>NC_143150.1:81475156-81779296 GCF_059928025.1 Delphinapterus leucas | reverse complement strand
GAAGATACCTCTGCGAAAGTGCTATTTCCCTGTCCCCCAAACGCTTCGGTCTTTGTGTTGCACTCCATGGCAGAAATCCCAATCCAGAAACGGCAATGTTCGTAACGTACCTTTTATGAAACGGGAAAGGAACATAACACTTTCCCATAAACGGGACACATTGGCCAGGCCATCCGTAAGGGTTTGCCCAAACAGGTGGCTTCACGCGCCCTGCCCCGCGCAGGGGCACATGTCCGTGACCGGTACGTGTGGTTTGGTTATGTCGAAGAGACCACCAGGGGCATGACACGTTCAGTACGGGCCACTGCCGGCATTTCTATCAGCAGGCATCACGTTTCTATCCTATAGCGCGAAACAGACTTCTGCAGTCCTTCTGCAGCAGCAGGAGACACGCTGCCATCTGTTGAGAGGCATGAGACACTTTTCGGGTAATGGACTTGAGCCCCCTTTGTTACATTCGCGCAGCTTCCGAACGCCCCAGAGGTAGAGTGTCTGAGATGGCAAGGTCCGAAAGTAACCGCTGCACGTGTCCCGCCTGAGCCATAGATTCTGGTCACTCAAGGAGCACTCTCACGAAATCTTGCATCCCAGAGCTGACATCAAAGTCACCCTGTTCCTTAGGAAATTCTATATGCTATGAGGGTGGACACCGCTCAGTCGGCCCTGTGCCTGACATCCCTGCTTCTGTGTAGCTTCAAGTCCAAGGCAGGCGCCTCTGCAAACATCTGGTGGAAGAGCCTCTGAAGGGACCCAGCTTTTGCCTCTGCCACTAGGCTCAGGGTCGAAGATGTGAACGAAATTAGTGTCCCCGGTGGGAAGACCTGCTACAGAGTTAAATGCCCATACATTGCAGAGGTGGGCAACCAGCACGTGGGCCAGCAGCCAAGTGCATTTAAATGATTGGCATCGTATGGGCTTCAGAATGAGCCCTTAGCGCCCCGTGTTGGAGCCACCGAGCATCCCGGGCACCTCAGACCTCCCATAGATAACAGTATGCTCTAGAACCTCGTAGTATGTTTCTCCTGCAGGGAAAATAGCATGGTACCCCCATGCTTCCATCCGGCCCAGCTCATCACGGGCATTTGTGAGGTGGGGAGCAACTTGTTTCCCATGCCTCGGCGAAGGCTTACTTTTCAATGGTCCTGAGGCCACAGTGCCCCAAGAAGTGTGTGCGATGTTCCGTCCTGTGATCGGAACCGGTTTGTGTGAACACTGGACACCTCAAGCCTCCCTCTACGAGGACTTCCCGCACTCAAGGAACAAACACGAAGCCAGGATTTCTTTTTCGCACACAGCAGTGAACAAACCCCGAGATTCCATGTAACAACAACAGCAGCCTGCAACTTGATTTGGGAAGGCTTTGTCCTCCCGTCCACTTGGGCACGCTTTGCCACACTCCACGTGCGAGAGGCATGGACAAACGATACGTTTTACGCTCACAGCCCTCTTCACCGCAGTGCTCCCTGCACTCGGAATGACCAGGAGTTTTCAAAGAGCCGTCGAGGGTGAAACGCTTTCAGGCCCATCTGTCTCCACAGGGCTTGGGGTCGGAACTCTGCAAGGCTACCCTGGGATATGCGGCAAACTGACTTGCGCAGCTTATTCTATTTACGAGGCTCAATGTCAACACAGCCTTGTAAGGGAGCTGATGCAGCACACTGCCGAGGAGGTGTGGGACCAAAGACACTATGAGCTCGAAGGACCTGGGTCCTGTTCCCGGTCCACTGGAAGACAACTGCATATGAAATTTTGTTCACCTAGCCTGTCAGGTACACATCCCATTTCCCCTGTGAGAAACTCCGTTCCTATGCAGTCTGAGAAGCTGCCCCTGCAAGTACCCTTGAGAAACTCGGAGTGTAGTACTGTGTGAATGAACTCCTGTTCGACGTGTTGAGAAAAGGCTCCCAAGCCTTTCAGAACCTGCTTTCGCGACGAGCTGGGTGAGAACTGGCCTATCCCGAGGAACTGTGTGTATCCCATTTCTCTCCTGTAGCTCGTCTGTTGCACGTGCATATCCCGTCTAGGCCAGATGGTCCGTGCATTGCACCCCAGGCTTCCTATGCTCCAAGTGGGATGCGGAGCCCAGAGCTCAGGGCAGCATGAAGGTACCTCTGCGAAAGTGCTATTTCGCTGTCCCCCAAACGCTTGGGTCTTTGTGTTGCACTCCATGGCAGAACTCCCAATCCAGAAACGGCAATGTTCGTAACGTACCTTTCATGAAACGGGAAAGGAACATAACATTTTCCCATAAACGGGACACATTGGCCAGGCCATCCGTAAGGGTTTGCCCAAACAGGTGGCTTCACGCGCCCTGCCCCGCGCAGGGGCACATATCCGTGACTGGTACGTGTGGTTTGGTTATGTCGAAGAGACCACCAGGTGCGTGACACGTTCAGTACGGGCCACTGCCGGCATTTCTATCAGCAGGCATCACGTTTCTATCCTATAGCCCGAAACAGACTTCTGCAGTCCTTCTGCAGCAGCAGGAGACACGCTGCCATCTGTTGAGAGGCATGAGACACGTTTCGGGTAATGGACTTGAGCCCCCTTTGTTACATTCGCGCAGCTTCCGAACGCCCCACAGGTAGAGTGTCTGAGATGGCAAGGTCCGAAAGTAACCGCTGCACGTGTCCCGCCTGAGCCATAGATTCTGGTCACACAAGGAGCACTCTCACGAAATCTTGCATCCCAGAGCTGACATGAAAGTCACCCTGTCCCTTAGGAAATTCTATATGCTATGAGGGTGGACACCGCTCAGTCGGCCCTGTGCCTGAGCTCTCTGCTTCTGTGTAGCTTCAAGTCCAAGGCAGGCGGCTCTGCAAACATCTGGTGGAAGAGCCTCGGAAGTGACCCAGCTTTTGCCTCTGCCACTAGGCTCAGGGTCGAAGATGTGAACGAAATTAATGTCCCCGGTGTGGAGACCTGCTACAGAGTTAAATTCCCATACATTGCAGAGGTGGGCAACCAGCACGTGGGCCAGCAGCCAAGTGCATTTAAATGATTGGCATCGTATGGGCTTCAGAATGAGCCCTTAGCGCCCCTTGTTGGAGCCACCGAGCATCCCGGGCACCACAGACCTCCCATAGATAACAGTATGTTCTAGAACCTTGTAGTATGTTTCTCCTGCAGGGAAAGCAGCATGGTACCCCCATGCTTCCATCCGGCCCAGCTCATCACGGGCATTTGTGAGCTGGGGAGCAACTCGTTTCCCATGCCTCGGCGAAGGCTTACTTTGCAATGGACCTGAGGCCACAGCGCCCCAAGAAGTGTGTGCGATGTTCCGTCCTGTGATCGGAACCGGTTTGTGTGAACACTGGACACCTCAAGCCTCCCTCTACGAGGACTTCCCGCACTCAAGGAACAAACACGAAGCCAGGATTCCTTTTTCTCACACATCAGTGAACAAACCCCGGGATTCCATGAAACAACAACAGCAGCCTGCAACTTGATTTGGGAAGGCTTTGTCCTCCCGTCCACTTGGGCACGCTTTGCCACACCCCACGTGCCAGAGGCATGGGCAAACGATACGTTTTACGCTCACAGCCCTCTTCACCGCAGTCCTCCCTGCAGTCGGAATGACCCGGAGTTTTCAAAGAGCCGTCGTGGGTGAAACGCTTTCAGGCCCATCTGTCTCCACAGGGCTTGGGGTCGGAGCTCTGCAAGGCTACCCTGGGATATGCGGCAAACTGACTTGCGCAGCTTATTCTATTTACGTGGCTCAATGTCAACACAGCCTTGTAAGGGAGCTGATGCAGCACACTGCCGAGGAGGTGTGGGACCAAAGACACTATGAGCTCGAATGACCTGGGTCCTGTTCCCGGTCCACTGGAAGACAACTGCATATGAAATTTTGTTCACCTAGCCTGTCAGGTACACATCCCATTTCCCCTGTGAGAAACTCCATTCCTATGCAGTCTGAGAAGCTGCCCCTGCAAGTACCCTTGAGAAACTCGGAGTGTAGTACTGTGTGAATGAACTCCTGTTCGACGTGTTGAGAAAAGGCTCCCAAGCCTTTCAGAACCTGCTTTCGCGACGAGTTGGGTGAGAACTGGCCTATCCCAAAGAACTGTGGGTATCCCATTTCTCTCCTCTAGCTCGTCTGTTGCACGTGCATATCCCGTCTAGGGCCAGATGGTCCGTGCATTGCACCCCAGGCTTCCTTTACTCCAAGTTGGAGGAGGAGCCCAGAGCTCGGGGCAGCATGAAGATACCTCTGCGAAAGTGCTATTTCCCTGTCCCCCAAACGCTTGGGTCTTTGTGTTGCACTCCATGGCAGAACTCCCAATCCAGAAACGGCAATGTTCGTAACGTACCTTTCATGAAACGGTAAAGGCACATAATACTTTCCCATAAACGGGACACATTGGCCAGGCCATCGGTAAGGTTTTGCCCAAACAGGTGGCTTCACGCGCCCTGCCCCACGCAAGGGCACATGTCCGTGACCGGTACGTGTGGTTTGGTTATGTCGAAGAGACCACCAGGTGCATGACACGTTCAGTACGGGCCACTGCCGGCATTTCTATCAGCAGGCATCACGTTTCTATCCTATAGCCCGAAACAGACTTCTGCAGTCCTTCTGCAGCAGCAGGAGACACACTGCCATCTGTTGAGAGGCATGAGACACTTTTCGGGTAATGGACTTGAGCCCCCTTTGTTACATTCGCGCAGCTTCCGAACGCCCCAGAGGTAGAGTGTCTGAGATGGCAAGGTCCGAAAGTAAACGCTGCACGTGTCCCGCCTGAGCCATAGATTCTGGTCACTCAAGGAGCACTCTCACGAAATCTTGCATCCCAGAGCTGACATCAAAGTCACCCTGTTCCTTAGGAAATTCTATATGCTATGAGGGTGGACACCGCTCAGTCGGCCCTGTGCCTGCCACTCCTGTTTCTGTGTAGCTTCAAGTCCAAGGCAGGCGCCTCTGCAAACATCTGGTGGAAGAGCCTCTGAAGGGACCCAGATTTTGCCTCTGCCACTAGGCTCAGGGTCGAAGATGTGAACGAAATTAGTGTCCCCGGTGGGAAGACCTGCTACAGAGTTAAATGCCCATACATTGCAGAGGTGGGCAACCAGCACGTGGGCCAGCAGCCAAGTGCATTTAAATGATTGGCATCGTATGGGCTTCAGAATGAGCCCTTAGCGCCCCATGTAGGAGACACCGAGCATCCCGGGCACCACAGTCCTCCCATAGATAACAGTATGTTCTAGAACCTTGTAGCATGTTTCTCCTGCAGGGAAGGCAGCATGGTACCCCCAGGCTTCCAACCGGCCCACCTCTTCACGGGCATTTGTGAGCTGGGGAGCAACCCGTTTCCCATGCCTCGGCGAAGGCTTAATTTGAAAATGACCCGACGCCACAGTGCCCTAAGAAGTGTGGGCGATGTTCCGTCCTGTGCTCGGAACCGATTTGTGTGAACACTGGACACCTCAAGCCTCCCTCTACGAGGACTTCCCGCACTCAAGGAACAAACACGAAGCCAGGATTCCTTTTTCGCACACATCAGTGAACAAACCCCGGGATTCCATGTAACAACAGCAGCCTGCAACTTGATTTGGGAAGGCTTTGTCCTCCCGTCCACTTGGGCACGCTTTGCCACACTCCACGTGCCAGAGGCATGGGGAAACGATACGTTTTACGCTCACAGCCCTCTTCACCGCAGTCCTCCCTGCACTCGGAATGACCCGGAGTTTTCAAAGAGCCGTCGAGGGTGAAACGCTTTCAGGCCCATCTGTCTCCACAGGGCTTGGGATCGGAACTCTGCAAGGCTTCCCTGGGATATGCGGCAAACTGACTTGCGCAGCTTATTCTATTTACGTGGCTCAATGTCAACACAGCCTTGTAAGGGAGCTGATGCAGCACACTGCCGAGGAGGTGTGGGACCAAAGACACTATGAGCTCGAATGACCTGGGTTCTGTTCCCGGTCCACTGGAAGACAACTGCATATGAAATTTTGTTCACCTAGCCTGTCAGGCACACATCCCATTTCCCCTGTGAGAAACTCCGTTCCTATGCAGTCTGAGAAGCTGCCCCTGCAAGTACCCTTGAGAAACACGGAGTGTAGTACTGTGTGAATGAACTCCTGTTCGACGTGTTGAGAAAAGGCTCCCAAGCCTTTCAGAACCTGCTTTCGCGACGAGCTGTGTGAGAACTGGCCTATCCCGAAGAACTGTGGGTATCCCATTTCTCTCCTGTAGCTCGTCTGTTGCACGTGCATATCCCGTCTTGGGCCAGATGGTCCGTGCATGGCACCCCAGGCTTCCTTTACTCCAAGTTGGATGCGGAGCCCAGAGCTCGGGGCAGCATGAAGATACCTCTGCGAAAGTGCTATTTCCCTGTCCCCCAAACGCTTCGGTCTTTGTGTTGCACTCCATGGCAGAAATCCCAATCCAGAAACGGCAATGTTCGTAACGTACCTTTTATGAAACGGGAAAGGAACATAACACTTTCCCATAAACGGGACACATTGGCCAGGCCATCCGTAAGGGTTTGCCCAAACAGGTGGCTTCACGCGCCCTGCCCCGCGCAGGGGCACATGTCCGTGACCGGTACGTGTGGTTTGGTTATGTCGAAGAGACCACCAGGGGCATGACACGTTCAGTACGGGCCACTGCCGGCATTTCTATCAGCAGGCATCACGTTTCTATCCTATAGCCCGAAACAGACTTCTGCAGTCCTTCTGCAGCAGCAGGAGACACGCTGCCATCTGTTGAGAGGCATGAGACACTTTTCGGGTAATGGACTTGAGCCCCCTTTGTTACATTCACGCAGCTTCCGAACGCCCCAGAGGTAGAGTGTCTGAGATGGCAAGGTCCGAAAGTAACCGCTGCACGTGTCCCGCCTGAGCCATAGATTCTGGTCACTCAAGGAGCACTCTCACGAAATCTTGCATCCCAGAGCTGACATCAAAGTCACCCTGTTCCTTAGGAAATTCTATATGCTATGAGGGTGGACACCGCTCAGTCGGCCCTGTGCCTGACATCCCTGCTTCTGTGTAGCTTCAAGTCCAAGGCAGGCGCCTCTGCAAACATCTGGTGGAAGAGCCTCTGAAGGGACCCAGCTTTTGCCTCTGCCACTAGGCTCAGGGTCGAAGATGTGAACGAAATTAGTGTCCCCGGTGGGAAGACCTGCTACAGAGTTAAATGCCCATACATTGCAGAGGTGGGCAACCAGCACGTGGGCCAGCAGCCAAGTGCATTTAAATGATTGGCATCGTATGGGCTTCAGAATGAGCCCTTAGCGCCCCATGTAGGAGACACCGAGCATCCCGGGCACCACAGTCCTCCCATAGATAACAGTATGTTCTAGAACCTTGTAGTATGTTTCTGCTGCAGGAAAAGCAGCATGGTAACCCCAGGCTTCCAACCGGCGCACCTCTTCACGGGCATTTGTGAGCTGGGGAGCAACCCGTTTCCCATGCCTCGGCGAAGGCTTAATTTGAAAAGGACCCGACGCCACAGTGCCCTAAGAAGTGTGGGCGATGTTCCGTTCTGTGCTCGGAACCGATTTGTGTGAACACTGGACACCTCAAGCCTCCCTCTACGAGGACTTCCCGCACTCAAGGAACAAACACGAAGCCAGGATTTCTTTTTCGCACACAGCAGTGAACAAACCCCGGGATTCCATGTAACAACAAGAGCACCCTGCAACTTGATTTGGGAAGGGTTTGTCCTCCCGTCCACTTTGGCACGCTTTGCCACACTCCACGTGCGAGAGGCATGGACAAACGATACGTTTTACGCTCACAGCCCTCTTCCCCGCAGTCCTCCCTGCAGTCGGATTGACCTGGAGTTTTCAAAGAGCCGTCGCGGGTGAAAGGCTTTCAGGCCCATCTGTCTCCACAGGGCTTGGGATCGGAACTCTGCAAGGCTACCCTGGGATATGCAGCAAACTGACTTGCGCAGCTTACTCTATTTACGTGGCTCAATGTCACCACAGCCTTGTAAGGTAGCTGATGCAGCACACTGCCGAGGAGGTGTGGGACCAAAGACACTATGAGCTCGAATGACCTGGGTCCTGTTCCCGATCCACTGGAAGACAACTGCATATGAAATTTTGTTCACCTAGCCTGTCAGGTACACATCCCATTTCCCCTGTGAGAAACTCCGTTCCTATGCAGTCTGAGAAGCTGCCCCTGCAAGTACCCTTGAGAAACTCGGAGTGTAGTACTGTGTGAATGAACTCCTGTTCGACGTGTTGAGAAAAGGCTCCCAAGCCTTTCAGAACCTGCTTTCGCGACGAGCTGGGTGAGAACTGGCCTATCCCGAAGAACTGTGGGTATCCCATTTCTCTCCTCTAGCTCGTCTGTTGCACGTGCATATCCCGTCTAGGGCCAGATGGTCCGTGCATTGCACCCCAGGCTTCCTTTACTCCAAGTTGAATGTGGAGCCCAGAACTCGGGGCAGCATGAAGATACCTCTGCGAAAGTGCTATTTCCCTGTCCCCCAAACGCTTGGGTCTTTGTGTTGCACTCCATGGCAGAACTCCCAATCCAGAAACGGCAATGTTCGTAAAGTACATTTCATGAAACGGGAAAGGAACATAACATTTTCCCATAAACGGGACACATTGGCCACGCCACCGTAAGGGTTTGCCCAAACAGGTGGCTTCACGCGCCCTACCCCGCGCAGGGGCACATGTCCGTGACCGGTACGTGTGGTTTGGTTATGTCGAAGAGACCACCAGGTGCATGACACGTTCAGTACGGGCCACTGCCGGCATTTCTATCAGCAGGCATCACGTTTCTATCCTATAGCCCGAAACAGACTTCTGCAGTCCTTCTGCAGCAGCAGGAGACACGCTGCCATCTGTTGAGAGGCATGAGACACTTTTCGGGTAATGGACTTGAGCCCCCTTTGTTACATTCGCGCAGCTTCCGAACGCCCCAGAGGTAGAGTGTCTGAGATGGCAAGGTCCGAAAGTAACCGCTGCATGTGTCCCGCCTGAGCCACAGATTCTGGTCACACAAGGGGCACTCTCACGAAATCTTGCATCCCAGAGCTGACATCAAAGTCACCCTGTCCCTTAGGAAATTCTATATGCTATGAGGGTGGACACCGCTCAGTCGGCCCTGTGCCTGACACTCCTGCTTCTGTGTAGCTTCAAGTCCAAGGCAGGCGCCTCTGCAAACATCTGGTGGAAGAGCCTCTGAAGGGACCCAGCTTTTGCCTATGCCACTAGGCTCAGGGTCAAAGATGTGAACGAAATTAGTGTCCCCGGTGGGAAGACCTGCTACAGAGTTAAATGCCCATACATTGCAGAGGTGGGCAACCAGCACGTGGGCCAGCAGCCAAGTGCATTTAAATGATTGGCATCGTATGGGCTTCAGAATGAGCCCTTAGCGCCCCATGTAGGAGACACCGAGCATCCCGGGCACCACAGTCCTCCCATAGATAACAGTATGTTCTAGAACCTTGTAGTATGTTTCTCCTGCAGGGAAAGGAGCATGGTAACCCCAGGGTTCCAACAGGCGCACCTCTTCACGGGCATTTGTGAGCTGGGGAGCAACCCGTTTCCCATGCCTCGGCGAAGGCTTAATTTGAAAAGGACC
This sequence comes from Delphinapterus leucas, assembly GCF_059928025.1. Taxonomy (NCBI): domain Eukaryota; kingdom Metazoa; phylum Chordata; class Mammalia; order Artiodactyla; family Monodontidae; genus Delphinapterus; species Delphinapterus leucas. Next base: position 81,769,750 of record NC_143150.1, on the reverse strand, counting down.
CGACGCCACAGTGCCCTAAGAAGTGTGGGCGATGTTCCGTCCTGTGCTCGGAACCGATTTGTGTGAACACTGGACACCTCAAGCCTCCCTCTACGAGGACTTCCCGCACTCAAGGAACAAACACGAAGCAAGGATTTCTTTTTCGCACACAGCAGTGATCAAACCCCGGGGATTCCATGTAACAACAAGAGCACCCTGCAACTTGATTTGGGAAGGCTTTGTCCTCCCGTCCACTTGGGCACGCTTTGCCACACTCCACGTGCCAGAGGCATGGACAAACGATACGTTTTACGCTCACAGCCCTCTTCACCGCAGTGCTCCCTGCACTCGGAATGACCAGGAGTTTTCAAAGAGCCGTCGAGGGTGAAACGCTTTCAGGCCCATCTGTCTCCACAGGGCTTGGGACCGGAACTCTGCAAGGCTTCCCTGGGATATGCGGCAAACTGACTTGCGCAGCTTATTCTATTTACGTGGCTCAATGTCAACACAGCCTTGTAAGGGAGCTGATGCAGCACACTGCCGAGGAGGTGTGGGACCAAAGACACTATGAGCTCGAATGACCTGGGTCCTGTTCCAGGTCCACTGGAAGACAACTGCATATGAAATTTTGTTCACCTAGCCTGTCAGGTACACATCCCATTTCCCCTGTGAGAAACTCCGTTCCTATGCAGTCTGAGAAGCTGCCCCTGCAAGTACCCTTGAGAAACTCGGAGTGTAGTACTGTGTGAATGAACTCCTGTTCGACGTGTTGAGAAAAGGCTCCCAAGCCTTTCAGAACCTGCTTTCGCGACGAGCTGTGTGACAAGTGGCCTATCCCGAAGAACTGTGTGTATCCCATTTCTCTCCTCTAGCTCGTCTGTTGCACGTGCATATCCCGTCCAGGCCAGATGGTCCGTGCATTGCACCCCAGGCTTCCTTTGCTCCAAGTTGAATGCGGAGCCCAGAGCTCGGGGCAGCATAAAGATACCTCTGCGAAAGTGCTATTTCCCTGTCCCCCAAACGCTTGGGTCTTTGTGTTGCACTCCATGGCAGAACTCCCAATCCAGAAACGGCAATGTTCGTAACGTACCTTTCATGAAACGGGAAAGGAACATAACACTTTCCCATAAACGGGACACATTTGCCAGGCCATCCGTAAGGGTTTGCCCAAACAGGTGGCTTCACGCGCCCTGCCCCGCGCAGGGGCACATGTCCGTGACCGGTACGTGTGGTTTGGTTATGTCGAAGAGACCACCAGGGGCATGACACGTTCAGTACGGGCCACTGTCGGCATTTCTATCAGCAGGCATCACGTTTCTATCCTATAGCCCGAAACAGACTTCTGCAGTCCTTCTGCAGCAGCAGGAGACACGCTGCCATCTGTTGAGAGGCATGAGACACTTTTCGGGTAATGGACTTGAGCCCCCTTTGTTACATTCGCGCAGCTTCCGAACGCCCCAGAGGTAGAGTGTCTGAGATGGCAAGATCCGAAAGTAACCGCTGCACGTGTCCCGCCTGAGCCATAGATTCTGGTCACACAAGGAGCACTCTCACGAAATCTTGCATCCCAGAGCTGACATCAAAATCACCCTGTCCCTTAGGAAATTCTATATGCTATGAGGGTGGACACCGCTCAGTCGGCCCTGTGCCTGCCACTCCTGTTTCTGTGTAGCTTCAAGTCCAAGGCAGGCGCCTCTGCAAACATCTGGTGGAAGAGCCTCTGAAGGGACCCAGATTTTGCCTCTGCCACTAGGCTCAGGGTCGAAGATGTGAACGAAATTAGTGTCCCCGGTGGGAAGACCTGCTACAGAGTTAAATGCCCATACATTGCAGAGGTGGGCAACCAGCACGTGGGCCAGCAGCCAAGTGCATTTAAATGATTGGCATCGTATGGGCTTCAGAATGAGCCCTTAGCGCCCCATGTAGGAGACACCGAGCATCCCGGGCACCACAGTCCTCCCATAGATAACAGTATGTTCTAGAACCTTGTAGCATGTTTCTCCTGCAGGGAAGGCAGCATGGTACCCCCAGGCTTCCAACCGGCCCACCTCTTCACGGGCATTTGTGAGCTGGGGAGCAACCCGTTTCCCATGCCTCGGCGAAGGCTTAATTTGAAAATGACCCGACGCCACAGTGCCCTAAGAAGTGTGGGCGATGTTCCGTCCTGTGCTCGGAACCGATTTGTGTGAACACTGGACACCTCAAGCCTCCCTCTACGAGGACTTCCCGCACTCAAGGAACAAACACGAAGCCAGGATTCCTTTTTCGCACACATCAGTGAACAAACCCCGGGATTCCATGTAACAACAGCAGCCTGCAACTTGATTTGGGAAGGCTTTGTCCTCCCGTCCACTTGGGCACGCTTTGCCACACTCCACGTGCCAGAGGCATGGGGAAACGATACGTTTTACGCTCACAGCCCTCTTCACCGCAGTCCTCCCTGCACTCGGAATGACCCGGAGTTTTCAAAGAGCCGTCGAGGGTGAAACGCTTTCAGGCCCATCTGTCTCCACAGGGCTTGGGATCGGAACTCTGCAAGGCTTCCCTGGGATATGCGGCAAACTGACTTGCGCAGCTTATTCTATTTACGTGGCTCAATGTCAACACAGCCTTGTAAGGGAGCTGATGCAGCACACTGCCGAGGAGGTGTGGGACCAAAGACACTATGAGCTCGAATGACCTGGGTTCTGTTCCCGGTCCACTGGAAGACAACTGCATATGAAATTTTGTTCACCTAGCCTGTCAGGCACACATCCCATTTCCCCTGTGAGAAACTCCGTTCCTATGCAGTCTGAGAAGCTGCCCCTGCAAGTACCCTTGAGAAACACGGAGTGTAGTACTGTGTGAATGAACTCCTGTTCGACGTGTTGAGAAAAGGCTCCCAAGCCTTTCAGAACCTGCTTTCGCGACGAGCTGTGTGAGAACTGGCCTATCCCGAAGAACTGTGGGTATCCCATTTCTCTCCTCTAGCTCGTCTGTTGCACGTGCATATCCCGTCCAGGCCAGATGGTCCGTGCATTGCACCCCAGGCTTCCTTTGCTCCAAGTTGAATGCGGAGCCCAGAGCTCGGGGCAGCATGAAGATACCTCTGCGAAAGTGCTATTTCCCTGTCCCCCAAACGCTTGGGTCTTTGTGTTGCACTCCATGGCAGAACTCCCAATCCAGAAACGGCAATGTTCGTAACGTACCTTTCATGAAACGGGAAAGGAACATAACACTTTCCCATAAACGGGACACATTTGCCAGGCCATCCGTAAGGGTTTGCCCAAACAGGTGGCTTCACGCGCCCTGCCCCGCGCAGGGGCACATGTCCGTGACCGGTACGTGTGGTTTGGTTATGTCGAAGAGACCACCAGGGGCATGACACGTTCAGTACGGGCCACTGCCGGCATTTCTATCAGCAGGCATCACGTTTCTATCCTATAGCCCGAAACAGACTTCTGCAGTCCTTCTGCAGCAGCAGGAGACACGCTGCCATCTGTTGAGAGGCATGAGACACTTTTCGGGTAATGGACTTGAGCCCCCTTTGTTACATTCGCGCAGCTTCCGAACGCCCCAGAGGTAGAGTGTCTGAGATGGCAAGATCCGAAAGTAACCGCTGCACGTGTCCCGCCTGAGCCATAGATTCTGGTCACACAAGGAGCACTCTCACGAAATCTTGCATCCCAGAGCTGACATCAAAATCACCCTGTCCCTTAGGAAATTCTATATGCTATGAGGGTGGACACCGCTCAGTCGGCCCTGTGCCTGCCACTCCTGTTTCTGTGTAGCTTCAAGTCCAAGGCAGGCGCCTCTGCAAACATCTGGTGGAAGAGCCTCTGAAGGGACCCAGATTTTGCCTCTGCCACTAGGCTCAGGGTCGAAGATGTGAACGAAATTAGTGTCCCCGGTGGGAAGACCTGCTACAGAGTTAAATGCCCATACATTGCAGAGGTGGGCAACCAGCACGTGGGCCAGCAGCCAAGTGCATTTAAATGATTGGCATCGTATGGGCTTCAGAATGAGCCCTTAGCGCCCCATGTAGGAGACACCGAGCATCCCGGGCACCACAGTCCTCCCATAGATAACAGTATGTTCTAGAACCTTGTAGCATGTTTCTCCTGCAGGGAAGGCAGCATGGTACCCCCAGGCTTCCAACCGGCCCACCTCTTCACGGGCATTTGTGAGCTGGGGAGCAACTCGTTTCCCATGCCTCGGCGAAGGCTTAATTTGAAAATGACCCGACGCCACAGTGCCCTAAGAAGTGTGGGCGATGTTCCGTCCTGTGCTCGGAACCGATTTGTGTGAACACTGGACACCTCAAGCCTCCCTCTACGAGGACTTCCCGCACTCAAGGAACAAACACGAAGCCAGGATTCCTTTTTCGCACACATCAGTGAACAAACCCCGGGATTCCATGTAACAACAGCAGCCTGCAACTTGATTTGGGAAGGCTTTGTCCTCCCGTCCACTTGGGCACGCTTTGCCACACTCCACGTGCCAGAGGCATGGGGAAACGATACGTTTTACGCTCACAGCCCTCTTCACCGCAGTCCTCCCTGCACTCGGAATGACCCGGAGTTTTCAAAGAGCCGTCGAGGGTGAAACGCTTTCAGGCCCATCTGTCTCCACAGGGCTTGGGATCGGAACTCTGCAAGGCTTCCCTGGGATATGCGGCAAACTGACTTGCGCAGCTTATTCTATTTACGTGGCTCAATGTCAACACAGCCTTGTAAGGGAGCTGATGCAGCACACTGCCGAGGAGGTGTGGGACCAAAGACACTATGAGCTCGAATGACCTGGGTTCTGTTCCCGGTCCACTGGAAGACAACTGCATATGAAATTTTGTTCACCTAGCCTGTCAGGCACACATCCCATTTCCCCTGTGAGAAACTCCGTTCCTATGCAGTCTGAGAAGCTGCCCCTGCAAGTACCCTTGAGAAACACGGAGTGTAGTACTGTGTGAATGAACTCCTGTTCGACGTGTTGAGAAAAGGCTCCCAAGCCTTTCAGAACCTGCTTTCGCGACGAGCTGTGTGAGAACTGGCCTATCCCGAAGAACTGTGGGTATCCCATTTCTCTCCTGTAGCTCGTCTGTTGCACGTGCATATCCCGTCTTGGGCCAGATGGTCCGTGCATGGCACCCCAGGCTTCCTTTACTCCAAGTTGGATGCGGAGCCCAGAGCTCGGGGCAGCATGAAGATACCTCTGCGAAAGTGCTATTTCCCTGTCCCCCAAACGCTTCGGTCTTTGTGTTGCACTCCATGGCAGAAATCCCAATCCAGAAACGGCAATGTTCGTAACGTACCTTTTATGAAACGGGAAAGGAACATAACACTTTCCCATAAACGGGACACATTGGCCAGGCCATCCGTAAGGGTTTGCCCAAACAGGTGGCTTCACGCGCCCTGCCCCGCGCAGGGGCACATGTCCGTGACCGGTACGTGTGGTTTGGTTATGTCGAAGAGACCACCAGGGGCATGACACGTTCAGTACGGGCCACTGCCGGCATTTCTATCAGCAGGCATCACGTTTCTATCCTATAGCGCGAAACAGACTTCTGCAGTCCTTCTGCAGCAGCAGGAGACACGCTGCCATCTGTTGAGAGGCATGAGACACTTTTCGGGTAATGGACTTGAGCCCCCTTTGTTACATTCGCGCAGCTTCCGAACGCCCCAGAGGTAGAGTGTCTGAGATGGCAAGGTCCGAAAGTAACCGCTGCACGTGTCCCGCCTGAGCCATAGATTCTGGTCACTCAAGGAGCACTCTCACGAAATCTTGCATCCCAGAGCTGACATCAAAGTCACCCTGTTCCTTAGGAAATTCTATATGCTATGAGGGTGGACACCGCTCAGTCGGCCCTGTGCCTGACATCCCTGCTTCTGTGTAGCTTCAAGTCCAAGGCAGGCGCCTCTGCAAACATCTGGTGGAAGAGCCTCTGAAGGGACCCAGCTTTTGCCTCTGCCACTAGGCTCAGGGTCGAAGATGTGAACGAAATTAGTGTCCCCGGTGGGAAGACCTGCTACAGAGTTAAATGCCCATACATTGCAGAGGTGGGCAACCAGCACGTGGGCCAGCAGCCAAGTGCATTTAAATGATTGGCATCGTATGGGCTTCAGAATGAGCCCTTAGCGCCCCATGTAGGAGACACCGAGCATCCCGGGCACCACAGTCCTCCCATAGATAACAGTATGTTCTAGAACCTTGTAGTATGTTTCTGCTGCAGGAAAAGCAGCATGGTAACCCCAGGCTTCCAACCGGCGCACCTCTTCACGGGCATTTGTGAGCTGGGGAGCAACCCGTTTCCCATGCCTCGGCGAAGGCTTAATTTGAAAAGGACCCGACGCCACAGTGCCCTAAGAAGTGTGGGCGATGTTCCGTTCTGTGCTCGGAACCGATTTGTGTGAACACTGGACACCTCAAGCCTCCCTCTACGAGGACTTCCCGCACTCAAGGAACAAACACGAAGCCAGGATTTCTTTTTCGCACACAGCAGTGAACAAACCCCGGGATTCCATGTAACAACAAGAGCACCCTGCAACTTGATTTGGGAAGGGTTTGTCCTCCCGTCCACTTTGGCACGCTTTGCCACACTCCACGTGCGAGAGGCATGGACAAACGATACGTTTTACGCTCACAGCCCTCTTCCCCGCAGTCCTCCCTGCAGTCGGATTGACCTGGAGTTTTCAAAGAGCCGTCGCGGGTGAAAGGCTTTCAGGCCCATCTGTCTCCACAGGGCTTGGGATCGGAACTCTGCAAGGCTACCCTGGGATATGCAGCAAACTGACTTGCGCAGCTTACTCTATTTACGTGGCTCAATGTCACCACAGCCTTGTAAGGTAGCTGATGCAGCACACTGCCGAGGAGGTGTGGGACCAAAGACACTATGAGCTCGAATGACCTGGGTCCTGTTCCCGATCCACTGGAAGACAACTGCATATGAAATTTTGTTCACCTAGCCTGTCAGGTACACATCCCATTTCCCCTGTGAGAAACTCCGTTCCTATGCAGTCTGAGAAGCTGCCCCTGCAAGTACCCTTGAGAAACTCGGAGTGTAGTACTGTGTGAATGAACTCCTGTTCGACGTGTTGAGAAAAGGCTCCCAAGCCTTTCAGAACCTGCTTTCGCGACGAGCTGGGTGAGAACTGGCCTATCCCGAAGAACTGTGGGTATCCCATTTCTCTCCTCTAGCTCGTCTGTTGCACGTGCATATCCCGTCTAGGGCCAGATGGTCCGTGCATTGCACCCCAGGCTTCCTTTACTCCAAGTTGAATGTGGAGCCCAGAACTCGGGGCAGCATGAAGATACCTCTGCGAAAGTGCTATTTCCCTGTCCCCCAAACGCTTGGGTCTTTGTGTTGCACTCCATGGCAGAACTCCCAATCCAGAAACGGCAATGTTCGTAAAGTACATTTCATGAAACGGGAAAGGAACATAACATTTTCCCATAAACGGGACACATTGGCCACGCCACCGTAAGGGTTTGCCCAAACAGGTGGCTTCACGCGCCCTACCCCGCGCAGGGGCACATGTCCGTGACCGGTACGTGTGGTTTGGTTATGTCGAAGAGACCACCAGGTGCATGACACGTTCAGTACGGGCCACTGCCGGCATTTCTATCAGCAGGCATCACGTTTCTATCCTATAGCCCGAAACAGACTTCTGCAGTCCTTCTGCAGCAGCAGGAGACACGCTGCCATCTGTTGAGAGGCATGAGACACTTTTCGGGTAATGGACTTGAGCCCCCTTTGTTACATTCGCGCAGCTTCCGAACGCCCCAGAGGTAGAGTGTCTGAGATGGCAAGGTCCGAAAGTAACCGCTGCATGTGTCCCGCCTGAGCCACAGATTCTGGTCACACAAGGGGCACTCTCACGAAATCTTGCATCCCAGAGCTGACATCAAAGTCACCCTGTCCCTTAGGAAATTCTATATGCTATGAGGGTGGACACCGCTCAGTCGGCCCTGTGCCTGACACTCCTGCTTCTGTGTAGCTTCAAGTCCAAGGCAGGCGCCTCTGCAAACATCTGGTGGAAGAGCCTCTGAAGGGACCCAGCTTTTGCCTCTGCCACTAGGCTCAGGTTCAAAGATGTGAACGAAATTAGTGTCCCCGGTGGGAAGACCTGCTACAGAGTTAAATGCCCATACATTGCAGAGGTGGGCAACCAGCACGTGGGCCAGCAGCCAAGTGCATTTAAATGATTGGCATCGTATGGGCTTCAGAATGAGCCCTTAGCGCCCCATGTAGGAGACACCGAGCATCCCGGGCACCACAGTCCTCCCATAGATAACAGTATGTTCTAGAACCTTGTAGTATGTTTCTCCTGCAGGGAAAGCAGCATGGTATCCCCAGGCTTCCAACCGGCGCACCTCTTCACGGGCATTTGTGAGCTGGGGAGCAATCCGTTTCCCATGCCTCGGCGAAGGCTTAATTTGAAAAGGACCCGACGCCACAGTGCCCTAAGAAGTGTGGGCGATGTTCCGTTCTGTGCTCGGAACCGATTTGTGTGAACACTGGACACCTCAAGCCTCCCTCTACGAGGACTTCCCGCACTCAAGGAACAAACACGAAGCCAGGATTTCTTTTTCGCACACAGCAGTGATCAAACCCCGGGGATTCCATGTAAAAACAAGAGCACCCTGCAACTTGATTTGGGAAGGCTTTGTCCTCCCGTCCACTTGGGCACGCTTTGCCACACTCCACGTGCCAGAGGCATGGACAAACGATACGTTTTACGCTCACAGCCCTCTTCACCGCAGTGCTCACTGCACTCGGAATGACCAGGAGTTTTCAAAGAGCCGTCGAGGGTGAAACGCTTTCAGGCCCATCTGTCTCCACAGGGCTTGGGATCGGAACTCTGCAAGGCTTCCCTGGGATATGCGGCAAACTGACTTGCGCAGCTTATTCTATTTACGTGGCTCAATGTCAACACAGCCTTGTAAGGGAGCTGATGCAGCACACTGCCGAGGAGGTGTGGGACCAAAGACACTATGAGCTCGAATGACCTGGGTCCTGTTCCAGGTCCACTGGAAGACAACTGCATATGAAATTTTGTTCACCTAGCCTGTCAGGTACACATCCCATTTCCCCTGTGAGAAACTCCGTTCCTATGCAGTCTGAGAAGCTGCCCCTGCAAGTACCCTTGAGAAACTCGGAGTGTAGTACTGTGTGAATGAACTCCTGTTCGACGTGTTGAGAAAAGGCTCCCAAGCCTTTCAGAACCTGCTTTCGCGACGAGCTGTGTGACAAGTGGCCTATCCCGAAGAACTGTGTGTATCCCATTTCTCTCCTCTAGCTCGTCTGTTGCACGTGCATATCCCGTCTAGGCCAGATGGTCCGTGCATTGCACCCCAGGCTTCCTTTGCTCCAAGTTGAATGCGGAGCCCAGAGCTCGGGGCAGCATGAAGATACCTCTGCGAAAGTGCTATTTCCCTGTCCCCCAAACGCTTGGGTCTTTGTGTTGCACTCCATGGCAGAACTCCCAATCCAGAAACGGCAATGTTCGTAACGTACCTTTCATGAAACGGGAAAGGAACATAACACTTTCCCATAAACGGGACACATTTGCCAGGCCATCCGTAAGGGTTTGCCCAAACAGGTGGCTTCACGTGCCCTGCCCCGCGCAGGGGCACATGTCCGTGACCGGTACGTGTGTTTTGGTTATGTCGAAGAGACCACCAGGGGCATGACACGTTCAGTACGGGCCACTGCCGGCATTTCTATCAGCAGGCATCACGTTTCTATCCTATAGCCCGAAACAGACTTCTGCAGTCCTTCTGCAGCAGCAGGAGACACGCTGCCATCTGTTGAGAGGCATGAGACACTTTTCGGGTAATGGACTTGAGCCCCCTTTGTTACATTCGCGCAGCTTCCGAACGCCCCAGAGGTAGAGTGTCTGAGATGGCAAGGTCCGAAAGTAACCGCTGCACGTGTCCCGCCTGAGCCATATATTCTTGTCACTCAAGGAGCACTCTCACGAAATCTTGCATCCCAGAGCTGACATCAAAGTCACCCTGTTCCTTAGGAAATTCTATATGCTATGAGGTTGGACACCGCTCAGTCGGCCCTGTGCCTGACATCTCTGCTTCTGTGTAGCTTCAAGTCCAAGGCAGGCGCCTCTGCAAACATCTGGTGGAAGAGACTCTGAAGGGACCCAGGTTTTGCCTCTGCCACTAGGCTCAGTGTCGAAGATGTGAACGAAATTATTGTCCCCGGTGGGAAGACCTGCTACAGAGTTAAATGCCCATACATTGCAGAGGTGGGCAACCAGCACGTGGGCCAGCAGCCAAGTGCATTTAAATGATTGGCATCGTATGGGCTTCAGAATGAGCCCTTAGCGCCCCATGTAGGAGACACCGAGCATCCCGGGCACCACAGTCCTCCCATAGAAAACAGTATGTTCTAGAACCTTGTAGTATGTTTCTCCTGCAGGGAAGGCAGCATGGTACCCCCAGGCTTCCAACCGGCCCACATCTTCATGGGCATTTGTGAGCTGGGGAGCAACCCGTTTCCCATGCCTCAGCGAAGCCTTAATTTGAAAAGGTCCTAACGCCACAGTGCCCTAAGAAGTGTGGGCGATGTTCCGTCCTGTGCTCGGAACCGATTTGTGTGAACACTGGACACCTCAAGCCTCCCTCTACGAGGACTTCCCGCACTCAAGGAACAAACACGAAGCTAGGATTTCTTTTTCGCACACAGCAGTGAACAAACCCTGGGGATTCCATGTAACAACAACAGCAGCCTGCAACTTGATTTGGGAAGGCTTTGTCCTCCCGTCCACTTGGGCACGCTTTGCCACACTCCACGTGCGAGAGGCATGGACAAACGATACGTTTTACGCTCACAGCCCTCTTCACCGCAGTGTTCCCTGCACTCGGAATGACCAGGAGTTTTCAAAGAGCCGTCGAGGGTGAAAGGCTTTCAGTCCCATCTGTCTCCACAGGGCTTGGGATCGGAACTCTGCAAGGCTACACGGTGATATGCAGGAAACTGACTTGCGCAGCTTACTCTATTTACGTGGCTCAATGTCAACACAGCCGTGTAAGGGAGCTGATGCAGCACACTGCCGAGGAGGTGTGGGACCAAAGACACTATGAGCTCGAATGACCTGGGTCCTGTTCCCGGTCCACTGGAAGACAACTGCATATGAAATTTTGTTCACCTAGCCTGTCAGGTACACATCCCATTTCCCCTGTGAGAAACTCCGTTCCTATGCAGTCTGAGAAGCTGCCCCTGCAAGTCCCCTTGAGAAACTCGGAGTGTAGTACTGTGTGAATGAACTCCTGTTCGACGTGTTGAGAAAAGGCTCCCAAGCCTTTCAGAACCTGCTTTCGCGACAAGCTGGGTGAGAACTGTCCTATCCCGAAGAACCGTGGGTATCCCATTTCTCTCCTCTAGCTCGTCTGTTGCACGTGCATATCCCTTCTAGGGCCAGATGGTCCGTGCATTGCACCCCAGGCTTCCTTTACTCCAAGTTGAATGCGGAGCCCAGAGCTCGGGGCAGCATGAAGATACCTCTGCGACAGTGCTAATTCCCTGTCCCCCAAACGCTTGGGTCTTTGTGTTGCACTCCATGGCTGAACTCCCAATCCAGAAACGGCAATATTCGTAACGTACCTTTCATGAAACGGGAAAGGAACATAACACATTCCCATAAACGGGACACATTTGCCAGGCCAACCGTAGGGTTTGCCCAAACAGGTGGCTTCATGCACCCTGCCCCGCGCAGCGGCACATGTCCGTGACCGGTATGTGTGGTTTGGATATGTCGAAGAGACCACCAGGTGCATGACACTTTCACTACGGCCACTGCCGGCATTTCTATCAGCGAGCATCACGTTTCTATCCTATAGCCCGAAACAGACTTCTGCAGTCCTTCTGCAGCAGCAGGAGACACGGTGCCATCTGTTGAGAGGCATGAGACACGTTTCGGGTAATGGACTTGAGCTCCCTTTGTTACATTTGCGCAGCTTCCGAACGCCCCAGAGGTAGAGTGTCTGAGATGGCAAGGTCCGAAAGTAACCGCTGCACGTGTCCCGCCTGAGCCATAGATTCTGGTCACTCAAGGAGCACTCTCACGAAATCTTGCATCCCAGAGCTGACATCAAAGCCACACTGTTCCTTAGGAAATTCTATATGCTATGAGGGTGGACACCGCTCAGTCGGCCCTGTGCCTGACATCCCTGCTTCTGTGTAGCTTCAAGTCCAAGGCAGGCGCCTCTGCAAACATCTGGTGGAAGAGCCTCTGAAGGGACCCAGGTTTTGCCTCTGCCACTAGGCTCAGGGTCGAAGATGTGAACGAAATTAGTGTCCCCGGTGGGAAGACCTGCTACAGAGTTAAATGCCCATACATTGCAGAGGTGGGCAACCAGCACGTGGGCCAGCAGCCAAGTGCACTTAAATGATTGGCATCGTATGGTCTTCAGAATGAGCCCTTAGCGCCCCATGTAGGAGACACCGAGCATCCCGGGCACCACAGTCCTCCCATAGATAACAGTATGTTCTAGAACCTTGTAGTATGTTTCTCCTGCAGGAAAGGCAGCATGGTACCCCCAGGCTTCCAACCGGCCCACCTCTTCACGTGCATTTGTGAGCTGGGGTGCAACCCGTTTCCCATGCCTCGGCGAAGGCTTAATTTGAAAAGGGCCTGACGCCACAGTGCCCTAAGAAGTGTGGGCGATGTTCCGTCCTGTGCTCGGAACCGATTTGTGTGAACACTGGACACCTCAAGCCTCCCTCTACGAGGACTTCCCGCACTCAAGGAACAAACACGAAGCCAGGATTTCTTTTTCGCACACAGCAGTGAACAAACCCCGGGGATTCCATGTAACAACAAGAGCACCCTGCAACTTGATTTGGGAAGGCTTTGTCCTCCCGTCCACTTGGGCACGCTTTGCCACACTCCACGTGCGAGAGGCATGGACAAACGATACGTTTTACGCTCACAGCCCTCTTCACCGCAGTGCTCCCTGCACTCGGAATGACCAGGAGTTTTCAAAGAGCCGTCGAGGGTGAAACGCTTTCAGGCCCATCTGTCTCCACAGGGCTTGGGATCGGAACTCTGCAAGGCTACCCTGGGATATGCGGCAAAGTGACTTGCGCAGCTTATTCTATTTACGTGGCTCAATGTCAACACAGCCGTGTAAGGGAGCTGATGCAGCACACTGCCCCAGGATGTGTGGGACCAAAGACACTATGCGCTCGCCTGACCTGGGTCCTGTTCCCGGTCCACTGGAGGACAACTGCATATGAAATTTTGTTCACCTAGCCTGTCAGGTACACATCCCATTTCCCCTGTGAGAAACTCCGTTCCTATGCAGTCTGAAAAGCTGCCCCTCCAAGTACCGTTGAGAAACTCAGAGTGTAGTACTGTGTGAATGCACTCCTGTTCGACGTGTTGAGAAAAGGCTCCCAAGCCTTTCAGAACCTGCTTTCCACACGGGCTGGATGAGAACTGGCCTATACTGAAGAACTGTGGGTATCCCATTTCTCTCCTCTAGCTCGTCTTTTGCACGTGCATATCCCGTCTAGGGCCAGACGGTCCGTGCATTTCACCCCAGGCCTCCTTTACTCCAAGTTGAATACGGAGCCCAGAGCTCGGGGTAGCATGAAGATACCTGTGCGAAAGTGCTATTTCCCTGTCCCCCAAACACTTGGGTCTTTGTGTTGCACCCCATGGCAGCACTCCAAATCCAGAAACGGCAATGCTCGTAACGTACCTTTCATCAAACTGGAAAGCAACATAACAATTTCCCAGAAACGGGACACATTTGCCAGGCCAACCGTAGGGTTTGCCCGACCAGGTGGCTTCACGCACTCTGCCCCACGCAGGGGCACATGTCCATGTCCGGTACGTGTGGTTTGGTTATGTCGAAGAGACCACCAGGTGCATGACACTTTCACTACGGGCCACTGCCGGCATTTCTATCAGCGGGCATCACGTTTCTATCCTATAGCCCTAAACACTCTTCTGAAGTCCTTCTGCAGCAGCAGGAGACATGCTGCCATCTGTTGAGAGGCATGAGACCCTTTTCGGGTACTGGACTTGAGCCCCCTTTGTTACATTCGCGCAGCTTCCCAACGCCGCAGAGATAGAGTGTCTGAGATGGCAAGGTCCGAAAGTAACCGCTGCACGTGTCCCGCCTGAGCTATAGATTCTGGTCACAAAAGGAGCACTCTCACGTAATCTTGCATCCCAGAGCTGACATCAAAGTGACCCTGTTCCTTAGGAAATTCTATATGCTATGAGGGTGGACACCGCTCAGTCGGCCCTGTGCCTGAGGTCTCTGCTTCTGTGTAGCTTCAAGTCCAAGGCAGGCGGCTCTGCAAACATCTGGTGGAAGAGCCTCGGAAGTGACCCAGCTTTTGCCTCTGCCACTAGGCTCAGGGTCGAAGATGTGAACGAAATTAATGTCCCCCGTGTGAAGACCTGCTACAGAGTTAAATGCCCATATATTGCAGAGGTGGGCAACCAGCACGTGGGCCAGCAGCCAAGTGCATTTAAATTATTGGCATCGTATGGGCTTCAGAATGAGCCCTTAGCGCCCCTTGTTGGAGCCACCGAGCATCCCGGGCACCACAGTCCTCCCGTAGATAACAGTATGTTCTAGAACCTCGTAGTATGTTTCTCCTGCAGGGAAAGCAGCATGGTACCCCCATGCTTCCATCCGGCCCAGCTCATCACGGGCATTTGTGAGCTGGGGAGCAACTCGTTTCCCATGCCTCGGCGAAGGCTTACTTTGCAATGGACCTGAGGCCACAGTGCCCCAAGAAGTTTGTGCGATGTTCCGTCCTGTTATCGGAACCGGTTTGTGTGAACACTGGACACCTCAAGCCTCCCTCTACGAGGACTTCCTGCACTCAAGTAACAAACACGAAGCCAGGGTTTCGTTTTCTCAAACAGCAGTGAACAAACCCCGGAATTCCATGTAACGACAACAGCACCCTGCAACTTGATTTCGGCAGGCTTTGTCCTCCCGTCCCCATGGGCACGCTTTCCCACACTCCAAGTCCGAGAGGCATGGCCAAACGATGTTTTACGCTCTCAGCCCCCTGCACCGCAGTCCTCCCTGCACTCGGAATGACCCGGAGTTTTCAAAGAGCCGTCGTGGTTGAAACGCTTTCAGGCCCGTCTGTCTCCACAGGGCTTGGGATTGGAAGTCTTCAAGGCTACGCTGGGATGTGCGTCAGACTGACAACGGCCGCTTATTCTATTTACGTGGCTCAATGTCAACACAGCCTTGTAAGGGAGCTGAGGCAGCACACTGCCCCAGGATGTGTGGGACCAAAGACACTATGCGCTCGCCTGACCTGGGTCCTGTTCCCGGTCCACTGGAGGACAACTGCATATGAAATTTTGTTCACCTAGCCTGTCAGGTACACATCCCATTTCCCCTGTGAGAAACTCCGTTCCTATGCAGTCTGAAAAGCTGCCCCTCCAAGTACCCTTGAGAAACTCAGAGTGTAGTACTGTGTGAATGCACTCCTGTTCCACGTGTTGAGACAAGGCTCCCAAGCCTTTCAGAACATGCTTTCCACATGGGCTGGATGAGAACTGGCCTATACCGAAGAACTGTGGGTATCCCATTTCTCTCCTCTAGCTCGTCTTTTGCACGTGCATATCCCGTCTAGGGCCAGACGGTCCGTGCATTGCACCCCAGGCCTCCTTTACTCCAAGTTGAATACGGAGCCCAGAGCTCGGGGTAGCATGAAGATACCTGTGGGAAAGTGCTATTCCCCTGTCTCCCAAACACTTGGGTCTTTGTGTTGCACCCCATGGCAGCACTCCAAATCAGGAACCGGCAATGCTCGTAACGTACCTTTCATCAAACTAGAAAGCAACATAACAATTTCCCAGAAACGGGACACATTTGCCAGGCCAGCCGTAGGGTTTGCCCGAACAGGTGGCTTCACGCACTCTGCCCCACGCAGGGGCACATGTCCGTGACCGGTACGTGTGGTTTGGTTATGTCGAAGAGACCACCAGGTGCATGACACTTTCACTACGGGCCACTGCCGGCATTTCTATCAGCGGGCATCACGTTTCTATCCTATAGCCCGAAACAGACTTCTGCAGTCCTTCTGCAGCAGCAGGAGACACGCTGCCATCTGTTGAGAGGCATGAGACACTTTTCGGGTACTGGACTTGAGCCCACTTTGTTATATTCGCGCAGCCTCTGTACGCCCCAAAAGTAGAGTGTCTGAGATGGCAAGGTCCGAAAGTAACCGCTGCACGTGTCCCGCCTGAGCCATAGATTCTGGTCACAAAAAGAGCACTCTCACGAAATCTTGCATCCCAGAGCTGACATCAAAGTGACCCTGTTCCTTAGGAAATTCTATATGCTATGCGGGTGGACACCGCTCAGTTGGCCCTGTGCCTGAGGTCTCTGCTTCTGTGTAGCTTCAAGTCCAAGGCAGGCGGCTCTGCAAACATCTGGTGGAAGAGCCTCGGAAGTGACCCAGCTTTTGCCTCTGCCACTAGGCTCAGGGTCGAAGATGTGAACGAAATTAATGTCCCCCGTGTGAAGACCTGCTACAGAGTTAAATTCCCATGCATTGCAGAGGTGGCCAACCAGCACGTGGGCCAGCAGCCAAGTGCATTTAAATGATTGGCATCGTATGGGCTTCAGAATGAGCCCTTAGCGCCCCTTGTTGGAGCCACCGAGCATCCTGGGCACCACAGACTTCCCATAGATAACAGTATGCTCTAGAACCTCGTAGTATGTTTCTCCTGCAGGGAAAGCAGCATGGTACCCCCATGCTTCCATCCGGCCCAGCTCATCACGGGCATTTGTGAGCTGGGGAGCAACTCGTTTCCCATGCCTCGGCGAAGGTTTACTTTGCAATGGACCTGAGGCCACAGTGCCCCAAGAAGTGTGTGCGATGTTCCGACCTGTGATCGGAACCGGTTTGTGTGAACACTGGACACCTCAAGCCTCCCTCTACGAGGATTTCCTGCACTCAAAGAACAAACACGAAGCCAGGATTTATTTTCTCAAACAGCAGTGAAGAAACCCCGGGATTCCATATAACGACAACAGCACCCTGCAACATGAATTGGGCAGGCTTTGTCCTCCCATCCCCTTGGGAACGCTTTGCCACACTCCAAGTCCGAGAGCCATGGCCAAACGATATGTTTTACGCTCACAGCCCTCTTCACCGCTGTCCTCCCTGCACTCGGAATGACCCGGAGTTTTCAAAGAGCCGTCGTGGGTGAAACGCTTTCAGGCCCGTCTGTCTCCACAGGGCTTGGGATTGGAACTCTGCAAGGCTACGCTGGGATGTGCGTCAGACTGACAACCGCCGCTTATTCTAATTACGTGGCTCAATGTCAACACAGCCTTGTAAGGGAGCTGAGGCAGCACACTGCCCCAGGATGTGTGGGACCAAAGACACTATGCGCTCGACTGACCTGGGTCCTGTTCCCGGTCCACTGGAGGACAACTGCATATGAAATTTTGTTCACCTAGCCTGTCAGGTACACATCCCCTTTCCCCTGTGAGAAACTCCGTTCCTATGCAGTCTGAAAAGCTGCCCCTCCAAGTACCCTTGAGAAACTCAGAGTGTAGTACTGTGTGAATGCACTCCTGTTCGACGTGTTGAGAAAAGGCTCCCAAGCCTTTCAGAACGTGCTTTCCACACGGGCTGGATGAGAACTGGCCTATACCGAAGAACTGTGGGTATCCCATTTCTCTCCTCTAGCTCGTCTTTTGCACGTGCATATCCCGTCTAGGGCCAGACGGTCCGTGCATTGCACCCCAGGCCTCCTTTACTCCAAGTTGAATACGGAGCCCAGAGCTCGGGGTAGCATGAAGATACCTGTGCGAAAGTGCTATTTCCCTGTCCCCCAAACACTTGGGTCTTTGTGTTGCACCCCATGGCAGCACTCCAAATCAGGAAACAGCAATGCTCGTAACGTACATTTCATCAAACTGGAAAGCAACATAACAATTTCCCAGAAACGGGACACATTTGCCAGGCCAACCGTAGGGTTTGGCCGAACAGGTGGCTTCACGCACTCTGCCCCACGCAGGGGCACATGTCCGTGACCGGTACGTGTGGTTTGGTTATGTCGAAGAGACCACCAGGTGCATGACACTTTCACTACGGGCCACTGCCGGCATTTCTATCAGCGGGCATCACGTTTCTATCCTATAGCCCGAAAGAGACTTCTGCAGTCCTTCTGCAGCAGCAGGAGACACGCTGCCATCTGTTGACAGGCATGAGATCCTTTTCGGGTAGTGGACTTGAGCCCAGTTTGTTACATTCGCGCAGCTTCCCAACGCCGCAGAGGTAGAGTGTCTGAGATGGCAAGGTCCGAAAGTAACCGCTGCACGTGTCCCGCCTGAGCCATAGATTCTGGTCACAAAAGGAGCACTCTCACGAAATCTTGCATCCCAGAGCTGACATCAAAGTGACCCTGTTCCTTAGGAAATTCTATATGCTATGAGGGTGGACACCGCTCAGTCGGCCCTGTGCCTGAGGTCTCTGCTTCTGTGTAGCTTCAAGCCCAAGGCAGGCGGCTCTGCAAACATCTGGTGGAAGAGCCTCGGAAGTGACCCAGCTTTTGCCTCTGCCACTAGGCTCAGGGTCGAAGATGTGAACGAAATTAATGTCCGGAGTGTGAAGACCTGCTACAGAATTAAATTCCCATGCATTGCAGAGGTGGGCAACCGGCACGTGGGCCAGCAGCCAAGTGCATTTAAATGATTGGCATCGTATGGGCTTCAGAATGAGCCCTTAGCGCCCCATGTAGGAGACACCGAGTATCCCGGGCACCACAGTCCTCCCATAGATAACAGTATGTTCTAGAACTTTGTAGTATGTTTCTCCTGCAGGGAAAGCAGCATGGTACCCCCAGGCTTCCAATCGGCCCACCTCTTCACGGGCATTTGTGAGCTGGGGAGCAACCCGTTTCCCATGCCTCGGCGAAGGCTTAATTTGAAAAGGACCCGACGCCACAGTACCCTAAGAAGTGTGGGCGATGTTCCGTCCTGTGCTCGGAACCGATTTGTGTGAACACTGGACACCTCAAGCCTCCGAGGACTTCCCGCACTCAAGGAACAAACACGAAGCCAGGATTTCTTTTTCGCACACAGCAGTGAACAAACCCCGGGATTCCATATAACAACAACAGCAGCCTGCAACTTGATTTGGGAAGGCTTTGTCCTCCCGTCCACTTGGGCACGCTTTGCCACACTCCACGTGCGAGAGGCATGGACAAACGATACGTTTTACGCTCACAGCCCTCTTCACCGCAGTCCTCCCTGCTGTCGGAATGACGCGGAGTTTTCAAAGGGCCGTGGTGGGTCAAACGCTTTCAGGCCCATCTGTCTCCACAGGGCTTGGGATCGGAACTCTGCAAGGCTACCCTGAGATATGCGGCAAACTGACTTGCGCAGCTTATTCTATTTACGTGGCTCAATGTCAACACAGCCTTGTAAGGGAGCTGATGCAGCACACTGCCGAGGATGTTTGGGACCAAAGACACTATGAGCTCGAATGACCTGGGTCCTGTTACCGGTCCACTGGAAGACAACTGCATATGAAATTTTGTTCACCTAGCCTGTCAGGTACACATCCCATTTTCCCTGTGAGAAACTCCGTTCCTATGCAGTCTGAGAAGCTGCCCCTGCAAATACCCTTGAGAAACTCGGAGAGTAGTACTGTGTGAATGAACTCCTGTTCGACGTGTTGAGAAAAGGCTCCCAAGCCTTTCAGAAAATGCTTTCGCGACGAGCTGGGTGAGAACTGGCCTATCCCAAAGAACTGTGGGTATCCCATTTCTCTCCTCTAGCTCGTCTGTTGCACGTGCATATCCCGTCTAGGGCCAGATGGTCCGTGCATTGCACCCCAGGCTTCCTTTACTCCAAGTTGGATGCGGAGCCCAGAGCTCGGGGCAGCATGAAGATACCTCTGCGAAAGTGCTATTTCCCTGTCCCCCAAACGCTTGGGTCTTTGTGTTGCACTCCATGGCAGAACTCCCAATCCAGAAACGGCAATGTTCGTAACGTACCTTTCATGAAACGGGAAAGGAACATAACACTTTCCCATAAACGGGACACATTTGCCAGGCCATCCGTAAGGGTTTGCCCAAACAGGTGGCTTCACGCGCCCTGCCCCGTGCAGGGGCACATGTCCGTGACCGGTACGTGTGGTTTGGTTATGTCGAAGAGACCACCAGGGGCATGACACGTTCAGTACGGGCCACTGCCGGCATTTCTATCAGCAGGCATCACGTTTCTATCCTATAGCCCGAAACAGACTTCTGCAGTCCTTCTGCAGCAGCAGGAGACACGCTGCCATCTGTTGACAGGCATGAGACACTTTTCGGGTAATGGACTTGAGCCCCCTTTTTTACATTCGCGCAGCTTCCGAACGCCCGAGAGGTAGAGTGTCTGAGATGGCAAGGTCCGAAAGTAACCGCTGCACGTGTCCCGCGTGAGCCATAGATTCTGGTCACTCAAGGAGCATTCTCACGAAATCTTGCATCCCAGAGCTGACATCAAAGTCACCCTGTTCCTTAGGAAATTCTATATGCTATGAGGGTGGACACCGCTCAGTCGGCCCTGTGCCTAACATCCCTGCTTCTGTGTAGCTTCAAGTCCAAGGCAGGCGCCTCTGCAAACATCTGGTGGAAAATCCTCTGAAGGGACCCAGCTTTTGCCTCTGCCACTAGGCTCAGGGTCGAAGATGTGAACGAAATTAGTGTCCCCTGTGGGAAGACCTGCTACAGAGTTAAATGCCCATACATTGCAGAGGTGGGCAACCAGCACGTGGGCCAGCAGCCAAGTGCATTTAAATGATTGGCATCGTATGGGCTTCAGAATGAGCCCTTAGCGCCCCATGTAGGAGACACCGAGCATCCCGGGCACCACAGTCCTCCCATAGATAACAGTATGTTCTAGAATCTTGTAGTATGTTTCTCCTGCAGGGAAGGCAGCATGGCACCCCCAGGCTTGCAACCGGCCCACCTCTTCACGGGCATTTTTGAGCTGGGGAGCAACCCGTTTCCCATGCCTCGGCGAAGGCTTAATTTGAAAAGGACCTGACGCCACAGTGCCCTAAGAAGTGTGGGCGATGTTCCGTCCTGTGCTCGGAACCGATTTGTGTGAACACTGGACACCTTAATCCTCCCTCTACGAGGACTTCCCGCACTCAAGGAACAAACACGAAGCCAGGATTTCTTTTACGCACACAGCAGTGAACAAACCCCGGGATTCCACGTAACAACAATAGCACCCTGCAACTTGATTTGGGAAGGGTTTGTCCTCCCGTCCACTTTGGCACGCTTTGCCACACTCCACGTGCGAGAGGCATGGACAAACGATACGTTTTACGCTCACAGCCCTCTTCACCGCAGTCCTCCCTGCAGTCGGAATGATGCGGAGTTTTCAAAGAGCCGTCGTGGGTGAAACGCTTTCAGGCCCATCTGTCTCCACAGGGCTTGGGATCGGAACTCTGCAAGGCTACCCTGGGATATGCGGCAAACTGACTTGCGAAGCTTACTCTATTTACGTGGCTCAATGTCAACACAGCCTTGTAACGGAGCTGATGCAGCACACTGCCGAGGATGTGTGGGACCAAAGACACTATGAGCTCGAATGACCTGGGCCCTGTTCCCGGTCCACTGGAAGACAACTGCATATGAAATGTTGTTCACCTAGCCTGTCAGGTACACATCCCATTTCCCCTGTGAGAAACTCCGTTCCTATGCAGTCTGAAAAGCTGCCCCTGCAAGTACCCTTGAGAAACTCGGAGTGTAGTACTGTTTGAATGAACTCCTGTTCGACGTGTTGAGAAAAGGCTCCCAAGCGTTTCAGAACCTGCTTTTGCGACGAGCTGGGTGAGAACTGGCCTATCCTGAAGAACGGTGGGTATCCCATTTCTCTCCTCTAGCACATCTGTTGCACGTTCATATCCCGTCTAGGGCCAGATTGTCCATGCATTGCACCCCAGGCTTCCTATACTCCAAGTTGAATGCAGAGCCCAAAGCTCGGGGCAACATGAAGATACCTCTGCGAAAGTGCTATTTCCCTGTCCCCCAAACGCTTGGGTCTTTGTGTTGCACTCCATGGCAGAACTCCCAATCCAGAAACGGCAATGCTCGTAACGTACCTTTCATGAAACGGGAAACGAACATAACACTTTCCCATAAACGGGACACATTTGCCAGGCCATCCGTAAGGGTTTGCCCAAACAGTTGGCTTCACGCGCCCTGCCCCGCGCAGGGGTACATGTCCGTGACCGGTACGTGTGGTTTGGTTATGTCGAAGAGACCACCAGGGGCATGACACGTTCAGTACGGGCCACTGCCGGCATTTCTATCAGCAGGCATCACGTTTCTATCCTATAGCTCGAAACAGACTTCTGCAGTCCTTCTGCAGCAGCTGGAGACACGCTGCCATCTGTTGACAGGCATGAGACACTTTTCGGGTAATGGACTTGAGCCCCCTTTGTTACATTCGCGCAGCTTCCGAACGCCCCAGAGGTAGAGTGTCTGAGATGGCAAGGTCCGAAAGTAACCGCTGCACGTGTCCCGCCTGAGCCATAGATTCTGGTCACTCAAGGCGCACTCTCACGAAATCTTGCATCCCAGAGCTGACATCAAAGTCACCCTGTTCCTTAGGAAATTCTATATGCTATGAGGGTGGACACCGCTCAGTCGGCCCTGTGCCTGACATCCCTGCTTCTGTGTAGCTTCAAGTCCAAGGCAGGCGCCTCTGCAAACATCTGGTGGAAGAGCCTCTGAAGGGACCCAGGTTTTGCCTCTGCCACTAGGCTCAGGGTCGAAGATGTGAACGAAATTAGTGTCCCCGGTGGGAAGACCTGCTACAGAGTTAAATGCCCATATATTGCAGAGGTGGGCAACCAGCACGTGGGCCAGCAGCCAAGTGCATTTAAATGATTGGCATCGTATGGGCTTCAGAATGAGCCCTTAGCGCCCCATGTAGGAGACACCGAGCATCCCGGGCACCACAGTCCTCCCATAGATAACAGTATGTTCTAGAACCTTGTAGTACGTTTCTCCTGCAGGGAAGGCTGCATGGTACCCCCAGGCTTCCAACCGGCCCACCTCTTCACGGGCATTTGTGAGCTGGGGAGCAACCCGTTTCCCATGCCTCGGCGAAGGCTTAATTTGAAAAGGACCTGACGCCACAGTGCCCTAAGAAGTGTGGGCGATGTTCCGTCCTGTGCTCGGAACCGATTTGTGTGAACACTGGACACCTCAAGCCTCCCTCTACGAGGACTTCCCGCACTCAAGGAACAAACACGAAGCAAGGATTTCTTTTTCGCACACAGCAGTGAACAATCCCCGGGATTCCATGTAACAACAACAGCAGCCTGCAACTTGATTTGGGAAGGCTTTGTCCTCCCGTCCACTTGGGCACGCTTTGCCACACTCCACGTGCGAGAGGGATGGACAAACGATACGTTTTACGCTCACAGCCCTCTTCACCGCAGTCCTCCCTGCAGTCGGAATGACGCGGAGTTTTCAAAGGGCCGTCGTGGGTGAAACGCTTTCAGGCCCATCTGTCTCCACAGGGCTTGGGATCGGAACTCTGCAAGGCTACCCTGGGATATGCGGCAAACTGACTTGCGCAGCTTATTCTATTTACGTGGCTCAATGTCAACACAGCCTTGTAAGAGAGCTGATGCAGCACACTGCCGAGGAGGTGTGGGACCAAAGACACTATGAGCTCGAATGACCTGGGTCCTGTTTCCGGTCCACTGGAAGACAACTGCATATGAAATTTTTTTCACCTAGCCTGTCAGGTACACATCCCATTTCCCCTGTGAGAAACTCCGTTCCTATGCAGTCTGAGAAGCTGCCTCTGCAAGTACCCTTGAGAAACTCGGAGTGTAGTACTGTGTGAATGAACTCCTGTTCGACGTGTTGAGAAAAGGCTCCCAAGCCTTTCAGAACCTGCTTTCGCGACGAGCCGGGTGAGCACTGGCGTATCCCGAAGAACCGTGGGTATCCCATTTCTCTCCTCTAGCTCGTCTGTTGCACGTGCATATCCCGTCTAGGGCCAGATGGTCCGTGCATTGCACCCCAGGCTTCCTTTACTCCAAGTTGGATGCGGAGCCCAGAGCTCGGGGCAGCATGAAGATACCTCTGCGAAAGTGCTATTTCCCTGTCCCCCAAACGCTTGGGTCTTTGTGTTGCACTCCATGGCAGAACTCCCAATCCAGAAACGGCAATGTTCGTAACGTACCTTTCATGAAACGGGAAAGGAACATAACACTTTCCCATAAACGGGACACATTTGCCAGGCCATCCGTAAGGGTTTGCCCAAACAGGTGGCTTCACGTGCCCTGCCCCGCGCAGGGGCACATGTCCGTGACCGGTACGTGTGTTTTGGTTATGTCGAAGAGACCACCAGGGGCATGACACGTTCAGTACGGGCCACTGCCGGCATTTCTATCAGCAGGCATCACGTTTCTATCCTATAGCTCGAAACAGACTTCTGCAGTCCTTCTGCAGCAGCAGGAGACACGCTGCCATCTGTTGAGAGGCATGAGACACTTTTCGGGTAATGGACTTGAGCCCCCTTTGTTACATTCGCGCGGCTTCCGAACGCCCCAGAGGCAGAGTGTCTGAGATGGCAAGGTCCGAAAGTAACCGCTGCATGTGTCCCGCCTGAGCCATAGATTCTGGTCACTAAAGGAGCACTCTCACGAAATCTTGCATCCCAGAGCTGACATCAAAGTCACCCTGTTCCTTAGGAAATTCTATATGCTATGAGGGTGGACACCGCTCAGTCGGCCCTGTGCCTGACATCCCTGCTTCTGTGTAGCTTCAAGTCCAAGGCAGGCGCCTCTGCAAACATCTGGTGGAAGAGCCTCTGAAGTGACCCATGTTTTGCCTCTGCCACTTGTCTCAGATACATGACTCTGTTAGAATTTTGGTTTTCTCAGGGTATATGCCCAGTAGTGGGATTGCTGGTTCATATGGTAGTTCTATTTGTAGTTTTTAAAGGAACCTCCATACTGTTCTCCATAGTAGCTGAACCAACTCATATTCCCACCAGCAGTGCAAGACTGTTCCCTTTTCTCCACACTCTCTCCAGCATTTATTGTTACTATATTTTTTGATGATGGCCATTCTGACTGGTGTGAGATGATACCTCATTGTAGTTTTGATTTGCATTCCTCTAATGATTAATGATGTTGAGCATTGTTTCATGTGTTTGTTGGCAGTCTGTATATCTTCTTTGGAGAAATGTCTATTTAGGTCTTCTGCCCATTTTTGGATTGGGTTGTTTGTTTTTCTGTTATTGAGCTGCATGAGCTGCTTGTAAATTTTGGAAATTAATCCTTTGTCAGTTGCTTCATTTGCAAATATTTTCTCCCATTCTGAGGGTTGTCTTTTGGTCTTGGTTTCCTTTGCTGTGCAAAAGCTTTGAAGTTTCATTAGGTCCCATTTGTTTACTTTTGTTTTTATTTCCATTTCTCTAGGAGGTGTGTCAAAAAGGATATTGCTGTGATTTATGTCATAGAGATTTCTGCCTATGTTTTCCTCTAAGAGTTTGATAGTTTCTGGCCTTACATTTAGGTCTTTAATCCATTTTGAGCTTATTTTTGTGTATGGTGTTAGGGAGTGATCTAATCTCATACTTTTACATGTACCTGTCCCGTTTTCCCACCACCATTTATTGAAGAGGCTGTCCTTTCTCCACTGTACATTCCTGCCTCCTTTATCAAATATAAGGTGACCATATATGCGCGGGTTTATCTCTGGGATTTCTATCCTGTTCCAATGATGTATCTTTCTGGTTTTGTGCCAGTACCATACTGTCTTGATTACTGTAGATTTGTAGTATAGTCTGAAGTCAGGGAGCCTGATTCCTCCAGCTCCGTTTTTCGTTCTCAAGATTCTTTGGCTATTTGGGGTCTTTTGTGTTTCCATACAAATTGTGAAATTTTTTGTTCTAGTTCTGTGAAAAATGCCAGTGGTAGTTTGATAGGGATTGCATTGAATCTGTAGATTGTTTTGGGTAGTAGAGTCATTTTCACAATGCTAATTCTTCCAATCCAAGAACATGGTATATCTCTCCACCTATTTGTATCATCTTTAACTTCTTTCATCAGTTTCTTATAATTTTCTGCATATAGGTCTTTTGTCTCCTAAGGTAGGTTTATTCCTAGATATTTTATTCTTTTTGTTGCAATGGTAAATAGGAGTGTTTTCTTGATTTCACTTTCAGATTTTTCATCATTAGTGTATAGGAATGCCAGAGATATCTGTGCATTAATTTTGTATCCTGCAACTTTACCAAATACATTGATTAGCTCTAGTAGTTTTCTGGTAGCATCTTTAGGATCCTCTATGTATAGTATCATGTCATCTGCAAACAGTGACAGCTTTACTTCTTCTTTTCCACTTTGGATTCCTTTTATTTCCTTTTCCTCTCTGATTGCTGTGGCTAAAACTTCCAAAACTATGTTGAATAAGAATGGTGAGAGTGGGCAACCTTGTCTTGTTCCTGATCTTAGTAGAAATGCTTTCAGTTTTCCACATTGAGGATGATGTTTGCTGTGGGCTTGTCATATATGGCCTTTATTACGTTGAGAAATTTCCCGCTATGCCTACTTTCTGGAGGGTTTTTATCATACGTGGGTGTTGATTTTTGTCAAAAGCTTTCTCTGCATCTATTGAGATGATCATATGGTTTTTCTCCTTCAATTTGTTAATATGGTTTATCACATTGATAGATTTGCATATATTGAAGAATCCTTGCATTCCTGGAATAAACCCCACTTGATTATGGTGTATGATCCTTTTAATGTGCTGTTGGATTGTGTTTGCTTGTATTTTGTTGAGGATTTTTGCATCTATGTTCATCAGTGATACTGGCCTGTAGTTTTCTTTCTTTGTGGCATCCTTGTCTCGTTTTGGTATCAAGGTGATGGTGGTCTCGTAGAAGGAATTTGGGAGTGTTCCCCCCTCTGATATATTTTGGAAGAGTTCGAGAAGGATAGGTGTTAGCTCTTCTCTAAATGTTTGATAGAATTCGCCTGTGAGGCCATCTGGTCCTGGGCTTCTGTTTGTTGCCAGATTTTTAATCACAGTTTCAATTTCAGTGCTTGTGATTGGTCTGTTCATATTTTCTATTTCTTCCTGATTCAGTCTTGGCAGTTTGTGCATTTCTAAGAGTTTGTCCATTTCTTCCAGGTTGTCCATTTTATTGGCATAGAGTTGCTTGTAGTAATCTCTCATGATCTTTTTTATTTCTGCAGTAGTAGTTGTTACTTCTCCTTTTTCATTTCTAATTCCATTGATTTGAGTCTTCTCCCTCTTATTATTGATAATTCTGGCTAATGGTTTATCAATTTTGTCTTCTCAGAGAACCAGCTTTTAGTTTTATTGATCTTTGCTATCGTTTCCTTCATTTCTTTCTGATCTGGTATTTGTGATTTCATTTCTTCTGCTAACTTTGGGTTTTTTTTGTTCTTCTTTCTCTAATTGCTTTAGGTGTAAGGTTAGGTTGTTCATTTGAGTTGTTTCTTCTTTCTTAAGGTTGGACTGTATTGGTATAAACTTCCTCTTAGAACTGCTTTTGCTGCATCCCACAGGTTTTTGGTCGTCGTGTTTTCATTGTCATTTGTTTCTAGGTATTTTTTGATTTCCTCTTTGATTTCTTCAGTGATCTCTTGGTTATTAACTAGCGTGTTGTTTAGCTTCCATGTGGTTGTATTTCTTACAGATTTTTTCTTGTAGTTGATATCTAGTCTCATAGAATTGTGGTCACAAATGATACTTGATACGATTTCAATTTTCTTCAATTTATCAAGGATTGATTTGTGACCCAAGATATGATCTATCCTGGAGAATGTTCCATGAGCACTTGAGAAGGATATGTATTCTGTTGTTTTAGAAGGCAATGTCCTATAAATATAAATTAAGTGTATCTTGTTTAATGTATCATTTAAGGCTTGTGTTTCCTTATTTACTTTCATTTTGGAGGACTTGTCCATTGGTGAAAGTGGGGTGTTAAAGTTCCCTACTATGATTGTGTTACTGTTGATTTCCCCTTTTATGGCTGTTAGTATTTGCCTTTTGTATTGAGGTGATCCTATGTTGGGTGCATAAATATTTGCAATTATATCTTCTTCTTGGATTGATCCCTTGATCATTGTGTAATCTCCTTCTTTGTTCCTTGTAATAGGTTTTGTTTTAAAATCTATTTTGTCTCATATGAGAATTGCTACCCCAGCTTTCTTTTGATTTCCATTTGCATGGAATATCTTTTTCTATCCCCTTTCTGTCTGTATGTGTCCCTAGGTCTGAAGTGGGTCTCCTGTAGACAGCATATATACGGGTCTTGTTTTTGTATCCATTCAGCCAACCTCTGTCTTCTGGTTGGAACATTTAATCCATTTACTTTTAAGGTAATTATTGATAGTATGTTCCTCTTACCATTTTGTAAATTGTTTTGGGTTTATTCTTGTAGGTCTTTTTCTTCTCTTGTGTTTCATGCACAGAGAAGTTCCTTTAGCATTTGTTGTAAAGCTGGTTTTGTTGTGCTACATTTGCTTAGGTGTTGCTTGTCTGTAAATTTTTCAATTTCTCTGTCGTATCTGAATGACATCCTTGCTGGACAGAGGCATATTGATTGTAGGTTTTTCCCTTTCATCTCTTTAAATATGACCTGCCACTCCCTTCTTGCTTGCAGAGTTTCTGCTGAAAGATTAGCTGTTAACCTTATGGGGATTCCCTTGTATATTATTTGGTCTTTTTCCCTTGCTGCTTTTAAGTTTTTTTCTTTGTATTTAATTTTTGGTAGTTTGATTATTATGTGTCTTGGCGTGTTTCTCCTTGGATATATCCTGTATGGGACTCTCTGTGCTTCATGGACTAAATTAACTACTTCCTTTCCCATATTAGGGAAGTTTTCAACTATAGTCTCTGCAAATATTTTCTCAGTCCCTTTCTTTTCTTCTTCTGGGTCCCTTATAATTCGAATGTTGCTGCATTTAATGTTGTCCCAGTGGTGTCTGAGACTGTCCTCAATTCTTTTCATTCCTTTTTCTTTATTCTGCTCTGAGAAAAACACTCCCATTTACCATACTTCTACTATTTTATCTTCCAGGTCACTTATCTGTTCTTCTGCCTCAGTTATTCTGCTATTGATCCCTTCTAGAAAATTTTTAATTTCATTTTTTTGTGTTGTTCATCACTGTTTGTTTGCTCTTTAGTTCTTCTAGGTCCTTGTTAAACGTTTCTTGTATTTTCTCCATCCTATTTCCAAGATTTTGGATCACCTTTACTATCATTATTATGAATTCTTTTTCAGGTAGACTGCCTACTTCCTCTTCATTTGTTAGGTCTGGTGGGTTTTTACCTTGCTTCTTCATCTGCTGTTTCTCTGTCTTCTCATTTTACTTACCTTACTGTGTTTGTGGTCTCCTTTTCACAGGCTGCAGGTTCATAGTTCCCATTGTTTTTGGTGTCTGCCCCCAGTGGCTAAGGTTGGTTCAGTGGGTTTTGTGGGCTTCCTGGTAGAGGGTAGTGGTGCCTGTGTTCTGATGGAAGATGTTGGATCTTGTCTTTCTGGTGGGCAGGTCCACATCTGGTGGTGTCTTTTTGGGTGTCTGTGACCTTAGTATGATTTTAGGCAGTCTCTCTGCTAATGAGTGGGGTTGCTTTCCTGTCTTGCTAGTCATAGCTTGCTGATCATTGAGTGGAGCTGGGTCTTGGCATTGAGGTAGAGATCTCTGGGAGATTTTCACCGTTTGATATTAAGTGGAGCTGCGGGGGTCTCTGGTGGACCAATGTCCTGAATTTGGCTCTCCCAGCTCAGAGGCACAGCCCTGAGGCCTGGCTGGAGCACCAAGAGCCTGTCACCCACATGGCCCAGAATCAAAGGGAGAATAAAAGAAAGAAAGAAAGAAAGAGACATAAAATAAAATAAATGTATTAAAATAAAATTAGTATTAGAAACATTTTTAAGTAATTTAAAAAAAAAGAAACAAGGGAACAACCAATGCAAAAAAGAAATCACCAATGATAACAAGTCCTGAAAACTATACTAACAAAAAAAACAAAGAAAACACACACAAAAAAACGGCAGACAGAACCTTAGGACAAATGGTAACAGCAAAGCTATGCAGACAAAATCACACACAGAATCATACGCATACACACTCACAGAAAGAGAAAAAGGGGAATATACACACACACACACACACACACACACACATATATGTTGTTGGTCCCAAAGTCCACCTCCTCAGTTTGGGGTGACTAGTTGCCTATTCAGGTATTCCACAGATACAGGGTACATCAAGTTGACTGTGGAGATTTAATCTGCTGCTCATGAGGCTGCTGGGAGAGATTTCCCTTTCTCTTCTTTGTTTGCACAGTGTTGATTGTAGATTTTTTGATGATGGCCATTCTGAGCAGTGTGGGGTGGTACCTCATTGTAGTCTTGATTTGCAGTTCTCTAATAATTAGTGATGTTGAGCAGTTTTCCACGTGCCTCTTGGCCATCTGTATGTCTTCCTTGGTGAAATGTCAGTTTAGGTCTTATGACCATTTTTCAAATGGATTGTTTGTGCTTTTGATATTGAGCTCCATGAGCAGTTTGTATATTTTGGAGATTAATCCTTTGTCTGTTGTTTCATTTGCAAATATTTTCTCCCATACTGAGGGTTTTCTTTTTGTCTTGTTTCCTCTGCTGTGAAAAAGCTTTTAGGTTTAATTAAGTCTCACTTGTTTATTTTTCTTTCATTTCCGTTACTCTAGGAGGTGGGTCAAGAAAGATGTTGCTGTGGTTTATGTCAAAGAGTGTTTTTCTCATATTTTCCTCTAAGAGTTTTATAGTGTCTGGTATTACATTTAAGTCTTTAATGCATTTGGAGTTTATTTTTTTGTATGGTGTTAGGTAGTGTTCTAATTTCATTCTTTTACATGTAGCTGTCCAGTTTTCACAGCATCACTTATTGAAGAGGCCGCTTTTTCTCCATTTTATGTTCTGTCCTCCTTTGTCGTAAATTAGGTGACCATATGTACGTGGGTTGATCTTTGGGCATTCTATCCTGTACCCTTGATCTATATTTCTGTTTTTGTGCCAGTACCATACTGTCTTGATTACTGCAGCTTTGTGGTATAGTTTGAAGCCAGGGACCCTGATTCTTCCAAATCCATTTTCCTTTCTACGAATGCTTTGGCTAATCACGGATTGTGTTTCCATATGAATTGTAAATTTTTGTTTCTAATGCTGTGAAGAATGCCATTGGTAGTTTGATAGGGATTGCACTGAGTCTGTAGATTGCTTTGGGTAGTATGGTCATTTTCACAATATTGATTCTTCCAAGCCAAGAACATGGTATATCTCTCCATCTGTTGGTATCAACCTTAATTTCTTTCTTCAGTGTCTTATAGTTTTCTGCATACAATTATTTTGTCTCCCTTGGTAGGTTTATTCCTAGGTATTTTATTCTTTTTGTTGCAATGGTAAAGGGAGTGTTTCCTTAATTTCTCTTTCAGAATTTTCATCATTAGTGTATAGGAATGGAAGAGATTTCTGTGCATTAATTTTGTATCCTGTAACTTTACCAAATTCATTTGATTAGCTCTAGTAGTTTTCTGGTGGCATCTTTAGGATTATCTATGTATAGTATCATGTTATCTGCAAACAGTGACAGTTTTACTTCTTCTTTTCCAAATTGTATTCCTTTTACTTCTTTTTCTTCTCTGATTGCTGTGGCTAGGACTTCAAAAACTATATTGCATAATACTGGTGAGAATGGACATCCTTGTCTTTTTTCTGATTTTAGAGGAATTGCTTTCAGCTTTTCACCATTGAGAATGATGTTTGCTGTGGGCTTGTCCTATATGGCCTTTATTATGTTGAGGTAGGTTCCCTCTATGCCCACTTTCTGGAGAGCTTTTATCATAAATGGGTGTTGAATGTTGTCAAAAGCTTTCTCTGCATCTATTGAGATGATCGTATGGTTTTTATTCTTCAATTTGTTAATATGGTGTATCACATTGATTGATTTGCACATATTGAAGACTCCTTGCATCCCTGGGATAAATCCCACCTGATCATGGTGTATGACCCTGTAATGTGCTGTTGGATTCTGTTTGCTAGTATTTTGTTGAGGAATTTTGCATCTGTTTTCATCAGTGATATTGGTCTATAGCTTTCTTTTTTTGTGATATCTTTCTCTAGTTTTGGTATCAGGGTGACTGCGGCTTTGTAGAGTGAATTTGGGAGTGTTCCTCCCTCTGCTATATTTTGGAAGAGTTTGAGAAGTTTCGGTGTTAGCTCTCCTCTAAATGTGTGATAGAAGTCACCTGTGAAGCCACCTGGTTCTAGACTTTTGTTTGTTGGAAGATTTTTCATTATGGTTTCAATTTCATTGCTTGTAATATGTCTGTTTATATTTTGTAATTCTTCCTGGTACAGTCTTAGAAATTTGTACCTTTCCAAGAATTTGTCCATTTGTCATGGTTGTGCATTTTACTGGCATATAGTTGTTTGTAGTAGTCTCTTTTTAATCCTTTGTATTTCTGCGGTATCCATTGTAACTTCTATTTCATTTCTAATTTTATTGATTCGCGTCATCTCCCTTTTTTTCTTTATGAGTCTGGTTAAGGGTTTATCAATTTTGTTTATCTTCTCAAAGAACCAGCTTTTAGTTTTATTCATCTTTGCTATTGTTTTCTTTGTTTTCATTTCATTTATTTCTGCTCTGATCTTTATGATATCTTTTCTTCTACTCACTTTGGGTTTTCTTTGTTCTTATTTCTCTAGTTGTTTTAAGTGTAGCGTTAGATTGTTTGAGATTTTTCTTGTTTCTTGAGGTGACATTAAATTGCTCTAAACTTCCCTCTTAGAACTGCTTTTGCTGCATCCCATAGGTTTTGGGTCATTGTGTTTTCATTGTCATTTGTTTCTATGTATTCTTCTACTTCTTCTTTGATTTCTTCAGTGATCTCTTGGTTATTTAGTAGCACACTGTTTATCCTCCATGTATTTTTGTTTTTTACAGTTCTTTTTCCTGTAATTGATTTCTGATCTCATACCGTTTTGGTCAGGAAACGTGCTTGATATGATTTCAATTGTTTTAAATTTTCAAAGTTTTGATTTGTGACCCAAGATGTGATCTATCCTGGAGAATGTTCCATGTGCACTTGAGAAGAAAGTGTATTCTGCCTCTTCTGGGTGGAATGTTTTATAAATATCAATTAGATCTATCTAGTCTATTGTGTCATTAAAAGCTTGTGTTTCCTTATTTATTTTCTGTTTGGATGATCTGTCCATTGGTGCAAGTGGGGTGTTAAAGTCCCCTATTATTAATGTGTTACTGCCGATTTCTCCTTTCATGGTTGTTAGCATTTGTCTTACGTATTGAGGTGCTCCTATGTTGGCTGCATAAACATTTACAATTGTTATATCTTCTTCTTGGATTGATCCTTAGATAATTATGTAATGTCCCTCCTTATCTCTTGTAACAGTCTTTATTTTAAAGTCTATTTTATCTGATACAAGTATTGCTACTCCAGCTTTCTTTTGATTTCCGTCTGCATGGAATATCTTTTTCCATCCCTTCACTTTCAGTCTGTATGTGTTCCTAGGTCTGAAGTGGTCCCTTGTAGACAGCATATATATGGGTCTTGTTTTTGTATCCATTCAGCCAGTCTGTGCCTTTTTGCTGGGGGATTTGATCCATTTACATTCAAGGTTATTCCCAATATGCATGTTCCTCTTACCATATTCTTGTTTTTAGTTTGTATTTGTGGGTCTTTTTCTTCTCTTGTGTTTCCCACTTGGAGAAGTTCCTTTAGCATTTATTGTAAAGCTGGTTTGGTGGTGCTGAATTCTCCTAGCTTTTGCTTGTCTGAAAAGCTTTTGACTTCTCCAGCAAATCTGAATGAGATCCTTGCTAGGTTGAGTAATCTTGGTTGTAGGTTTTTCTCTTTCATCCCTTTAAGTATATCCTGCCATTTTCTTCTCGCCTGCAGAGTTTCCACTGAAAAATCAGCTGATAACCTTATGGGGATTCCTTTGTATGTTATTTTTTGTTTTTCCCTTGCTGCTTTTAATATTTTTTCTTTGAATTTAATTTTTGTTAGTTGGATTAGTATGTGTCTTGGTATGTTTTTCCTAGGGTTTTTCCTGTATGGCATTCTCTGTGCTTCCTGCACTTTGGTGACTATTTCCTTTCCCATATTAGGGAAGTTTTCAACTATAATCTCTTGAAATATTTTTTCAGACAATTTCTTTTCTGTTCTTCTTCTGGCACCCATATTATTCGAATGGTGGTGCGTTTAGTGTTGGCCCAGAGGTCTCTGAGATTGTCTTCTATTCTTTTCATTCTTTTTCCTTTATTCTGCTCCTTGGCCTTTATTTCCACCATTTTGCCTTCCAGCTCACTTATTCGTTCTTCTGCCTCAGTTATTCTGTTATTGATTCCTTCTAGTGTATTTTTCATTTCTGTCATTGTGTTGTTCATCTTTGTTTGTGCTTTATTTCTTCTAGATCTTCGTTAAACAGTTCTTGTATTTTCTCAGTCCATACCTCCATTCTATTTCTGAGATTCTGGATCATCTTTACTATCATTACTCTGAATTCTTTTTCAGGTAGATTTGTAGATTGCCTGTTTCCTCTTCATTTATTTGGTCTTGTAGGTTTTGACCTTGCTCCTTCATCTGTGACATAAGGTTTTGCCATCTCATTTTTTTTAATGAGTCAGATTGTGTTCCTGTCTTACTGGTTGTTTGGCCTGAGGCTTCCCACACTGGAGTTTGTAGGCTATTGGGTAGAGCTGGGTGTTGTTGCTGAGATTAGGAACTCCGTGAGACCTCACTCTGATGAATATTCCCTGGGGTCTGAGCTTCTCTGTTAGTCCAGTTGTGTTAGGACTCGGAGTTCCCACTGCAGGAGCTTTGGCCTGACCCTTGGCTCATGAACTAAGATCCTGTGAGCCACATGGGGTTGCAAAAAATGATAAGAAAAGAGGGAGAGCAATAACAAAGTAAAAATTAAAATTAGACTAGGAAACTATCAGATATGTTAGAAAGAACATAACAATAAAAGTAAAGATGAACCAACAACCAGAAGGTTCTTCAGTACCACAATAGTAAAAATAGAGGAGGAGGGAAAAGAAAAGAAAAAAGAGTGGGAAAAGGCCTTGGCTGTGGAGGGCAGGGCCTAAGCAAGGGCGAGGTTTCAGTGGGGGGCAGGGCCAATGCTTAGGACCTACAGGGCTGAAAAGGCCCTGGGGGCTGTGTGGGGCAGGGCTTAGGCTCAAGGAACAGAAGGGGCCCAGGCATGCCCTCCACCCCTGGTCTCAGAAGGCAAGAGACCTCACCTGGGAGCCCATCAGGCTTCCTGGGCTCGAGTGGGTGGGGCAAATGCCATCCTCTCCTCTCTCGCTCTTCCTGGAGAGTCCGTTCCACCTGCCTCTCCTGATCTCCCTGGCCTCAGAGGCACTGATCCTGTCTGGCCTCCAGTTCTCCTCCCCCCTCAGTCCCCCGACATCCTACCGGTTCACTTTGGGGTTCCTCCCGTCTCCTTGGGAGTCAGAATCCCCCACCAGCAGCTGGCAGGTGCCCTAGTTGTGGGGAGATGCTAACTCCGCATCTTCCCACACCACCATCTTCTCATGGTCTCCTCTAGTATTATTATTAAACTGTCATTTATTGAGAATTTACTATGTTCATGGTATTGTTCTGGGTATTTATATGCATTATCTCATTTAATTTCACAGTAACTCTACAAAGGAGGTGCTTATTTCATTCACGAAAAAGCTAAGGTGTAGAATGACTCAGTAACTCTTAAGTACTTGACCCAAAGCTGTTCAACTCTAAACACCAGTGGTGGACCTACAAATTTAACATCTGAAACAGATCCTTTTTTAAAATTTCTACTTCTGTAAAACAAAATTATTTCCAGTAAGTATTATTTTAAAATAATTGATTCAAAACAAGAATAAATTTCAACTTTAAGCATATTATTCAAGGTCAGTAGGATATTTCACATATACACCAAAACTTGCATCCACTAAACAAAAGGATTACATCTCATGGTTCATATGGGGTCTGTTTTAAATTTTATGAAAAATAAAATCCTCTAAGTGGTCATACAAACTAAAAGAATGATGTAACTTATATTCTGTTTCTTTGTCTTCACAATCACTGTGGTATTTATTTCAAATCTTCCATTTAAACACAGGAACAGGTGCACTACAGGTATTAGAGACACAAAGCACATATGAGATGAGCAGTAAAAATTCCAAACCATTATGAACTTACTCTCAAAGCCAACAAATGTAGCTGAGTCCGTGCGTACTAAGCACAAATTATGTAACTAAGAGTTTTTTAAATTAATGTAGAAGACAAAGGATAAGATACAAATATGTGCTACTGTGAAGCTTACACATATATTATCAAGTTACCCTAGTCATTGTTTAGAACTTAGAACAAAAGATTTTCTCAAGGTGTAGTGTATCACTGACGTTGAAAACTGCAAATGCATGTGATAATAAAATGCAAAACAACTTTTAATTTTTTATTATTGTCTTTAAATTCTCTATAGACAATACACCTCATATCGCCTGCACCTGAGGCTGACCCTTCCCACTACCACTGCTTTTGGTAAGTCACTGACACAGACAGCTTTCAATCTCCCAGTCACATCTGTACTTACTATTACTTGAGCTCAGTTATGTTCTTTCCTATTCACCCTTTAAATTCATGCAAATATCCACATGGTAGAAAGACCAGTTCTTCTCCAACATGGATCCCTATTAATAACTCCCCACTGTTAAGAAGGAAAGAAGAGTTCTTGGCCTCAGTTACGTTGAACATCCACCTGTTACTCAATAAACCTTTCTTTAAGATTGCTTCCTGTGCACAACTTACAAAGGGCTGCCTCACTGTAACCACAAGAGTTACAATCTTCTTCCTGTCGTTGTTAGTTTCACGTTCTCTTATTGTAAATTATGTGCATAAATTAGCATAATCTGGAAAAGTGGAAAAATCACTACAGTCACTGTCCGTTTAGTGAAAAGCAAGCTCATCATCTTTAATATTCTTTTCCAATGGCTGGACACATCCAAGAATCCCTCTGAAAATGTAGCCTAAAATAAAATATTAAAAATGGACTATAAATTAGAGGGGAGAGGGGAGAAAATAGGAATAAGAAGATATTTAGAATAATCCTGATAAAGTCAGGAAGTTTTGTGAGAAAAAACAATTGTACTTATGCTATTTTTTGTGCATTATACAGTATCAAATATGTATGCCATATATGTGAGAGAAAATTACCAGTGTCGATATGATCTCAATAAATATATTGTGAGTGAATGAGTTTGTAAAATAAATATTAGTTATACTGAGTCAGAATATTTTGTGTCATCTGTAGCTCTTTCTCCTACAGTGATTCCTGTAAATTGCAGCCAGATTATATTTGCCCCTAAGGGAACTTAATCTCTTGACAACTCTACTTTACTTACATTCATTAATCCCTACAGTAAATTGAGATAGTTAATAGTCATAAACTTCCCTATTTGGGAAATGGTGATATCAAGACATGGTGACAGGGAGTAATTCCCTTGAGTGCCTCAGGGTGAGTGACAAGAAAGGAGATGAGGGTGGATCCCTGAGACTTGCTACGAACAGAGCTCCAGCAAGAGTCACAGAATCTCAGGGTGAAAGGTACCTCAAAAGCCATCTCCTACCTTCCTCGGCAAATGCTATGAACATTAGGCTCAAGGAAGGTGTTTTATCCCAGTGGTAGAGGAAGAAGAGGTTTAGCTGGAAATACTGAGAAAAAGTATCATCAATTTAGAGATTGAGGAGTTGAACCCAAGTCTTTCTGGCTTTAAAACCCATACTCTCTGAATCTCAGTTTGCTCAAGTGTAAAACAAGGTATTGAACTAAATATTCTCTTAAGGCTCTCCCAATTGAAATATTCAGAAGGTTTCTGATAGCTTCAGATCACGATGGTCCCTTCCCAGCACTAACATTCTGTAAATAGAAATTTCCGGTATGGATAATGGGAGAGCTGTTTTAGCAC
The DNA here is from genome assembly GCF_059928025.1 of Delphinapterus leucas. Classification (NCBI taxonomy): domain Eukaryota; kingdom Metazoa; phylum Chordata; class Mammalia; order Artiodactyla; family Monodontidae; genus Delphinapterus; species Delphinapterus leucas. The sequence goes on along the minus strand of NC_143150.1, from coordinate 81,731,757 downwards.
TTCTTTGCTTGTAAAAGATGCTGACAGCAGGAATTTTTGACTGAAGCTACCTTATTAGCAGTGGTACCTCCAGGTGTTACCTCCATATCAATAACTCTTACAAATGATCTAACACTACCATGTGTAAAATAGCTAGTGGGAACCTGTGGGATAGCACAGGGGACTCAGCTCGGTGCTCTATGATGACCTAGATGGGTGGAATGTGGGGGCCGGGATGGGAGGGAGGGGATATATATGTATATACATATAGCTGATTCACTTAGTTGTACAGCAGAAACCAACACAACATTTTAAAGCAATTATACTCCAATAAAAAACATAACTCTTGGGCTTCCCTGGTGGTGCGGTGGTTGAGAGTCCACCTGCTGATGCAGGGAACATGGGTTCGTGTCCCGGTCTGGGAAGATCCCACGTGCCGCAGAGTGGCTAGGCCCGTGAGCCATGGCCACTGAGCCTGCGCGTACGGAGCCTGTGCTCCACAACGGGAGAGGCCACAACAGTGAGAGGCCCGTGTACCACAAATAAAGAAAACAAACAAAAAAACCCATAACTCTTACAAATGATCTTTTCTATTATGTGAATTCCCTCCTTTGATTATTGCATGATAATTCTATAATTTTCCTCAGTCACTACTAAGTCTCTTGACAAAGTGCTTCACTTTTTGAAACATACCTATATACTATCTTCCTGATTCTGCCAGGAACTTATTTTGGGTTTTGTTTCTAAATGCTTTCCTGTCATCAAATGAGTTTTAGCGAAGCATCTATGTATAATACCTAGAATTTACTCTTGAATCATTTGGGGAAATAATCTATAAGACATGTCATTTGTTTAGCTCAGTGCAATTTACAATCTTATATCGTTTGAAGGAAGAGACTCCCTGTCTCTGTAGCTTTAGCTTCGTCTGACCATTCATCTGATGTCACATAGCCCATGTATCTTCCACATGCTGTATTTTCTGTACATACTATTCTCTCAAACAAATTATAAAAACACCCTAAAAAACACACCCTCAACTACCATCCTGAACTCTCTTCCTGAATGAGCTGCAACTCACCCCAAGTATCCAGGAATGATAAGAATGACCATCAGTCCAGCAAGCTAGAGAGGGAATAGCTGGCCACGTACTTCATCTATCACTGGTTAAATTGAGAAGGGAGGGAGTTCCTTCTCTTTGGTCCCCTTTGCTCTCTTTCAGCCTGAAAGTTCTCTAGTCCTGGCTACTTGCATTTTCAATCTATAATTAATAGCATTGTCTTTCTGATGATTGTGCAGGTAGTAGGCTAGGCTTAAATCTGGTGTTTTGTAACTGAGATGCAGGGAAGACAGGCAAAAGCCAGGGGAGAGACAAGAGACAGGGGAACACGGAGCAGACATTCCCATCCTACCTGCTTTCTTTTCCCACGGAGTCCACTGGTTGACACAGAGGGTGTTCAGATTGCAAGAAGAAGGGGGCAGGGAGTGGGGGTGGGAAAGAAGAAAATAAAAGTGACTGTGTATTTGCTTAAACAGAACATAAACAAACCAGGTACCCAATATCTTTGTATAACCCCTGTTGCTAATAATCACATAAGCAATCAGACTGCATCTGGGATTTTGCAAATAAAACAATAAAGACAGCCCCTGCCCTCAAGGGGCTCCTGGTCTGAATTCCACAAAAATGATGCAACAGTTGGCTGGAAAGGCAAGCCTGGCCAGGTAGGCAAGAGGAGGTATCCATGAACAGAGGAAAAGCTTGCTCGGGAAGCTTCTGAAAGGAAAGTTTGGGAATCTCCAAACTTAAATCCGGGCCCAACCTCTGACTCTCATCTGTGAAACAGGACTAATTGTAACCACTAGGTGAGATTATGGAGTGAGAATTTGGTGAAATAAAGTATGGAAAAAGAGCTTTGAAAACTATGAAGAAACATGCAAATATAAATGAAAATAAAGTTTGAAGCTTGGAAGCAGAATTCCCTTAAAAATGTCATTTTCAGTCTTTGGAGGATTGATACTCCTCTTACTTTCCTGTGACGCTACTGTTAACTCTCTATTAATATTCATTGAGCACCTAGCAACATGCCACCCACGTGTACATGAATTAGCTTTAATCTTCCCCAAAACCTGCCAGGTAAATACCATTATTCCCAACTTACAGATAAGGAAACATGGCTCTGATGAAGATAACAGAATTAGAATTAATTTTGCTCATTTAATCAACTTTCCATCATTTTCTCAGTCTTTTTTTAGTATTTCTTTCAACATATTTCTACCAGAATACTGAGATTGAGTATTAAGATCCCAGCCTCAGTCAATAATTTACTTTACTTCATTAGTTTATTCATTCAACCAATATTTATCAAGTCCCTACCAGGTGCCAGGGATTGCCCTAGGTGCTGCAAACCTGGATTAAACAGAAAAGAGAAGGGCTCTGCTCTTTCGGAGTTCACTTCTAGATGTAAGAGACAGATGATAAATAGATAAACAAATACATCCACGTGATACTATCACATACTGAAAGGTGCTATGAAGAGTATTTAAATACATTCAAATGATAACTAAGTGAATGAACAAAACTGTCATTTACCCTATTAAAAAGGTTATACTTTTTATAACCTGGTGGCGCAGTGGTTAAGAATCTGCCTGTCAATGCAGGGGACATGGGTTCGATCCCTGGCCTGGGTAGATCCCACATGCCGTGGAGCAACTAAGCCCATGCGCCACAACTACTGAGCCTGAGCTCTAGAGCCTATGAGCCACAACTACTGAGCCCATGTGCCACAACTACTGAAGCCCATGTGCCCTAGAGCCCGCACTCTGCAACAAGAGAAGACACTGCAATGAGAAGCCCGTGCACTGCAACGAAGAGTAGCCCCCGCTGGCCACAACTAGAGAAAGCCTACATGCAGCAACGAAGACCCAACACAGCCAAAAATAAATTGAAAAAAAAAAGTTTATACTTTCCTCAACAAAATGTAAAATGGAATCTGTATGATGCCATCCGTCTTGTTCTTCTGCCAAAAACAAATGAGCCAAGAGCCAAAATAAATGCTTCCTGTTATCAAAATAGCATTATCAATGTCAAGGAATTATACATTTGGAGGTGTGCAATTTCATCCAACAATTCTCTTTAAAAATCCTTAGCTATTTATACTTCCTCTCAGGTTGCCCACCAACCCAAGGCTATGAAAGAAAATGGAGACAGTTCTGAAGAACTTCCTGTCTGCAAATAGCTCCACCGTGATATAAGCCCATTATTATCAGGCATGATGGGATCCAGAATCTTCATGTTTCCCACAAGGGACACAGAGACGTGAGTATGGCTAATATCAGAAATAAAATAGGGGCACTTTGAGCCAATACGAGAGGGAGACAAATATTCAGACACACCTTGGGGAAGTGTCCTACAAAATCCATATGGATTCTTGGCCAAGGCTTCTTGGTTTATTACCACTGAAAATTAGTTTGGTTTGGTTGATTAACATTGCAAATCATAATATGTACCACAATCTTCTGTGGTTTTCAATGATCAGAATAAGTTCCAAAACATCAAGCATAGCTCCAAGGCTGTGACATATGTAAATCCTCCTGGTACGTTGCCAACAGAGTGCCCAAGATAATGTGGTTAGTGCCTCTGATGAGAATAATTTAACTTCCTCATTTAAAAAAGCACCCTCAGTAAATAACCCTCGTTGACAGTTTACTACTCCCTGGGTGGAGAAGTAAAACAGAGAGAGCATAGTATTTGGAGATTAGGACCTAATTTGAGACATATCTGGGTGAGTCATCTTCTATAAGCTACTTATCCCCTTTGAAACTGTTTCCTCATCTGTAAAATGGGGATAGCGATACCTATCAGTCAGCATTTTTGTGAGAATTAAGTAAAGGAATGTGCATTTACACACGTCACAAGAGGCAAAACATCATATACCTGGCTAGGGCCATTCCTGGGGAGCCCCTGCTACAATCAGGATGTTGTAAGGATGTCTTAAACCCAGAATGTAAGATGTGTGTCAACCTGGGAGCTCCCTCAACTATCTGTGTTCAATACACTTTTTTTCAGCCTGAAAAGGCAGGTCATTTAGGCCTTCTACTATTAAAATATATAGTAGAAGTGACAGTCCATTATCTAAGCTCTGTTCATGTCACCATCTTTGGAGGTCACCTCAACTCCAAATTAGATGCAATGAGAATCATCATAAGCACTGACAAATATTTCATTCATCTACTCATTCAATCATTCATTTCCCATCCATCATTAGATGTCATACACTCATTCAATAAGTATATTCCGAGCTCAGTGCTGTGCTGTGGACTGTTCAACAGCTGGGTTCACAGTCCAGGAGGGAGGAAGGTAACTCAGTGACTGCAGTACACTGTGATGAGGGCAATAACAACACAACAATAATAATAAAAGTTAACTCTGCTGATCAAGCTCCTGGTTGTAAGCATGAGACACCAACTCTGGTTTACTTAAGCAGAAAAGAAATTTATTGGAGGGAAACTATTTCTCACAGAATTTCTGGGAAGCTTGGAGGACAAGATGCCAAAAATGGGCAGGAACTAAGAGAGGTCACACAATAGGACCACAGCCAAAATCCCGCCACAGGGAAGATCTGGTGAGGACACCATGGCTGGTCCTGTTTCCATGGCTACTATGGAAAACAGGCTGTTCTTGCTGCTGCCAAGTTGAACAGGATAAACCCCTCAGGTAGTGCAGGGAGATGAGACACTGACTATAAGGCTGGGGCATCTGATAAGCCAAGCCCAAGACCTGGGTCCCAATGGTGAGGGGGAAGCAGCAGCTGGCCTTTCAGCTTTGAAAGTGGACACAGGTGGATGCAGTTCTTCCAGAACTCATCCTGGGGGAATCGTCCAAATACAAGGATGGATTTCAGATGCCAGGCAGCCAAATGTTTACTGAGTGCCAAGGCACTCAGCAAACATGTGCCAAAGGCTGTGCCAAGCAACTTATATGCAATATCTCACTGGATCCTCAGAGCAGTCCTATAATACAGGCACTTTACTATCAAACTTTACCGATAAACTGAGATTTGGCAAGAGGAAGAAACTTGCCAAGTTGTACAGCCAGTAAAGTGGCAAAGCCCTGATTCAAACTCAGTTTTCAACAACTGCTCTACACTACAAGGAGAGAGAGAAGTACAAAGGTTGTTGGGATCACAGGCAAGAAGCCCTTGAATCAGAACAGGGAGTGAGGGAAGGCACCCCCAAGGAAGTGAGGTTGCAATGAGATTTAATGGATAAGAAGTTGGTTAGATATTGCAGGGTGGTGTGTGGGAACTGAGGGTAGAGGCAGTGGGATTTAGGAGAGGAAACTATTTATGAAAATAAAAAGTGGCATGAAACAAACTCAGGTTTCTTGGAACCAGAGGTTTTTGGTTCATGCAGTACAGCTGAAGAAAAGAGTACGAAAGAAAGGAATGTGAGTGGGAAATGTGGTGACCCCAACCTCAGGCACATGTTTGTCCCTAGAAGAGATTCCAGGTCATTCCATCATTAAATAGCACCCATAGCGAGAGAGTGACACTGGAATTGTTTAAGTCCTTTGTCTTCACTGAAAAAGTAGAGGAAATGAAGTGAGCAGAACATCCAGACAACATTCAGCACCATTTTCCTAAATTAATCCTACCATCCTAACTCTAGAACTTAAAGAGCAAAGACTCTTCCAGGGGCAGTAGGAATTCCAAAGAGAGTTCTCAACCTGGAGTGATCCTGAGTACTAAGTGATGATCCAAGTATTTGTGGAGAGTGATCAGGGACCAACTCCTGACAAGTCTGGCCAAGGTCAGAATTTCCTGAGACCCTCCCCCAGGCAAGATCAGCAAGGAGCAATGCTCAATGCCTGATTCACTCAGTCCAGGCCATTGCCCCAAAGTCTCACCTCACATTAGCATTAGCACCAACTCAGTGGGTAGGCATGACTGGGCCATGCCTTGTCAGATTAAATTTTCAAGTGCCTTCACTTTTTTCTAAAGAGAGAAGGATATATTTTCGACTTTATGGAGGGGTATATATCAGCAACTGTTAAATGTCTCCAAAAATCCATTCTTTCCTTCTATTTAGTATTAGGACAGATACACACACTCGTGCACACACCTCCACCCTGAGTTTTAGCAGAACACACATCCACTCTACCTGAAACACATTCTCCAGACTCTCTTGCAGCTAGATGTGCCCATGTAACTATGGTTCCCTAATGGTGTGAGGGTAGGAAATGATGTGTACAACTTCTGGTCACTTTCTTCACAGTAAATTGCTTGCCTACCAACCAGTTTCTTTCTCCCTTCTCAAGGGTTAGAACATGGACATGTTGTTGGCAAGAAACTGACTATGAAGATGAGGAAAACATTCTAAGAGATGGTGGACCAACAATAAAGGAAGAACATAGTTCCCTGAATGACCTCTTAGAGCTGCCCAGCCTTCCTGGGCCATCCACCTACAACAGGACTGTTATGTAAAAGAGAAATAAGCTCCCATATTATTTAATCCACTGTGTACTGGGGTTACTGTGTTACAGCTTAGCCTTTCCCTAACTACTCAGGTTTCATCTGAAGGTAATGACAGAAAGTATGTGTTTTTTTTGAAGACGTAGAAACCTAAGTTCTAATTCTAGCTTTACCACTAACTAATCATCTGCAGTCAGTCAACTGCTCTAGGCATTCTTCTCACATGCAACAAAGGGCAAATAATATTAATTTTTCAGGTTGCTAAAAGAATTATAAATAAAGGACCCTGTATGGTGCTGGTACACAGTGAGTGCTATAATTGCTACTATTTTTATTGTTATTTCAGGTCACTGATAAGGCCTGCTGCAAATGCCACAGCACCATGGGGCATCCAACTTGGAACTCTCTAAACATGTTTAGAGGACTCCAAAATGCCATGTACAGTCAAGTTTATCTGACAGAACACGATATGAATTCTATTAGCTGACCTGGACTTCATCCCACTTTTGAACATCTATAGCCTTTCAATTTGGCATTTTGCATGTCAACTCTGCAACTAGAATGTGAGGGGAAGCCTCCACACCTGAGCAGCGGGGGTGGGTCTGCATCCACCGAACTCCTGCAGATGGGAGGCAGCTCTCTGCCTGCAGTCAGTGGTTGAGTTAGAGGCTACTCCTTTCGTTAGTGTGGTATGAATGACTGGTGCCATGTCACCTATGGCTTCTGGGACCAGTTTAGGTGACAAACTTGGTTCAGAAAAGGAGGCCCAGGGAAGGACTTTGTCATTGGCTCTACTGGCCTCTTACATTTTATCCAAGAAGTTTCCAGATTTGCAACATAGAAGGCAGCAGTCACACCCATAATACTAGCAGCACACCCTGGCCAAGCTGTCAATTCTATTCATGAAATTCAAAGCCCTGAACCATGTCAGTGCTGATAAGAAGTGTAAATTGCCAATTCTTCAGAGTTCTTCAAATATCCTCTTACCATGTGGAGCACACGGAGTGAAAACTCCCTCACCCACCCCGTCACCCCCCCCCAGAGAGGCAACAGACTCTTCCCTCTGGAGTCCTATGTCTGTCAACTTTTTTTAAACCATTTTCTCAAGGTATGATTGACATAGAGAGAGTTGTACATATTTAATATATACAACTTGATGAGTTTGGAGATACGTATACATACATGATGTCAGCCTTAAGAAGGAACAAATTCCCCTCAGATCATAAATCCCAGGTAACATTCTAACTGAAATCAATTTTTTCTTTAGGCCTCAGAGAAGCCAGCTGTTTCTGCTCCTGTGCCAGGGTGGATATACTAGCTCATTGCCACTGGTTCTCCAGAGTAATTTATGCTGCCTACTGTTGGCCAACATTTTAAGTAAAACTTCCTTGAGCTCATGGCTAGAAAATGTCACACTGGGTATCAGGACCCAGGCAAGGCTGTGAGCAAGCTTTCAACAAAAATTCAATGGTCCTTTACTGCTGAAAACATTGTTTTGACTTAACTCTACCTTGCTGAAGTGTGAAGGAATATGAGTTTACAAGGAAACAAAACCCCAAATGCTAAACCACTGCACCCTCTGTACGTACAGCAGCACCCTTTCAACTTGTCATTAACTTCCTGTTTCTCTGGTTCTCTCTTATACATAAAAAGACCCCCTGAATCCAACTTGCCCAAAGATCATTCCGTGGAGCCGCATAAGGCAGGACGGAGGCCCTCATGCTGACAATGAAAGAAGTCAGTTCCAGGCACTTGCCCAAGATCACCTGGTGGGTCAGTGGTAAAGCCATGGTCTCAAAGCTTCCCTTCTGAAGTGCCCAGCATGTGGGGTGTTTTTGCTACACTAGCTGACAGGTCATCTGTCATGTTCTCCTTGACTCATTCATTTTCAAGGGTCAGAACCATGCTAGTGTCCATGTCAAGACCTCAGTGATAGTGGCAAGTACCCCACAAGGCCTTCCATGCAAACAGTGAGAAATGTCAGCTCCCTTGAAAGGAGAAGCTTCATGCACAAAACCCAGCCATCCCCAGAGTCGACCGTGCCGTGAGGTCAGAGGCCAGGAGGCTTTTTGGGAAGGCACATTCTGTGTGGAATGTCTGAACTTGCCATGTCTCAGGGAAGTTGGACTTCTTCTCCCAAGGAAAGTCTTGTCCTGACTCTTGACAACTGTCAGCACATCTCACAAAGACAGGAACTCCCGAGATAGAGATACTAAGCAGCCGGGAACCATTTAGCCGGGAAGACTAAAACTTGAGCTGCTGAAGGAAACTGGAGACTGAGTGATTTTTCTTCTCTGAGCTGCAACCTGTGAACTTTGAGAACGAAGTGCCATTTATTGTGGGCCTGCTCTGGGCCAGGCTCTTAGCACACTTGATTTCACTGAGGCAGTACAGTGTAATGCACGGTTCCTCAACTGAGGCACCACTGACACTTTGGACAGGGCAGTTCTTTATTGTGGGGGTTGTCCTATGCATCGTAGGATGTTTAGCAGCGTCCCTGGCCTCTACTCACTAGAGGCCAGTAGCACTTCCTCTTGCCACCTGTGACAATCGAAACTGTCTCCAGCGTTGCCAGCCCCTGGGAGGCAGATTCACCCCAAGTTGAGAATGATTACTATAGTGGCTATTTTGCAGGCTCTGGAATCAGACAGCCGGACTCCAAATCCTGACCCACCCTTTATCCCATTTATCAAATAACCTTAGAAAATTCCAAAACTTCTCTGTTCCTCAGTGTCCTTAACTGAAAATAGTCAATGGTAATACCCACACATAGGGTAGTTATGAGGATTAAGTGAGACATCACACATGAAGCATGTAGAATCAGGCCTGGCACAGATAAAGCCAACCTTCCCATACATATACTCATCCTCATTTTTCAGAAAAAGAAAGTGAGGCTCCAAAAAGTGACTAAGAGATCACACAATCAGCAAGCAGCCCAGCTAGTATGTGAACATGATTCCTCATGGGCTCAAATAACCATCAGTGAACGGCCACCACGCAGCAAGCCCTGGTCTGGGCTCCTCAGCTAAGGAGGAAACGAGACAATCCCTGTGCTCAAGGAACTCCAAATCCAATGAAGGAGGCAGGCACGTGGCCTGGCAGTTTCAGAACGTGTGCTATGGCAGAAGGGCAGAGAAGTGCTGGTGCTGTGTGTGCTCAGTGGTGAGGCACTTGACCCAGCCCAGGTCATGGGGGAGGAAACACCCAAAGGGATCCTGAAAGACTCCAAAACGCTTTCCCCGTCACCACGGTGCTTATTTCATCTAAGAGATGACAGATAGCTTTCGACAGTGACTGCAGATGTACGTCTGAGGGGTGAAGTCTGCAATAAGCCTAGTCAGGGACACCAGCCTCCAACGATTTGTGAAAAGGGAAGAAATCGCAGAGTCTCACTGAGATTGAGTCAGATCTCTCATTCAGAACTGCAGGGTGGGTGGGTTGAAAGCTGCCCCTCACCTAGTCAGTGCATCCTTCAGCGGTTTGGAGAGAGAGGTTAGCAAACCCCATTTGACAGCCCTGGGGTGGGTAGGGAGGTCAAAGACAATTAAAACTTAGCATGAATACACAGCGGTGATGAATAAGCAAAAACGCAAATTGCCACAAGAGCAGGTCCTTCTCCTTGAAGAAGCTGATTACATAAGAAGGGACCATAATCCTCATGATAGACAAAAGGGTTTCACAAGCAGAGATGTTTTAATAGCCCTGTATTTCACTTAATGAGCTGACTACTGAAGGCTCACATTCATAATTCCACTGGTTGGCTCAAACACCTGCATCATGGCTATGTTATCATATACCTGTACAGAATCCCAAATGCTTGGAATGATCCTGTATGACAGCCTGGGGCCTCTGCTAAGAAGGTGGGGAGGGCCAAACCCCAAGTCAGTCTTTTGAGAACAGGATCCAGTGTCACGTCTTGTCATTGATCTATGATAGGGAAGAAGACTCCATATGCCCTCACTGCACAAAGTGTGGCCCTTACACCAGCAGTATCAGCATCATTGGGGAGCTTAGAAAGTAAATACTCAGGCTCCACCCCAGACCTACTGGATCAGAGTCTTTGGGGTGGGATTCTGTATTTTAACAAGCTCTTCACATGATTCTGTGTGTGTGTGTGTGTGTGTGTGTGATACGCGGGCCTCTCATTGTTGTGGACTCTCCCGTTGCGGAGCACAGGCTCCGTACGCGCAGGCTCAGTGGCCATGGCTCACGGGCCCAGCCGCTCCACGGCATGGCATGTGGGATCTTTCCGGACCAGGGCACAAACCCATGTCCCCTGCATCGGCAGGCGGACTCTCAACCACTGCGCCACCAGGGAAGCCCCACATGATTCTTATGTTAAAGTTTGAGAAACGCTAGTGTAGACCATCTTCCCTTCACCTTCCCTTTCATTAATTTATTCAACAAATAGTTACTGAGTATCTATCCTTTAATAACCTTGCTACTGGATACTTGGTGTATAGTTGTAAATAAAACTGACATGGCTTTTGCTCTTGCAGAATTTAAATTCTTCTCTGGGGAGCAATGGGAATTTGTGGCCACATTTGATGAGAAACCCGTGAGGGAATTAGAAACAAATGCTTATTCCTGACAGATATGCAAGTCGAGTCATATCATGTCATTAACATGAGCAGGCTAACCCAGAACAAATACTTATCAGGCACTGGGGTTATGCTAGATGAAAAACATGACAGAAACACATTTTTATTTCTCCTACCTGAGTCTGTGCCCCTTGAGAATGAGCCAACGTCCCATTCACTCTGGTTTCCCCAGGGCTCAGCATGGTACCTGGAACTCACTTAATATTTGCTGAATGAATAAGGAAAGGAATAAATCCCAATTAGCCTGAGAGGTTGCCCAGAGCCCTCTGTGTCCTAGGAACCCATGAACCAGCTTGCAACCTGCCCCGCAGGCTAGGAAAGGGTCCCCCCCACACAATAACCTGCACGTCCGCAAAAATTCTGCAAGCAGGACCCTAACTCTAAAAGCCAGTTCCCCACCTAGCGGGCTGTGGAGCAGAGCTTCCTTCAGGGAAGTCAAAATCTCTCTGGAAGCACCTCCCTCTGTGCTAGAGGACTCCGTACAGAAGAGGCTGAGAAAGAAAGGCAGGAGAGATAGGCCTCCTGGGAGCGGCCCCAAGGGCAGAATTAGAAATGAGACTAGTGGGGTGGGAATGGGGGAGGACACAGTGAAGTGCTGCCCCCTACCCAGCCTTCCTGGAAAACAGGAACATTAACCAGTTGACCCTAACAATTAACAGCTCAGGTCTCAGAGATTTCGCTCAACTGGAAAAACTTAGTGGCAGATTTTTGTTTCATTTGGATACTTGATGGACTTAAGCCAGACTGTATATTTACTTAGGAAGAAGAATAAAACATTAAAAACATATTCTTCATGCTGAAATTACATTATCCAAAAGCAAGGTAAAATCAGAGATTTCATATCATTTTTCAGCTCTCAAGGAATAAAATCCCCTCTGAATACGTGGATGTATTGTTTGGGTTTTGCTCATGCACTTTCTTATATGAAGAACATGATCTATTAAAGTGGGAGCTTTCATATATAATGAAAGTAACGACGCTCAGGGGCTACAGGAGGGCTCTGATAAAAGAAGAAGAAGAGGTGGGAAGAGCTGACAGAGCCTCCACAGTGAGTCCACCAGTGAGCAGCAGTCGACGGAAGGGGGCTTTCTGCTTTCCATCTTGTATGCCAGCAGGAACCTCCTCTGGCTTAACAGAGTAAGCCAATAATTGGTATAAACCTTCCTCATGGCTCAGGTATGATGAGAGAGGACCCAAGAAAGGTTTACTCTTACCCTCAGTGTACAGAAGCTCCTAAGATGAAGCACGAATGAAAGGTTTACGGTCTCCCTCACCTTGTGCAGGAGAGGAAGGAAGGGGAGGAAGAGTCCCCCAGCCAACCACCCACCCACTGCTGCCCAGTGCAGGAGCCCCTGGGCTGAGCCCACAGCAGGGCTGCTCAGGGGTTCTGGGGGAAAGAATCATTAGGCCAAAGTGGAGATGACACAAATGCCCAGGCAGCTCCTACAGGCTCCGGGGACTTGGGTCTCCTAGGGAAGCCTGTAGGCCTCACAGGCCCAGAGCAGGTGCTTGAGACCCTCCTGCCTGCCCAGCACCAGCCTCCCATGTAGTGAGTCAGGCAGGGGAAGACAGAGGCCTGTGAACTCCTAGAACTGGGTCCCAGAAGGAGGGGAAGAGAGAGAAAGACCGAGATTAAGAAAAAGGGACTGAGTAAATGAGACAGAGAGAGAGAGACAGAGAGAGAGAGAGAGAGAGCACATGCGAGAGTGAAAGAGGAGACAGATCGACGGCAAGAGAAAAGCAAGTCTTTAAGAAAAAGACGTCACTGAGAAAACCAAGAGTCATTAAGGTTGACTGAACACAATTTTAAGAGTTTCACATATATTAACTCATTTAATTAACTCCTTATACCATTCTCTAATGAGATATTATTATCCTTCATTTTATAGATGAAGAAACTGAGGTTTAGATTTAGTAAATGTCTGAACCAAGATTCAAGTCTAAACAGTTTGGTTCCAGAATATGGAAAGGAAAGAGAGCAGAAGGGAAGGCAAAGCAAGGGAAGACAAGGGAAGAGAAGAGGAGAGAAAGGGGAAAGAGAAAGAAAATCTTAATAAGGAAGACATTTCATGGAGTGGATGAATGGAGAGATGGCAGGCAACAGAGAGATGAATGGAGTAAGTCCTCACTATTAAATCTGACCACTGTGACTCTGAAAACTACCAGTCACTGCACAGAGGCTGCTCCCAGTTTGTCCAGCTTTTTTTCCTATTCTGTCCAGTAGAAGCATCACAGGGCTTATTATTTCACAAATTTGGTTCCCCAAATCAAGCATTTCTGGAAAGTGAAATCTGGGAGAACACACGTAGCCTAAAAGATGGGAGCTAGTCCTGCCCTCCAAGGCTAGAGTCTAAAACTGTGTCCCTTAGATTATGGGACCCAGATCAATTAAACGACTCTTATTGTTTTCTAAACTCCAACAGATGATTCCTGCATGTTCACCCTGGGCCAGGCCCTCTGCCAGGCAGTACAGAATGAGGAGGACGCTGGGCTCTCCGATGGCTCAAAAACCATGTTAGCCCCCAGTCAATGCCATGAGTTCTGTATACATAGTGGGAATAAAACTCACACAAGCCCAAAGCAGGGGGAGGATTGAGGATAGTTTCATGTAAGTGGCATCCAAGCTAGACTTTGAAGGATGAGCTGGAATTTCTCTGGTGAGGAAGAGGATAGCAGGCAGTACCAACAGAGGAAACCACATGAACACAGATCTGAAGGTGTGAGAATGTAAGGGACCTTCCAGAAAGTTGTTAGAAGTTCAGAGAAACAGATCTTAACAAGAAGTGGAAGGAAGTAACCCCAGTGAGAAATGTGCGTACTTTAGCCTTTGAAGTCAGGGACCCTTTGAGAATCTGGCCAAGATCTGAATCCTCTCTCCGGAAAATACACTCACATACACACACACACACACACACACACACACACACACACAAACACAAAATTTTACATTCAGCATCACAGGGTTCCCCTATCTCCGGTAAGATGCCATCACTGTAGGCAACAGGGAGCTATAAATTGTTTTTAGCAAGAGAGTCACATGATCAGATCCATGTATTAAGAGATGGCAAGAGAGCAGAAGGTAAAAACCCGCACATTAGGGTCAAACAGACCTGGATCTGAGAGCCTACTCTGTGCCCCTTACTAACTATAAGACCTCAGGCAAGTTGGTTCAAGACTTAGCAATTGAGTTTCTCATAATGGTCACAGTAATAGTTCCTACCTCACAAGACTGTAGCAAAGATTAAATGAGATAAGGCACTTAAGGTGCATAGCACAGACCCCAGAGAACATGGTGAGCACTGGCTCTATGGGAACTTTTTAAACAATGAACACAGTTCTGGTGGTCTCAATGAGGGAAGAGGGACGGCCCAGGGAATAATCCCAGGGAGCCTGGCTCACCCACCACCCCAGGAGGCGCCCAATCCTAGGTCTCTATCCGTGGGTACCTGGCTATGTTATGTGCCTTTAGAATGAGGCTCAGTTCTCAACAACATAGGTTCTCAGGAGATGTGTGCTACTACTTCCTTTACAAATAGATGGTGCCAGCACCTCCTGCAGCCAGAAACATGGGATTGGAGAATGACTGAGCAATGCAGCTCAGCCAAAATGTTTCCAAATTGATTTCATAACCAGATTATGCCTAAGATTTAAACTTGGCAACCACAGGTCTATTCTTCAGATTGTGAAACCAATGTTCAAACAGCTGATGAGGCAGATTCCCAATCGAATTACACAGGTTGTATTGAAGATGCCGACCATAGATATGTCATGGACACTTCACTATGTCTCGCTCAGCAGGAAGGGCACAAACTACTGAGAGAACTCTGCTTACTGAGCACAAATTCCAGTGCCTGGCACATAGTATGCACTCAATTACTACTTGTTAAATGAATGAATGAATTTATAACGAATTTATTATAAATGAGGCCTCAGGGTTTATCTATCTAGTTCAGTCTCCCATTCTGCATGTGTGGAAAGGGATGGTGAGAGAGAAAAAATCATATTCCCAAGGCCTTGGTACTTGTTAAGAGTTAAATTATGTCCCCATATGCACCTCAGTACCTCAGTGTGACCTTATTTGGGTCTTTACAGAGGTAATCAAGTTAAAATGGGCCTTAACTCAATATAGCTAGTGTCCTTATAAAAGGAGAAAATTTGGACACAGACACACACACTGGGAGAACACCATGTGAAGATGAAGGCAGAGACTGAGGTGATGCTTCTATAGGCCAAAGGTTGCCAACAAACCAACAGAAGTTAGGAGAGAGGCATGGAACAGATTCTCTCTCACAATCCTTAGAAGGAACCCACCTTGCTGACACCTTGATTACAGACACTTCTAGTCTCCAAAACTGTGACACAATAAATTTCTGTTGTTTAAGTCACCCAGTTTATGATATTTTGTTACAGTAGCCCTTAGCAAACTTACACAGTACTCTCTCTGCTACAGACCCAATGGTTCTGGAGAAAATGAGAGGCCATTCAGCTGACTTTTAATGGGCAAGCCTAATATCATGCTCCTTTATGGGATGGTCAGCAGGTCAATAAATTATAGGCTAGGGAATTTGATCATTCATTTGACTAATATTTCCTGGGCACAGATGAAGCACAGCTCTGTTCCTGTGGTTGGCGAGCAGACACATGAGCCACAGAGGTGGACTCAAGAAAAGGGCAACACAGGAGAGTCTGGCTCAAAGGACTCCAAGCAGCCAAGTAGGAGACTCTCACTCTCCCTGCATGAGTCAGAAGATTTCATAGAAAATGTGACATTTGAGAAGGTCTCAAGATTAGGAGTTTTCCAAGCAGAAAACATGGATAAGGGCATTCTGAGAAACCAAAACTCTATAAGTAAAAGTCTGGATTCCCCCATGGCAGGGGTATACTGAGGGTGCAGTGAGAAGGGGCTCCTGGATGGAGAGGAGGTGGGAGAGGTTGTGTGGCATCAAACTGTGACGGGATGAGTTTGGGTTGTTATCCTGCATGCAGAGAACACAGAATCTTTCAGCGGGGCAATGATGTGATTGGATCATTTTTCAGGTTGACCACTCTGAGGGAGCATAGAGGCCAAGAGGACAAAGAACAAGAGGCTCTTGTCACTGTCATATGAAGGATGACAAGGGCCTGAGACAGAGAAGTGACAGAGGGGACGAATGGATCCCCAAGCCATTTCTGAGGCAAAATTAGCAGACTGTGTTGACCTACGCTCCGTAGGATGTAAGGCTGCCCAATAGGAGGTGACACTGGCCTAAGAAGGATAGTGTCGATGTTTTCTTCCTACCTTCAGGAAAGAGAACAGGTACCCCCAGGTTTTCAGATCTCACACCTTTCTTAATGACGCTAGAGAGAAACCGATGAGGAAAATGTCCAGAAGAGGACATTTTTTTTTGCTCACCAAGGGCAAAAAGGCGATGTGGGTGTCACTTCCCTTCAAATCTTTTGCATACCCAGCAAGTTCTGCCTCAACTATGGTAGGTGGTGGTCCACCCAGGGCTCTCTGCCATGCCAGAAGTGCTCCAGATCAACCTACCTTATTAGGCTTTGACCTCGCCAAAGGAGGCAGCCCCATGCCAGCAGAAACAGGGGTGCCAGAACTCCAGGCTCATGAGGGAGTCACTGGGGATCAGGCAGAATGGGAGTCCTCCCAATCATATGTCACTCTATCTTAGATGCTCAGAATCTTGGGATTCACAGGAACTCACTATCTCTCTAGTCTAGTGGGTCTCTACAGCCTTCCATCAGCTGCTTGCCCAGCTCATGCTTAAACTCCTCCAGGAACTAGAGAACCCAACTCTTACAGCCCAGCTGATTTTTAGATAGCTTCCACTAGGCCTCCCTAATATATCACCGAGTGCCCCAGGAAAGAGGTTGAAAGTCACTTCTGCCTGACTCCCTTGGAGCATCTGAAAATACACTCTTGTCCTGCCCTCTCTTCTTCCGGTTAAAGCTATCCAGCAGCTCCAGCCTCTCCCACTGGAGTGACTTTACATCCACCCTCACTTTGTTGATGTTCCTCTGAACTCGTGCCAAGGCCAGATCACTTCCAATTTATCACTTGAGGTTTTTACATTGGAAGGAATCTTATTTCAAAGATTTCTCCTCTTTTCTCTGGCACCCAAAATCACTACTGCCTCTTTAGCATGTCACCACACCTCTGTGCATTCCAAAGACATCTCTAGTCTTTTAGTATAAAATGCATAAAGGATGTAGAGTGAAGGATGGGGTATGTGTGTTGAGAAGCAAGATAAGGATAGTAATTGGGGATGTGGGATACAGATTACCACTTTTCCTTCCCTCTGATTCTTCTGAGTGCTTACCCAGGCATGTCACCGTCATTATCTGAGAAGTTTGGAAACAGTGAATTAGAGCATGGTGCCAGGGTGACCACAACTGGGGGTTCAATCCTTTCATCCAGAGATCTGTTTTGTTTAGCAGGAAGACACTGAGGGTTCTAAGCTCTGGGGGTAAACACCCCAAGCTGGGGTATGCAAGACAATCCAATAAGATGAGGGTGAATATATTAGAATTTTTATTTCTAATTGGTTTATCTCATACTTTTAAATTTCCAGTTTTTTCATGTACTATGTGTATGAGTCCATTACACTATAAGTAAATAAATATGCATATATTAGAGATGCATGCTCAATATATTTTTACAGAGATGCTGGCATGATCAAAAAGGTTTAAAGAATGCTGCCCAGGATGGCAGTCAATTAGCCCACACATGCCTTTTACTGGCTTTGGGGTGGGCAGGTAAGAGTGTGGATACTCTGCACACTGCTGAAAAAAATAGTCATTCTGCAGAGGACCTACTGACCTTTGGTAGGTGCATTATTAAGAGGGTGTTATTTAATCTGCATTTATACTGGTAACATACCTAGAATGAGAGAGGCGACAGTCACATTCAACCTTACTTGTCCAGACCACACCTAGAGAATTATGTTCCATGGTGGAAGTTACATTTTAAGAAGTAACTCCAAAACTGGAGTCTTTTGAAAGAACATTGACAAACTATGTTATGGGCACTTGCAACGGTGTCATCAGAGGAACACTGGCTGAAACTGGGGGTGTCCAGCCTGAATGAAGTATGGGATACCTGAGAGCTGGCTTCAGATTTCTAAAGGGCGACCTTGGGCAGGGACAATAGACATAGTTTATGTGACCCAAGAGTTAAAGCCAGTGGGTAGAATTACAGGTAAGAAAATTTGGGCACAATCTACAGAATAACTTTCTGGCATTGCTGTCTCAAGAGAAAAGGTGAGCTCCCTGTGACTAGAGGTGTGCACACAGATGCAGGGTGACTACTTGTTGAAGATGCTGCAGAGCAGACTCCATCTTCAGATGGGTGGTTCATTTGGAACACAAGTTTTCAACAAAGTTAGCACATGGACAACTGGTGGTCATTGGGTGGGTGATTTTAGATGATACATAAACAGATTTTTTTAAATTTTAATAGTTACTTATAAGGCGATCTCACAGATACCTTTGATTTAGATGAGGCTGAATTTACTTCTCAGTCAACTGATGTAAAGAAAACCATCAAGAAGAAGACAGTAGAGGGCACCTGCAGACATGGCAAAATGCTTAAATAACTGAAGACAAGGAAACAATGGCGATGAATAGGAGAACAAGAAAGCTCCTCCCTGCCTCAAGATTCCAAGATTCTCTGACCTTCAATACTCACCCTCGACCAGAGATCACTTTCGATCTTTGCCTTTCTCCTTTCAGCAAAGTGCAGACCCCAAAGCTGGAGTCCCCGGAGCCCTTGTGTTCACCTGGTGTTCCAGAACATCCAGTCCTGGTACATTTCCTTTCCTGCTCCCCAAATACACCTGTCCTGGATCCTGAACGACCTGCTTTCCTGTTATAAGATTAAACTGATAAATGGAACCCCCCATTTACGACTGGGGTACCCTTCCCCACCTCCATGTCAGGGAATATATGTTTACTTGAGCAATGGTCTCCTGTAGAGTGTATTTGAACCCCAAGAGGAAACTCCAGAGTCAAGGATGTTAATCGTTAAGGCAGTTTTTTTTGTTGTTGTTTTTGTTTGTTTGTTTGTTTTTGTTAAGGCAGTTTTGAGGGCAATGATTTTTAGTCAGAAAGGACCTTAGGAGCCCCTACCCCCAATCACACACTTACAAGAACATTAGAATCGTGATGTACTCTTTATAGTTTACAATAAACACCTCTCACATCCATTTTCACCTGATCCTCATAACAGCCCAGTGAGGTGGGTATTACCGTGATTATCCCCATTTTGGGGACAAGAAAATTGAGACCCAGAGAGGTTGCTTAATTTGTTCAAGGCCACACAGCTTTCAAACCCACGCCCCAATTCCCTTACTCCAAATCCCAAGGTCAAACCACAGTACAACACTGCCCCCCAGTGTCCCAGAAAAGGGACTCTAGCGTAACTACAAAGGCAGCAAGAGCAGCTGCCGTCCCTACATTCGCAACAAACAAGAGCTCTTTTTAGTTTTTACTGACTGCCTGGATTGTGATGTGGGTGGTTAGCCTCAGAATGATTCTTGCATAGCTCACATCTGCCCCTCAAGAAGCCAAGCAATTTCTTCATCTGCTTAATATATGTGGCTGATAACCTACCTGTCTCCTAGGATGGCTCTAAATGGAATAATGTAAGCAAAAGTGTCTGGCATCCAGTAGGATCTTGATAACTGCATGCTGGGTCTGTTGGCACTCCTCACTTTTCTATCTGAGATCCTGGTTAGAAGAGGAGGTTTGAAACAACTAGCTGAACCTGTAAACTAAACTGGAACGGAAACCCCAGATTTCCAGATCATGCATTTCCATTTGAAACCTAACTGCATGCCTCTTCTTGTTTGGCCTGCAGGACTTTTGTAAAATGCATCGTTTTAGCAAAATGCATCTTCATATTAGGAAAGGCAGAAACCCAGGAATTTGGGGGGAAAGGCAATATAAGGAATACTATTAAACTCCACTGACTCTTCGTACACAAGCCATCTTAAGCACGTTTTCACCATGTGTCCCAGAGTTTCCAAGATGGTCTTCATTTCAGGTGCTCTATGCCTCACTAAGACCATGTGGTGTATACCGTGCCAGGCCACATGACTCGATCTGGGGTTAGGAAAAGATGGTCAGTATAAGTGTGTGCCAGACCTCAGCCCTTGGGGTGCTCACAGTCTAGAAGAAGGGGCAATAGAGAAAGAATGAGCAAGTGTGCAAAACGATGTGGTGGAGGAGGTAACCAAAGGGTGTTAGCACTTCAGAGCACAACAGAAAAGCCAGAGAAGGTTTCATAAAGAAGGGGCATTCAATTTGGATCCTGAAAGTTGACTAGAAATTTGCCCATGAAGAAGAAAAATGTACCTATCTGTGTCCCCACTCTGCCTACAATCCCTCACTCATGTGCCAACGACCTTCCACTCCTTATCTGACTCTGGTGACTCACTTTTTCCCACCCACTCCCATAAGATGTCTCAACCTCCCTGTCTTCTCCGCTGATTCCCATCCAACCCATGCCTCTTCCCTCCTCCACATCTTCCTTTCACCATGAATCACAAAGCCCACCCAGACCTGCCTTCGCTCCGAAAGACTCAAAATGGCTTATTTATCTAAGACTCTCACGCCACCCCCAGCCCTCTGTCCTCATAGGACAGCAAAGTGAAGAAAAGGCCAGATCCAACAGAGGACAGAATGTGGAGGTGCTGCTGGCGCATGATTCATGATGCAACAGAGATGAGTGAGAGGCTGTGGTGGGTGTGGGAACAGCTAAGGCACAAAGAGAAGAAGGATTAATTGAACCAAGCCAAGCTCAACCTTAAAGATCCTGGTTTGGTTTGTTCCTGAAATAGGGCTGAGCTTATGGCTGGTTCTTACTTGTTAGTAACCAGTTCACCCATCCCTTCTTTTAAGTCCTTGTTCGTTAATCTTCTTAAAGAAAGCAAGTTGACTCTGTCAAGTTTGCTGCCTGTGTGTCAAAAACCTGTTCTTCCACTAAGAGATTTCAGAGGTGAAATACATATATAGAAATCTTCACAGAGAACTGCCATGTAGAATGGGGAACTCATTCTCCCTACCCACTGTTTGTGAGGTATATGCTGGTAAAGATTCATAAACTTAAGCGCCAAGAAGCTGCATTTACCTATCTGTTCACTCACTCATTCATTTATTCATTTATTTTAAAATATGTATTGACTGTGATCCAGGTATGAGCTAGATATTGTGAACAAGAGCAACAATCAACAAGCCAGATGTGGTCTCTGCCCTCACAGATTGATGAGGAAGTTAGATACATACACAAATAACTGCAACATATTGTAATCAGCAGTATAATAAAGACCCTAAGAGCATGCTTTGGGAATTACCAAAGGGATTAAAGGTATTTTCACAGAGAAAGTAATGCTTGTGGTCTCTTTGAGGTCAGGGACTATGTCCTACTCATCACTGTTCCCCCCGCCCCACATAACACAGGGTTTTGCTCATTGGAGGTGCTCACAGATGTGTGCCAAATAAATAATCAAGATCTCAAAGACTGAGTAGGAGTCACTAGAAAAAAAAGAGAAAGGAGCAGCATTACAGGAAGAGGGCGCAATGATTTTTTTTCAAAAAGGCTCAATGCATGGGCTTTTGAGGGAAAAACAGTTATTTCAGTATCAGTAAGAGCAGAAGATGAGGCTGGAGAAGGAAGGTGGGCTCAAACTGGGAAATGCTCAGTTTGCCATGCAAAGAAGTTGGAACTTTAACCTGGGAACAAAGGGTAGATTTATTAGTGTGGGTGTGCCATGGGAAGATCCATGTAGACATATTTTCACAATTAAAAACACTGTCTCTTGGACTTCATTAAGTTGGGTACTTTTTAAAAAATAGCAAACGTGGCCATCTTGGTAGCTTGTGGCTTAGCCCAGGGAATGAATGCATAAGGATTTCAATCAAAGTCTAGCCAAGTGTCTGCTCAGAGTCTTTCTTTAACTGAGAGCCCAAATCCCCCACCTTATCCTTTGAGTGTATTAGAAACACCCCTGCTGACTGGCTGCTGCTCCTCAGAATCTTAAAGTGGGCAGCAGCTAATAGAGCAAGAAGGGAAGGCACTACAAATGATCCAGCAAACCCACTCCTGGGCATATACACAGATAAAACTATAATTCGAGAAGATACATGCACCCCTATGTTCATAGCAGCACTATTTACAATAGCCAAGTCATGGAAACAACTTAAATGTCCACTGACAGATGAATGGATAAAGAAGATGTGGTGTGTATATATATATATATATATATATATATATATATATATATACACATACACACACACACACACACACAATGAAATACTACTCAGCCATTAAAAAGAATAAAATAATGCCATTTGCAGCAACATGGATGGACCTAGAGATTATTATACTAAGTGAAGTAAGTCAGAAAGAAAAAGACAAATACCATAGGCTCTCCCTTATATGTGGAATCTAAAATATGATCCAAATGAACATATCTATGAAACAGAAACGACTCACAGACACAGAGAACAGATTTGTGGTTGCCAAGGTGAGGTGGGGGAGGGAAGGATTGGGAGTTTGGGATTAGGATGGATAGACAACAAGATCCTACTGTATAGCACAGAACTATATTCAATATCCTGTGATAAACCATAATGGAAAAGAATATGAAAAAAAAATATATGTGTGTGTATATATATATATATGAATAACTGAATCACTTTGCTGTACAGCAGAAATTAAACACTGTAAATCAACTATACTTCAATAAAATTTTTAAAAGAAAGAAAATCATAAAAAAAAAGAAGGGAAGGCACCAGAACCACAGGGACATGTGGACAGTCCCAGGCATCTAACAGAGCCCCAGCACACTGAGGCAATAATTACAAGCCAGCATTTTCTTTTTCTTAATTGAGGTATAGTTGTTTTACAATGTTGTATAGTTTCTACTGTACAGTGGAGTTCCCTGTGCTATACAGCAGGTTCTCATTAGTTATCTATTTTATACATATTAGCGTAAATATATTAGTCCCAATCTCCCAATTCATCCCACCTCCCCTTTCCTCCCTTGGTGTCCATACGTTTGTTCTCTACATCTGTGTCTCTATTTCTGTCTTGCAAACCGGTTCATCTGTACCGTTTTTCTAGATTCCACAAATATGCGTTAATATACGATATTTGTTTTTCTCTTTCTGACTTACTTCACTCTGTATGACAATCTCTAGGTCCATCCACGTCTCTACAAATGACCCAATTTCATTCCTTTTTATGGCTGAGTAATATTCCACTGTATATATGTACCACATCTTCTTTACCCAGTCATCTGTCGGTGGACGTTTAGGTTGCTTCCATGACCTGGCTATTGTAAATGGTGCTGCAGTGAACATTGGGGTCCATGTGTCTTTTTGAATTATTGTTTTCTCTGGGTATATGCCCAGTAGCAGGATTGCTGGGTCATATGGTAATTCTATTTTTAGGTTTTTAAGTAACTTCCATACTGTTCTCCATAGTGTACAAGCCAGCATTTTCTAACACTTCAATCATAAAAAAACACACGAGGTTGCTCAGTTTTATTATTCTCTCTTTTTTAAACAACACTCAACATCTAAATACACACACACATACACACATACCTCCATTAGAAAATCTGGGTACAATCCTAGCTCTTCAACTGACTGTGAGACATTGATCAAGTCACTTAAAGTCTGAGACTCTCAGTGACATCTTCTACAAATGATTAGAATGCGTTCACACAGCTGTCATGGGGACTGACAGACAGGAGGTCTCCAAAGCCCCCTGTCAAAGGGTTTGGCGCTTAGGAGGCACCCGACACACCAGATGGCTCTCCTGGCCTCTCCACCCATCAAAGTAGAGAATCACGTCACTCCCGGTTTACAGTGCTCAGTTTTGCCTCCACAGTAACCTCAGGTTGCTGGTGCCCTAAAAGGAAAACCTCACTGCTGTTTACTTTACTAAATACTGATGTGTCATTTCCTGGTGACTGGGCATTGGTAAATCAATAACCAGGAAACAGATAAAACATCAAGTCTCTGCTCTTTAGCCTGGTGCACAGGGTCTCTACTTTCTACGCCTCCCCTTCTGAGCGGCATCAGTTCCCACCCCACCCCCGTAACAGGCTTACACACCTAGGGCTTGTAGGCACTGCACAGACCCGTGTGCACGTCTGTTCCACTGCACTGTGCTTTCACCTGGGAATGCCTTTCCCACATCTCCTCAGCTGGATTGATTCACTCATCTTTCAAGTCTCGGCTCAGGTGTTATCTCCTCCAGGAAGCCGTGTATGAACTCCCACGTTAGAATAAGCACCCCTCTCCCATGCTCCTTTCACACCTTTCATTCTCTGTGTGCCATCATATACCATGTCGTGTCGAAAATCTCTGGTTTTGAATCTGTCTCCCCAAATGGCCTCCAATATTCTCAGGAACAGGAACCATGACTTACCACCAGTACAGGAGCCATGTCATTTTATCCAGTGCCTCTCACAGAAACGGGGACAAAGTAAGCATACAGCAGAGAATTGTTAAAAGGAGCTGACAAGAAGCATAAGAAGAATCCTGGAACATTGTTTCCATGAGTAAACTGTTAACAAACTCCTAATCTCCAAAGGTGACTCCCCCACCAACGAACCCTGTATCCCTGTATTTATGCTCTTGTATGGTCCTCTCTCCTTGAACCTGGGCTGGCCCCGGGACTCACTTTGGACCAGCAGAACACAAATGCCTCTTCCTAACCTCCAAGGCTAGGTCATAAGAAGCCTTGCAACTTCCACCTGGGTTTCTTGCAACACTCACTCTAAGGGAGTGGTTCCTAGCCCGAGATCATTTTGCTTCCCAGGTGACATCCGGCAATGTCTAGAGATGTTTTTTTAATGTCACAACATGGGGGTGGGGGTAGGGGATATACTACTAGCTTCTAATGGATAGAGACCAGGAATGCTGCTAAGCATCCTACAGTGCACAGGGCAACTCCCCACAACAAAATAGCCCAAAATGTCAATAGTGCCAAGGTCAAGAAACGCTGGTCTAAGGGAAGCCAGATGCTTTGTAAGAAGTCCTACTTCTCTCAGACTGCCATGCAAGGAGGAAGTCCAAACTAGTCATATGGGGCAGAGAGACCTGGCCAGCCTCTAACCATTCTAGCCATACAGCTGAGGTACCAGACGTGTGTGGAGAAGTCATCTCAGAGGCCAACCCACTCAAGCACTCAGCTGACTCCAGCCCTAGCTGCTATCACACAACAGCCACATAAGAGACCCAAATGTAAAGCACCCAGCTGAGCCAAGGCAACCCACAGACTGTGAAAGACAATAACATATTGCTTTTTAAGTCACTAAGTTTTAGGGTGGTTTGTTACGTGGCAATAGACAAAGCACCTGGATTCTGATGTTTCTGGGTCTCTTACCTTTCCCACATCTCTCATTTATCTTTCTCCTTTCTCCTGAAGTTCCAGGAAGGCAAGTTTTTTTTATGCAAATTGGTCAACTGGTTCCTCAGATGTTTTAGACATATGAAAATTCCTGATAGTTGCTTTGATCCTACCAGCTGGGGCAGAGGAATCCTGTAGCACTTCATAAATGAGGAGCTGGGGCCATTTTCATTTTATTGCTGGAGAAAGGGAGACAGTAAAAGTCAGACTGCTGCTGTAGTTTGCCCATGTAATAGGCCTCAGGGACTGTCCTGACCACAGTGAGAAGTTTCTGCCAGAGAAACAGGAGTGAGCTCTGGCTGAGAATTAGAGTTAGTGCAAAGGGAATCCATTCATAATGTCAGGACACATTGCAGTACCCTTGGTTTCTAAACAACACTAATTTATCACCTAACTCAATTCAATTCAGCAAGCATTTATTGAACACCTGCTGTGTGCAGAAATTACGCTTATCCCCATTGGAAGATTCAGAGATGAAATGATCTAGTTCCTGCATAAAAGAGTCAGTGTTTTAGTCGGAGGGACTAACATATCAACAGCAAGCTATAAAACAAAATGACAAAGTTAAATCAATGCCCAAGTGCGATATAAACAGGCAAAGAAGGGTCTGTGAGTTTTCACTATTAGGTTAATGAAAGTACACTCATTCACCATACCATTTACCAAGTGCCCACTATATTTAGGCATGATACTTCAACCAAAATCCACCAATCAAAGGTTTATGGCTCAACATAAACTTATCATTCATACTTTCAGATACAGTACATAGTCCTGGACATTTAGTAAATAAATAACTGTTAAAGAGTGATACATCCCAAAAATTAACAAATAATAAGTTGATTTTAGTCTACATATTGAGACTCTAAATCTGAGAAGGACTCACAAATCTCACACTATTTGCTATATTTTATAGAGTAAGAATAATAATCTTTCCAGAAAATGGGGGAGTGGGAATCCAGCATTTGAACTTTTTCATTTCTCATCTGTATTCCTCATCTTCCAAAATGTACTGTTTTCGGCAAGATACTGGAGGCCACACTTTCAAAATGGAGGACGGGCTCCCCTTCAGAAACTTGATGGGCACTAAAGGGGATGAGGAGGCTGTATGTCAGGATGGGCTGCATCATAACAGTGATGACAAATAGCCCTTAACTCTCAGTGGCTATTAACAACAGCATTTACTTCTTGTCCACCTAGCCTGTCCAGCCCAATCCAGTAGAAGAACTTGGCTCATCAGTCACTTGGGGACCCGGCTGATAGAGGCTTCCTCTCAGCCCGAGCTTCTACCTCTCCATAGCAAAGCAGTGTGGCAAACTGCGCACTACCCAGAACTAATGTGCTTCGTTTGGCCAAGCTAGTCACAGGGTCACACCTGACTTCAGGCTGACTGGGACATGCAGTCCTACTATGAGCCTGGAAGGGGTTCATCAAGAAATACTTGATGACCAGCACTAATGGCTTCACAAGGAGTCATAAATTCAGAGGTGTGCCTTTCTGGAGCATCAGTTCTACTTAAAGATTGATAATTCAAAACACTGACTGAACACTAAAACAAACACAGATATGGAATGAGCCCAAGTTCAAAATATGTATACATTTTCAAGTTAAAATACAAAATTTGAAAGAGAATTCAGGCTTCTGAACTCTTAAGACTATAATCTCCAAATTCCCCTCAGTCACTATTCTTGGCTATTTTTAGTGGTGCCATCGAAAAATTAAGAAGCTCTAGTCTAAGATAAATATCCATTTGAAGGAAATGGAAGAAATAGACGCTTTGGGGCACTCAAGATAAGCAGTGGTTAATGTTCTAGGTTCCCTGACAAAAAGGCAAAAAGAAAACACAGTAACATCACTCATTTTTTGTCAACAGAAAGCAAACATATCCATAGTCAGAGATAGGTGTCTTTCTGCAAGAACACTGTATGGATAATGAAGTCATCTCCAACTGCCATTTATAAAGAATAGAAACACTATTCTTGCATCAACTCCTGTCAACTAAAAGGACAGGATAAAAGCTGGGTCACTGAAAGTTGGCTGCTTTCTGTAGATCAGGCCTAATTCAGGGGTGGGCTTGGGGGATCTTGAAAGATTGATAGCTACACACATTGAGTGCTTATTACATGCCAGGCACTGTTCTAAGCCACTTCTGTGTAATAGTTAATTAAATCCTCAAAAACTTTAATGGCCTATATGGGAAAATAATCTAAAAAAAGAGTGGATATATGCATATGTATAACTGATTCGCTTTGCTGTACACCTGAAACTAAAACAACATTGTAAATCAATTATACACCAATAAAAATAATAATAAAAATTAAAACAAACAAAACACCCTATGTGGTAGGTGCTATTATTGTCCCCATTTTACAGGTAAGGAAACTGAGGCACAGGGCCATTAATGTACCCAAATCTTAGAGCTTATAATTGCTAGAACCAGGATTCTAACTCAGGCAGTCTGTCTTCGAATCCTCACTCTTACGCATCAGGCTATTCCACCTCAACCTGACCAATTATGGTCCACTGGGCATCTTATATATTCAATGAGCCTGGACAAGGCCTGGAACTCATTCATCTCCTTATTAAGTCACCTAAGTGAAAAAAGGGCAGACAAGTTGTGCTATCAATTACAGCACAGGCAATGGTCCTTCATTCTTTATGATTTCAGGGTGGCCCTGCCTCCTCCGAAGACATTTCTGGACCAGATTCAATACCTGCCCACATCCAAGACAGCTCAAGTCAGGCCTAGCATGGGCACCCAAGACCAATGTGATTTTCTGGATAAATATTTTCATTTTCTTCAGCTCATTTCCCAGTGATTGACGGAGACACCAAAGCTCCACACACTACATTAAATGGAATAGATGACCTCAGCATGGAAACATTTTAGAGGATGTAATACCAGCTGCCCACCCTTTCCATAAAAGAAATGAGGAAAGTGAACTGAATATAGGCTAGGAATGCTCCTTACTTTAAAAAGAAAACCTTTTTAAGATTGGAGCTATTGGAAGAGGCAGGCTAGCTTCAGAATATTTTTTGTTTATTTGGGAAACACTGACCAACCATCTAGTATGTGTCAAGTCTCTGCTATACAATGTCCCCCCACTTCCATCACCACCACCACCATCATTACTGCCCCCCAAAAAGTCCAGGAACTATACCAGAATCTGTGCTTGCCACAAGTGGTCTGGTCTGTTCAATCCAAAGCTAATAATCAGTCCATGGTGTTGAAGAAACTGTAAGAAGGATAGCAGTAACCATCAGCACTACATCAGAAAATACCCAGAGAGATGTGTAGTGCAGGTGTAGGCCCTGTCAAAGGCAGATAAGATAGCCCTAAGCCCACTGGAAAGAGCACTGCGTGTAGAAACAGTAAATCTGAGCTGGGATTACACACTCAGCTGCCCACAGGTTCGAACTTGGGTGTGGAGGGACCACGTGAACTGCGAAGCACATGCCCTGTCTAAAGGCATTCCCATTCCATATTTTATTTCTCCACAAACAATTGACAGCCCAAACAAAAAACGTGCTGTGACAGAACTGAGCTGTGAGCTGCCCATTGGTAACCTCTGATGCAGTGTTCCATTTGAGGTACCAGCACTTAGGGTTATAGGGCTGGAGGCTGACCATGGAGCTTCTCCAAAGCTTGACTGCCTTATCACTCAAGGAAGAGAAATAATCTCTGCCTTAAAGGGCTTATCAAGAGAATTCAATAATGATAGGAAAGTTCTCCAAATCCACTCAACTTTGAGCTCCTTGAGGGCAGTGACCTTTTCACCACTAGCGTTTTTTTTTTTTTTTTTTTTTTTTTTGCGGTACACGGGCAACTCACTGTTGTGGCCTCTCCCGTTGCGGAGCACAGGCTCTGGACGCGCAGGCTCAGCAGCCATGACCCACGGGCCAGCCGCTCCGCGGCACGTGGGATCCTCCTGGACCGGCGCACGAACCCGTGTCTCCTGCACTGGCAGGCGGACTCCCAACCACTGCGCCACCAGGGAAGCCCTCACCACTAGCTTTTGACATTAGGTCTGGCACATTGTAAGTTGAATGAATGAAATGTATGCCTACTGTGTGCCAAACATGGCCCTAAGTGCTCTACAATTGTTACATTAGAAAAGAAAGGGCTCCAATGCAATCCTGATGGTCATACACCCAAGTCTCCCCGGTTCACTCCTCACCCCTTTTTTCACCACACATGCAGCCAACTCTTTAAAATGGTGGTGGGTTTTCAGGCAGGAATTGGCAAAGGGAAAAGTGGGTTGGGATCACGGCTTATTTTAATCAGCTTCTTCTAAAGGGCCTTTTCTCTTCTAATACCAATTTGATTGCTAGCCTCACTCGCCTATTCATTTATTCACCTCGAGCTCCCTGAGTCCCTGCTCTGTGCTGGGCCCCATGCTGGGCCAGGGGACAAGAAGTCAGTGCCCTCAGTCCAACCCCGGAGGAGCTCACCTTTTAGGGTATTGCATCTGTTGGGCTCTAGACAAGAATATTGCAGCCTATGCAGAGCCTCCAAATTACAGCAATGTTCTAAGGAGCAGCTGGGGTTTTATTTTTCATTTCCTCAGCACACCCGTCTCTCCACCTTTAGTTGATACGCTCTAACGAATAGGTCCTGACACCTGGGGGTATGTTTTTGAAAAATGTGTGGACCATATGCATACCTAACATGCAACAGGGCCATGGAGAAATTGGTACAACCCGGCTTGGCACCAGCCAGCTTTTATTTTATTTTTTTAATTCCTTAACATCTTGCCTACAAATTGCATCCTCAATCACTTCAGAGAGTTGAATAACCCCCAAATGCTTATAGCTTATTTCATTATGCTTTATTTGGGGCCTTAAAGGAGGGGCACCAGAGAATGTCAGAAACAGTTTAGCAGCATCAGGGCTGATTAGGTTGAAGAGCATTCGAAGAAATGTATTTCTATATTCCTTTTGTTACCAAGATCATGTGTTTCTCTGAAAGCGATCTTATGACTGCCTCACAAGTATGTTTCCTAGCCTCTCATGAGCCCATTAGCCATTGCTTGACTGCCTTTTATTAATTTTTAAAAAATTAGAAAAGAAAAGGGGGAAGGGCAGAGGGTAGGGGTCAGGACTAGAAAGCACTCATAAAGCAGCAACCAGGGTAGAACAGATCCTGTTCTAGGAATGGGGAAATCCAGCTCTAGGCCCTTCTATTGCTTCTAAGCTGGGTGGGCTTAAGCAAACCATTGCACTTCTCTGGGCTTTAGTTGCCTTCTTTGTTTAAATGCAACAGGAGAGATGATGTCCATCTCCGTGGGACTGTACTGCTTACAAAGCCCTGCCATGTGCATTTTCTCAGGGGTATCAGGTCAGGCCTGCAACTCCAACATTTGAACTGTGTGGTTTTGTGCAAGTTAACTAACCTCTCTGAACTTCAGTTTCCTTATAAAATGGGGGGGAAAAAACAGAAGATAGTTGTGAGACTCGAAACAGCAGATCCAAATTTCCTCTTTAAAAAGTTATATAAATATTTAGACTCCACTCTCCCTCAGCCCTGCCTCCCCCCATTATCTTCACTGGCACTTCCTCCAGCTGCCCCAAATGAACAAATGCATGATATAAGTAAAAACAGTGTGTGTGCCATGAAAGGCAGCTTCCAGACAAATTTTTTGGCACCCACATGCAGCCAGATTGCTTTCCTCAATTCCTCCTATGTAGAAGTCACCACTTAGAGTTATGCAAATGTCATTATCCTCCTCCTCCTCCTCCTCCTCATCCACTGTATGATGCATCCAGTTTTTCTAAATTTTCATAACTCTGTGATTTAAAGACCATCTTTCAACGATAACCAGAGGGAAGCTCTAACTCAGGAGTGTTGTAATAGGACATAGTATTCCAATAAATAGCTAACCTCTACACAGCAATTTACAGGAAGCTTTCACATGCATTCATTATCCTGTTTGAGCCTCATAACAGCCTGTGTTATGATTTATTTTGTTATGTCCATTTTACAGATAATGAAACTGAAGATCAGAGAGATGAAGTGACTCGCTCCAAGTCACACAATTAGTAAGTGGTAGATTGCAGATGGGAGTCCAGGTTTTCAGATTCCAGATCTGGTAAATTTCCACTTCTCCACTCTGCCTCTGGCATCATACAGAGGGTTATGTTGTAAAGATACTTGCCCAGGCTCTGCTTCCAATGGTCACTCTCATCTGAGGTGGGGGATCCTGCACAACTAGCTCTTTGCTTCCCTTCCTGGGAAAAGTAAAAGACCGAAGAAGGTGGGATGGTACTAGCTAGAAGGTTTCTTCTAGCTACGCTTCTCCCTTAATTTTTTCCTGTGACCACTTAAAAGAGCTTTTTGGCCTACACTTGCAGAATGGCCCTAACATACATATGAAAGCTTTTTGCTTCCAACTTGTTTTTATAAGAGTAGTGGGTTTCTCTTTAGGCCAACTTCTGAAGCTAGGTCCAAGGCCATTTACTCTTCACTGTCAGACACACAATTCATCTGCATTTCTCACTTTCCAAAGCTCTAAGCCACAACATGAGCAAACACATGTAAACTTCCAAGCCTTTTTTATATATTGCTATTAGGAACCAAAATTGCTTATTAGGATAACTGAAAAAGCCATTTTAAACAATGTTGTATATAAGGAAAGAAAAGAACCAATTTACTGAGCCCATCCCATGTGTCAGCCCCAGGAAGAGGTCATCGGTTCTCATAGCATAAGAGAAAAAGACCATTACCTCATTCTACAGATGAGGGAAATTGGACTCAGAGAGGCTGAGTGGCTTGCCCAGGATCACAGAGGAAGAGGAGCAAAGAAGTGAAAGCCAGACCATTTGAGTCCAAAACCCAGGCTTTCAGCTACCATACATATATGTACACTAGTTCTGCAATCTGGGTCACATGTTTCCCCCAAAGGCTTCTCCACTTTTTCTGGTTGTACCTAAGGGTGGAAGGAAGGACTCTGCTTCCTGGTAAAGGTAGTTTAGGTGAGTTGAGAATTGAGGAGGGGAAAAGGGTGAGGGAGTTCAAGGAAACCACAGAAATCTCACTATATCTAGCCATAAATCCTACCTGGAAGGTACAGTAGAGGTTAAACTGGAAAAGGGAATGAGGAGGAGACCCCAGGAACGGCTTCTCTCCAGCCCCTGTGAGAAGCATAGTCATCACCTCTATTGTGACTTCTACTGCTAAACCAAAATGGGGCATGGTGACCTGCAGGCCCCATCCCTCCAGACTTCCCCAGGCTCTGCCCTCCTTCCCACTGCCCTGATTGTAAACCCCATTGTACTCTCCCATCCCTTCCCAGCCTTCCATGGGCTTGTGTCACAAAAAGATGTTGATTTAGCTGGTCTTTTAAAATTCTTGCCCACAAAGATGCCCTGAAAAGGATCCTGTGCTCCCTATATTCCTTGTACCTGAGAGTTTACCTTGTAAACACTAATGAGGTTTACAGAAAGATGCATCTCATGGCAATACACCCTCTCAATTTACAAAAAGTATCACTGCTTTACTATATCTTGCAAAGTATCAACACAGTACTTTTTAAGCACCTACTCTGTTCCGGGAGCTATGTTTTTAGGCACAATTTCATTTTAACCCCACCATGAATGCATTATTATTAATGTTATTCCCATTCTACAGATGAAATAAATGAGCCTCAGAGAGACTGTGACTCACTCAAGGTCATCCAGGTAATACCAATATTCTACTTCAAGTCTTCCAGATCTGATGTCCATGTTCTTTCCAGCCTCTCCCCATGCCATTCTTGCAGTCAGCTGAGAGGGAGGGACTTTATTCAAAGACATAGCACTGAATAATAACTATGTTAGCCTGGGTCATCTGAGAAGTAGATATAAAGATGGGATTGTATCAGAAATGTCAGAAATGTATTGCGAGAAACAACTGCGAGAAAAAAAAATGGCAAGGGAGTCGGGAGGCTGGGAGACTCATCTGGCCATGATGTAGGTCTGGCCCTAAGTGAAGGAGAGAGGGAAGGGAGAAAGAAGAAAGGCTGCATAGAAGTACCTCAGGTTGCCATTCAGGCCTAAGGCAAGTTTGGCCAGGTCATTGAAGGGACTCCTAAGGCCAAGAGGCCCATCAGAGAGACCCCATCGTGCAGCAACAGGCCTCTTTTAGTATCTCTACCAGGCTCTTCACTGGCTGAGAGCAACCCTTGGGAAGAAAGAGTTTGATCTGAATAGAGTGCTGAACTTCAGAGCAGCTGGGGGCCTCAGTCAATTATACTCTCTATAATCATGGCTGCCATGGTAATTTTGCACAGAATCTGGTAAAAACATTTAGAACTCTTCTCAAACACTTGTTTTATTTACAACCCCAGTTGGACATTTTGCAACTTTTTTCTAAATACAAAAATGGCAACTATAATAAAATAAAGCCTTTTATAAGAGACATGGACTCATCCTGTATGTGATGAAACTCAGTTCTCACAAGAATAGAATACAGATGATAACAGAGTTCTGTGATGAGTAGGTATCTCCTTTCTCATCCTAACAAGCTCAAATGGACTATTCATGTTTCTGGTGCAGCTGAATGGCCAGTTCATTGGAAAAATTGCAAAGGGTCATTATCACAGGCAGACCCTAAAGTGATCCCTAACTCCTGGCACTCACACTCTTACATTATCCCCTCCCTGAGTGTGAGGAGGACTGGTGACTTGCTTCTCACCAATAGAATGTGGCAGAGGTGATGGGATGTCACTCTCAGGACTACATTGTGCTACATAAAACTCTGTCTCTCTAGTCACTCTTGTCCTCCTGCTAGCGTTGAAGAAGTAAGCTGCTATGTTGTGAACTTCCTATCGAGAGGACCATGTATACAGAATTGTGAGCAACCTGTAGAATTGAGGCCCTCAGCTCCTACAGGCTACAAAGAAATGAATTCTGCCAATGACTTGATAATCTTAGAAGTAAATTCTTCCCCAGTAGAGCCTCCAGATGAAAATGAAGCCCATCCAACACCTTGATTGCAGTTTGATGAGACTCTGGGCAAAGGAACCAGCTAAGCCAGGGCCAAACAGGTAACCCACATAAACTGTGAGATAATAAATGTGTGTTTTTTAAACTGCTAAGTTTGTAGCAATTTGTTACACAGCAATACCTAATTAATAGAGTCATGAATATGCTTTGTGTTGGGCACTGTTCTAGGCACAGTGGCCATATTTACTTGGTTAGGCCATGGACCCAGACCTAAGTGCTAACAGAGGGAGGTGAACTAGTTAAGTGGAGATGATGGTTATAACTAACCTACAATATAATTTACAAAATGTTATAAGAGGCTTATAGACAAATTTCTGAGTGCATACATCCACAGAAGCAATTATTTCTGCCCTAGGGAGCTGGAGAAAGCCGTATAGACACAATATCTGAACTGGGAAGGAAGTTCTAACACAGTGAAATTATTTTATAATCACAGAAAGTTCTACACTTTGGGTTAAAATGATAGCATCCCTGACATGATGGATAGTTTTTTTTTTAATGTCCATTTAAACTCTGACCAAAAGAAATACTTTATCCATCATGGAAGAATGCCACAATTAGGAATATCTTTCTCCTCTGCTTTCCTAGCTGAGCAAAAAACACACCTGTGCTTCCCTCTCACATAGGGTGTGAAAGAATTGCTTGAATGCAAGACCCAGTGGAATAAAACAGCTGTTGGCCACGTCACTGAGGAGGGTTTCCCTCACCCAACTGCCGGTCTCCATGGCAACTGCCAGCCACAGCCTGCAAACAATTACCCTGATTTCATTACACATCCCTGCAGAACTCCCATGGAGAGAGTCCTTGTTGATCTCTTGGTAGCCATGGTTTCAGTTCCCGCCATAATCTTAGATGTTCTCTAAGCCTGTGTGTGCATGCATGTACATATATTAATGTGTGTACTGAAGTTTAGAGCATGCTGCCCTTTGCTCTTGGTGGAAGCCAAAACATGCTAGAGGAGTGACTAGTGTAATCTTTGTGATGAAAATGATCACAAAGTAATCCTCACCCCAGTGAAAGGTCTGTGGTTGCTTAGGATCAGCTGAAAAATTCCTCACATTGATGGGAATGCAGTATGATTGAGTCTCCCCAGGGAAAAGTACATCTGCAGGCACCAAAACTATTTTTAAATTTTGAACTTTTTAGAAAATAACTCACAATGGATGGGTCAGTTTTACTCAGGTTCCAAGGACAGTCAACTTTGGATTGGAAATTAGTGTGCATATTCATATTTGCTCTAAATAACTAACGTTTACAGTCTCAAAGGTGAAGTCATCTCATCCAGAATCTCAGAACCATGAACAAAAGAATCATTATCGGAATTATTTGTAAATGCTACATTTGCATTTCTATTCTGATACTGAGGAATCTGTACAATTATGATGTAGAAGCCACCAGTGCTTCTCAAACTTTAATGTAAATGTCAATCATCCTGCAGTTCTTGTGAAAATGTGGACTCTGTTTCCGTAGTAAGGCTGGAATTTCAGTACTTCTAACATGCCCCCGGGTAATGCTGATAATGCTGGCCACGGACCACTGCTGCAAGGCTCTAAGGAGTCCTCAATGTGACTAGAGCATGTGAGAATTATAGTTAGGATTCTCAGTAATGACATAATTCATGTAAAATGCTACACACAGCACCTTGCATGTAAAAGGTACTCGATGAATGTTGTTTCTCTCCCCTGCAAAGTATTCCCATTTTCATTTGCTCATTCGACTGGACTGTCACAACAAAAGGTACTTGGGGCAGAAACTGGGTTTAATTACCATTTTAAAGACATTGAAGTTTAGGAAGGTGAAATAATTTGCCCAAATTTATAGAGCTAATGGGGCAGAGGCAGGAATTGAAACTTTGTCTTCTAATTCTCAGTCCTGTGTTCTTTCCATCACTCTATCCTTAGAGCCTACATGTCCCTATTAGGAACGCTACTTAACGGATTCAAGATGAAGACCATCAGTTTTGAAAGCTAGAAAAACCCTGAAATCAAAACCTGGCACAGATAATCCACTCAAAAAAACTCTATAGGCCAATCTCAAAAACATTGAAGCGGAACTCCTAAATAAAATATTATCAAATCGAATCCAGCCGTGTACTTGAAAAATAATACAGAATGACTAAGTAGAGCTTATTCCAGGAATGTAGGATAGTTCAATATGAGGAAACCTATTAACATAATTTATCACATCTATTGATGTGATCAAAGGAGAAAAAACATACGATCGTTGTAAAACTGCCAAAAAGACATTTGATAAAATTCAATAGTCATCCAAGACTTTTTTAAAAACTGGGAACTTAAATTTACTTCTTTAAGATGAAAAAAAGGATAACTAGCTGAAAGCACCAGCCAGTAATCTACTTAACTGGGAAACACTTGGGATAAGATAGAACTGCCAACCCCCACTCCTATTTTTAACCTTGTTTTAGAAGTTTTAATCAATGTGATAAGACAGGAAAAATAAAAAAGAGGTAGAAATAGTTGAAAGGAGGAAATCAGGTTATAATTATTTTCAGATGCTGAGATTTTACTCCTACAAAAATCCAAGAGAATTTTTTTGAGATTCTTTTTTTTAAAAACATCTTTATTGGAGTATAATTGCTTTACAATGGTGTGTTAGTTTCTGCTTTATAACAAAGTGAATCAGCTATACATATACACATATCCCCATATCTCCTCCCTCTTGAGTCTCCCTCCCGCCCTCCCTATCCCACCCCTCTAGGTGGTCGCAAAGCACAGAGCTGATCTCCCTGTGCTATGCGGCTGCTTCCCACTAGCTATCTATTTTACATTTGGTAGTACATATAAGTCCATGCCACTCTCTCACTTTGTCCCAGCTTACCCTTCCCCCCCCCCCATGTCCTCAAGTCCATTCTCTACGTCTGCAGCTTTGAGAATTTATTTTAGAACCAATAAAAAGAGTTCAATGGAATCAGCAATGACTAGTTAGAAAATATAATTTTTTTAAAGATCTCATCAAACTAAGTAACCAAAAAAATTAAAATACCACTAAGAAACCTAAGTAATACTTACTAAATTTCAGAATTTTATAATGAGGCATAGATGAAGATTTAAGTAAATGGAGAGACATTCCATGCTCCTGGATGGGAAGTCAGACTTTGTAGAGGTGGTAAGCCTTCACATTAATTTACAGACTTACTACTTTTTCCATCAAAATTACCATGGTATTGTTGGAACTTGAGAAAGTAATTCCTAAGTTCATCTAGAAAAATAAATGCATGATAACCAATAAGAAACTATTGAAAAAGAAGAATAATGTGGATAAACTTGTTCTATCAGATTTTAAATGTACTATAAACCTACAATAAATAAAATATTGCTGTATAGGTGCCAGAAGAGAAAGCTAGATCAAAGAAACAGAATAGAAAGCTCAAAAAATGGTCCCAAGTATACCTATATGAGAATTTATTAAATGATAGGATAGCATTTACTTCCCCTGGGAAATTTTTTTGAACTGATGGGTTAACTATTTGAAAGTAAATTAAGTCACACTTTTACTTACATCATAGTCCGAAATAAACTACAGTTGGATTTAAGAGTTAACGTTTTAAAATAAATCATAAAAGAAATACAAATATATATATATATATATATATATATTCCTCCTAAATATAATAACAAAGTCTGATAACTTAAAGGGAAATACTGATACACTGAACCATCTGAAAATAAAGAACTTTCATACTGTAAGAAAAAAAAGGAAATGACAAAATAGAAAACTTAAATAAAACATATATGATAGGTAAGGAACATCTTTAATTCATTGAAGAGATTTTATAATGCAATGAGAAAAGGATTAGCCCTACATTATAAAAATGAGGAAACTATATGGAGTCAGTTTTCAAAAGAAGAAATACAGTTGGTAAATATATGATCAAATATTCAACTTTACTATTAATCAAAACCATTCAAATTAAAAGCTCAAAATGGGGTATGTTTGCCATAAAGTTAGCAAAGACTATAACTCACTGAGAGTGTTTGGATATTCACACTCTTCTACCCTGCTCAAAACATAAATTGGTACACACTTTTTGAAAGGCAATTAGCAACATATCTCAGAAATCTTAAAACGCATATACTCTTCAGCCAAGCAATTCTATCTGTACAGATTCATTACCCCTTCCCCAAAAAAGTATAAAATATAAATGTACACAAGATATATGCATAGGAATATATTTTATAGTGTTATTTAAAATAGAAAACAATCAATGCTTTTCAATTGTTTGAAATAAGTCAGTTATGGTAAATCTATTCAATTGACTGCAGTGGAGCCATTGATTCACTGAATTAGTCTACCTAATGACCTAAAAAAAAGTTCAGAATATATTACTAAGGGAAAAAAGCTAGGTATGAAACACTATGTTTCATACTCTTTGATAGCATTTTTATAAAATATAGAAGCATAGAAAAGATGGAAATGCTTTTAGTGATTATCTTAAAGTGACTTGCTAATATGTGATCTGTTTATTTTTCCATTTGCTTTTCTGTGTTTTGGCACATCAAGCATGAGTCACTCTTGTAATAGCCACAAAAATTGTGTGTGCGCACATGTGCATCTTATTTTAAAGAGGCACCTGGGAACCAGTGTTTAATCTCAGGAGTGAAGTGACACAAGTTATGTGAGGCTCAGGGAAATTTGTTTTCACTGCTGGGAGTAAGTTGGGTCAAAGGAGTGAGAACTTGAAGAGTAACCGAAAGTGGGGTCCGGCTGCTCGCCGTTCAGAAGCCAATAAAGAGGCCAGGCTGGTGGAAAGGAAAGTTTGCTTTATTTTGGATGCCAGCAACCAGGGTGGGGAGAGGGTGAATGCCTGTCCAAAGGCTGACTCCTTTGGACAATGGAGGGCCTGACAATCAGGGGACAAGAGCTTTTATAGACAGAGTGAGGGGGCTACATGCAGAAACAATACACTCAGCTCTGACAGTCATCTTGAAATTGGTCGTCGGTGGTCTGACCAGTGTCATCTTGATTGTGTTAGGTACAGTTAATCTTCAGTTCCAGGGTCGGTCCGTTTCCATTTCTTTGAGGCCAATTCTCAGAACTGTGGCTGCTTATGTCATGGCTACAGCCTGGTCATTATGTAGTTAACTTATTCCACCTGGTGGCGGTTTCAGTATCTATAAGACAGCTCACAGGATATGGCTCAGAATATTATCTGTAGCCCTTAAGGAGAAACTAAAGGCCCTTGACTATGCTTAATGACTAAACTATTATTATTTGGTCTCCTTTGACTGTTTTCCTCTGTTTCTGCATTTTCTCACTTCTGTGATTAAACTTATTCTTTGGCTAAAGTTTTTCCACAGACAAAAGGCAGGCTGAGGACATGGGGGACGGGGCAAGGACCACAGGGTCCTGCTCCGTTTCAGAAGGAGATGTACATCTGAGTTTGGCTGTTGCAATTGCAGCATAAGCCTTTAGGGCACTGCCTAGAGATGGTTACCAGGTTGAAACAGGTGAGATCCAGGAAGCCTGTTGAAGGTGAATCATCAGGAAAAAGTGACAGAAAAATAAAGATGTGGCTGGCCATAGGGAGAGAGGGTGGGGTGAGCCCTGGGGACAAACAGCTGATGATGAAAATGCAGCCACAACAAAGTAGATGAGCACGGATGTGGAGGCGGGTCATCTTAATGAGGACACAGCCATGCAAGGTAGATCTTGAACATGAGGAAGTTCAGGGAAGAAGCTTTGCTGGATGGAGGTTCAGAGTTCCTCTAAAATACTTCCTCCCATGTGAATAATTCTTTACAGTTTACCGAAGTTGCTCTCTCATCTGATTCTCACAGGTGACCTGGTGAAACAGGCATGACTGTCATCATCACCCCCACTGTACAGATGAGAGAACTGAGACAGTTTAAGCAGTTTAACAAGGTCTCTATGAAGTGATAGAGTCAGAACCGGAATTCAGGCCTATCTATCTCCAAATCTAGTATTCTTTCACATACATCATGCTGTTTTGCTATAAATATAGGTAGTAGTTGAAATCACATAAGCAGATGAATTTGCTTTAAAAAAAAAAAAGGTGAGGGGTGGACAAAATAGGGCCCTAGAAGTTAGCAGGCCAAATGCAATATAATTATACAAATGAATAAGAACTAAAAAGAATCTATGAGGATTTACAATGTAGTAAGATTTATTAGGACTTACAGTGGTGAGAACAGAAACTAGACGTTTACTGTAAGTTTCCATTCAGTAAACAATTCTTGTATCTATCAAGATAGTCTAGATTATTGTGATAACAAAAAACCCAGGATTTCAGTGTCTTAAAACAATAAATGTTTCTTTCTGGTTCAGAGTACAAGTTGATCACAGGACGTCAGAAAAGCTCTCTCCTCAACAAAATCACTCAGGGACCCAAGATGAGCAAGAAATCAGCCAGCATCTTCGAGAACATTGGAAGTCATTGCTCTAGAGACTCTAGCACCAACAATTAAATGCTCTGATGTACAAGTGATACATATCATTCCCACCCCCAACCCACTGGGCCAGAAGTGGCCACATACCCCACCCAACCACAGGAGCCAGGAAGGTGGAGGCACAAGGGTACCCCAGTGAGGAAGTTGATGGGTAATGTAGGCAGGAATGTGAACAGTCCATCTAAGAAAGGAAGAAATCATTTCATTGATTTCTAATGACAATACAAATTAGGTAAATTACTTGAAAGAAGATTGCTTCTCTTAGCTAAATGGCAGGACTTTAAAAATCCTGGTTCTTTATCTTCTAGCACAGAAGTAAGAAAAGATATCAGAGGAGAATTAAGGGTCATAACCCAATCAATAACTGAATTGTAAATAGCCATGTCAGTCAACGTTCATTTCAAAAGCATCCACTGGATGCAGAGCATTATTCTAAAACCCAGCTCCCAGGCTCAGCTCAGAGCCCTCCACCAGTCCACCCACATAGGACAAAGAGTTTTTCTCATGAATGCTGAGAAACTAGAATCTTCCTCTGGCCCAGGTGAAACTATTTGGTGTTCCTAGTAAATTCTTTGATATACTTGGCTTGTAGTGGCAGCAGTAAGCACTCAGAAAGTGATTAGATTCCGTGTCAGAAAGCTGAAGTTTGAATCTTAACTTTGTTCAAGCTATTTACTTTGTAAATTCATGATAATAAATAACGCCAGCTAACAAGGTTGCTGTAATGAGGTAAAGTGTGAAAAAGCCTACTAACACTTAATAGGTATTCAATTAATGCTTGCTTTAACATAGCATCTCAAGTTTTAGAATATCTTCCACAGGCAAGATTCCAGATGTGTGAAGCATGTTTATGACCTCAGATTTCATTTTACAACACCTATATCTAGACCTTGGGTAGTAACTTCAATAGAAGTGTTAGATTTTTTTCTCACATAATTTCTTTTGCATATTGTACCTCCCGCAAAGGCTACACTGCTAGTTATAAAGCAACCTGTTCTAGAGGTCTGCTTCATATCGTATGACAATTAGACAGCCCAAGAATAAAGTTCAAACACACTTCAGCTAATGATGAGTTTGAAGGTTTTGTCAGTTGACCCAACATGAACACCAGGAAAACTGACAGCCTGTTAGTGATGCACAGCCCTCTCCTTTGAGCCAGGTTAGGAACAAAAACATTTGCCGTAAGGACCTAATTTATCATTGGAAAGATAGGAGATATGTTATTAATGAATGAATAAATCACTCTCAGGCAAGCAATGACTTTATTTTCTCTCGAGGGTGCTTGGCATAACATTTTTCCTGCAAACAGTACCCTTAGGCCAGCTCACGCGAGCCTGAGAGGAAAGGCTAGAATGCATTTCTCTACAGGCCTCGAGCACCATGCTGTGAGGAGAGCCACAGATGCCCCAATATCCTGCAGTGCAGAGCCTCGTCTATTGGGTGAGGAGTCGGTTTGCCATAGACTGAATGTTTGTGTCCCCCGCAAAATTCACATGTTAAATCCTAACTGCCAATATGTTGGTACTTGGAGGTGGGGCCTACAAGAGGTATAATTAGGTCATGAGGGTGAAGCCCTCATGAATAGGATTAGCACCCTTATAAAAGAGACTACAGAGAGCATCCTTGCTTATTCTACCACATGAGGACACAGCAAGAAGATAGCCACCTGTGAACCAGGAAGGAGGCTTTCACAAGACACGGAATCTGCTGATACCTTGATCTTGGACTTCTAGCATCTAGCACTATAAGAAATAAAATTTCTGTTGGTTACAAGCCACCCATTCTATGGTGTTCTGTTATAGAAGCCCAAATAGAATAAGACACTGTCCATCCTGGTAGGGCATGGCCTGGAGGACAGCTCTCTTCTCCTGGACCTTCAACCTCTTCCAACTGCGAGAAGAACTAGCTAAAATACAGATGACCACACATTGCATTGCACATGGGCTTCCGAGGAAAGGAATGTACCCTCAGCAACTAGGCCACAAATTGCAGAGTGGCAGTGT
The DNA here is from genome assembly GCF_059928025.1 of Delphinapterus leucas. Classification (NCBI taxonomy): domain Eukaryota; kingdom Metazoa; phylum Chordata; class Mammalia; order Artiodactyla; family Monodontidae; genus Delphinapterus; species Delphinapterus leucas. The sequence goes on along the minus strand of NC_143150.1, from coordinate 81,688,881 downwards.
CCAAAGTCTATTTTTGGGGAACTTTAGATGTTGAGGAGGCTCATCAGAAAACTTCCTACGCCTTTTGGATCCCCATCTTTGGTTTTCTAAGCACACACAGCAGGAAGGAGTCAGGACGCAGATCATGCTATGAATGTGCTGCTAAGGAGTTAGCTTTAGATCCATCGGCTAGGGTCTCCCAAAGTGTACACATCATGAAACACTGGGTCCAGTGTCTTTGAAAAAAAGATTTCTATAATTGCGTAAATGTGAAAATTTTAATAAAATTAAATGGGTTTCTTTTTTGCAAGGGCTCTGAGAGCCTTTAACATGTCCTGTCTACCTTTCTGTCCTTGCCATCATCTACGCAGTGTCTAGTACTGAGAAGGCACTGGAATGGTGTTTATTAATAGAAGATGCAAGCAGGTAGACATATACTTACAATATAATCTTATTATATTGTAATAACATACAATTCTGTTATGGACAATAACAAAATTAAGCACAAGTATGAAGTGATGAGAAGGGAATAGTGCTCATTCTTAGCATAATCTGCCTCCTGACTCCTTATTTGGCCTCATTGTCAGCTGTTCCTAAACACTCTGGACTGCACCAACACCAAACCACTCGTGGCTCCCTATTTGCTATTCATGCTATTTCACGCCCCCTTACGTTTACACATTCTATTCAGTGTGCCTGGAATCTTCTTCTCTTCCTTGTCTTCCTGCTGAGCTGATTGATCTTAAAATCCAGCTCAAGAATGTCCTGGGGGGGACCTTGAAGATGGCGGAAGAGTAAGACGCGGAGATCACCTTCCTCCCCACAGATACACCAGAAATACATCTACACGTGGAACAACTCCTACAGAACACCTACTGAAGGCTGGCAGAAGACCTCAGACCTCCCAAAAGGCAAGAAACTCCCCACGTACCTGGGTAGGGCAAAAGAAAAAAAGAAAACACAGAGACAAAAGAATAGGGACGGCACCTGCACCAGCGGGAGGGAGCTGTGAAGGAGGAAAAGGTTCCACACACTAGGAAGCCCCTTCGCGGGCGGAGACTGCAGGAGACGGAGGGGGGAGCTTCAAAGCCGCGGAGGAGTGCACAGCAACGGGTGCGGAGGGCAAAGCGCGGAGATTCCCGCGCAGAGGATCGGTGCCGACCGGCACTCACCAGCCCGAGAGGCTTCTCTGCTCACCCGCCGGGGCGGGCGGGGCTGCAAGCTGAGGCTCGGGTTTCGGTTTCAGACGGAGCCAGGGAGAGGACTGGGGTTGGCGGCTTGAACATAGCCTGAAGGGGTAGTGCACAACGGCTAACCGGGAGGGAGTCCGGGGAAAAGTCTGCACCTGCCAAAGAGGCAAGAGACTTTTTCTTCCCTCTTTGTTTCCCGGTGCGCGAGGAGGGGGGTTTAAGAGCGCTGCTTAAAGGAGCTCCAGAGACGGGCGCGAGCCGCGGCTAAAAGCGCAAAGCCCAGAGACGGGCGGGAGATGCTAAGGCTGCTGCTGCCGCCACCAAGGGGCCTGTGTGCGAGCACAGGTCACTCTCCACACCCCTCTTCCGCGGAGCCTGTGCAGCCCGCCACTGCCAGGTTCCCGGGATCCAGGGACAACTTCCCCGGGAGAACGCACGGCGGGCCTCAGGCTGGTGCAACGTCACGCCGGCCTCTGCCGCTGCAGGCCCGCCCCGCACGCAGTGCCCCTCCCTCTCCCCCGGCCTGAGTGCGCCAGAGCCCCCCGAATCAGCGGCTCCTTTAACCCTGTCCTGTCTGAGCAAAAAACAGACGCCCTCCAGCGACCTACACGCAGAGGCAGGGCCAAATCCAAAGCTGAGCCCCTGTGAGCTGTGAGAACAAAGAAGAGAAAGGGAAATCTCTCCCAGCAGCCTCAGGAGCAGCGGATTAAAGCTCCACAATCAACTTGATGTACCCTGCATCTGTGGAATACCTGAATAGACAAGGAATGATCCCAAATTGAGGAGGCGGACTTTAGGAGCAAGATCTATGATTTTTTTTCCCTTTTCCTCTTTTTGTGAATGTGTATGTGTATGCTTCTGTGTGAGATCTTGTCTGTATAGTCTTGCTTCCACTATTTGTCCTAGGGTTCTATCCGTCCATGGTTTTTAAAAAAATTTTTTTTCTTAATAATTAATTTTAATAACTTTATTATACTTTACCTTCGTTCTTTCTTTCTTTCTTTCCTTCCTTCCTTCCCTCCTTTAGACAACGAATCATCCCAAATTGAGGAGGTGGTCTCTGAGAGCAAGATTTATGATTTTTCCCCCTTTACCTCTTTTTGTGAGGGTGTATGTGTATGCTTCTGTGTAAGATTTTGTCTGTATAGCTTTGCTTCCAACATTTGTCCTAAGGTTCTATCCGTCCCTTTTTTTTTTCTAAATAAGTATTTTTTAATTCAATAACTTTATTATACCTTATTTTATTTTTACTGTATCTTCTTTCTTTCTGTCTTTTTTCCTTCTTTCTCTCCTTCCTTCCTTCCTCCCTCCCTCCCTCCCTCCTTTCTTTCCTTCTCACCTTCTTTCCTTCTTTGCTTCTTTCTTTCTTTCTTTCTTTCTTTCTTTCTTTCTTTCTTCCTTCCTTCCTTCCTTCCTTCCTTCCCTCCTTTCCTTCTTTCTGTCCTCATACTTCTACTAATTCTCTCTACTTTTTCTCCCTTTTATTCTGAGCCATGTGGATGAAAGGCTCTTGGTGCTCCAGCCAGGAGTCAGGGCTCTCCCTCTGAGGTAGGAGAGCCAACTTCAGGACACTGGGCAACAAGAGACCTCCCAGCTACACATAATATCAAATGGCGAAAATCTCCCAGAGACCTCCATCTTAACACCAGCACCCAGGTTCACTCAACGACCAGCAAGCTACAGTGCTGGACAACCTATGCCAAACAACTAGCAAAACAGGAACACAACCCCACCCATTAGCAGAGAGGCTGCCTAAAATCATAATAAGGCCACAGACACCCCAAAACACACCACCAGATGTGGACCTGGTCACCAGAAAGACAAGATCCAGTCTCATCCACCAGAACACAGGCACTAGTCCCCTCCACCAGGAAGCCTATACAACCCACTGAACCAACATTAGCCACTGGGGACAGACACCAAAAACAACAGGAACTACGAAACTGCAGCCTGCAAATTGTAGACCACAAACACAGTAAGATAAGCAAAATGAGAAGACAGAAAAACACACAGCAGATGAAGGAGCAAGATAAAAATGCACCAGACCTAACAAATGAAGAGGAAATAAGCAGTCTACCTGCAAAAGAATTCAGAAAAATGATAGTAAGGATGATCCGAAATCTTGGAAATAGAATGGACAAAATGCAAGAAACCGTTAACAAGACCTAGAAGAAATAAAGATGAAACAAGCAATGATGAACAACACAATAAAGGAAATTAAAAGTACTCTAGATGGGATCAATAGCAGAATAACTGAGGCAGAAGAACGGATAAGTGACCTGGAAGATAAAATAGTGGAAATAACTACTGCAGAGCAGAATAAAGAAAAAAGAACTGAGGACAGTCTCAGAGACCTCTGGGACAACATTAAATGCACCAACATTCGAATTATAGGGGTTCCAGAAGAAGAAGAGAAAAAGAAAGGGACTGAGAAAATATTTGAAGAGATTATAGTTGAAAACTTCCCTAATATGGGAAAGGAAATAGTTAATCAAGTCCAGGAAGCAGAGAGTCCCATACAGGATAAATACAAGGAGAAATACGCCAAGACACATATTAATCAAACTGTCAAAAATTAAATACAAAGAAAGCATATTAAAAGCAGCTAGGGAAAAATAACACACAAGGGAATCCCCATAAGGTTAAAGGCTGATCTCTCAGCAGAAACGCTACAAGCCAGAAGGGAGTGGCAGGACATACTGAAAGTGATGAAGGAGAAAAACCTGCAACCAAGACTACTCTACCCAGCAAGGAACTCATTCAGATTTGATGGAGAAATTAAAACCTTTACAGACAAGCAAAAGCTGAGAGAGTTCAGCACCACCAAACCAGCTTTACAACAAATGCTAAAGGAACTTCTCTAGACAAGGAACACAAGAGAAGGAAAAGACCTATAATAACGAACCCAAAACAATACAGAAAATGGGAATAGGAACATACATATCGATAATTACCTTAAATGTAAATGGACTAAATGCTCCCACCAAAAGACACAGATTGGCTGAATGGATACAAAAACAAGACCCTTATATATGCTGTCTACAAGAGACCCACTTCAGACCTAGAGACACATACAGACTGAAAGTAAGGGGATGGAAAAAGATATTCCATGCAAATGGAAACCAAAAGAAAGCTGGAGTAGCAATTCTCATATCAGACAAAATAGACTTTAAAATAAGGACTATTAAAAGAGACAAAGAAGGACACTACATAATGATCAAGGGATCGATCCAAGAAGAAGATATAACAATTGTAAATATTTATGCACCCAACATAGGAGCACCTCAATACAAAAGGCAAATACTAACAGCCATAAAAGGGGAGATCGACAGTAACACATTCATAGTAGGGGACTTTAACACCCCACTTTCACCCATGGACAGATCATCCAAAATGAAAATCAATAAGGAAACACAAGCTTTAAATGATACATTAAACAAGATGGACTTAATTGATATTTATAGGACACTCCATCCAAAAACAACAGAATACACATTTTTCTCAAGTGCTCATGGAACATTCTCCAGGATAGATCATACCTTGGGTCACAAATCAAGCCTTGGTAAATTCAAGAAAATTGGAATTGTATCAAGTATCTTTTCTGACCACAATGCCATGAGACTAGATATCAATTACAGGAAAACACCTGTAAAAAATACAAACACATGGAGGCTAAACAATACACTACTTAATAATGAAGTGATCACTGAAGAAGTCAAAGAGGAAAAAAAAATACCTAGAAACAAATGACAATGGAGACACAACGACCCAAAACCTATGGGATGCAGCAAAAGCAGTTTTAAGGGGGAAGTCTATAGCAATACAAGCCCACCTTAAGAAGCAGGACACATCTCGAATAAACAACCTAACCTTGCACCTCAAGCAATTAGAGAAAGAAGAACAAAAAAAACCCAAAGCTAGCAGAAGGAAAGAAATCATAAAAATCAGATCAGAAGTAAATGAAAAAGAAATGAAGGAAACAATAGAAAAGATCAGTAAAACTAAAAGCTGGTTCTTTGAGAAGATAAACAAAATAGATAAACCACTAGCCAGACTCATCAAGAAAAAAAGGGAGAAGACTCAAATCGATAGAATAAGCAATGAAAAAGGAGAAGTAACAACTGACACTGCAGAAATAAAAAAGATCATGAGAGATTACTACAAGCAACTCTATGCCAATAAAATGGACAATCTGGAAGAAATGGACAAATTCTTAGAAATGCACAACCTGCCAAGACTGAATCAGGAGAAATAGAAAATATGAACAGACAAATCACAAGCACTGAAATTGAAACTGTGATTAAAAATCTCCCAACAAACAAAAGCACAGGACCAGATGGCTTCACAGGCGAATTCTATCAAACATTTAGAGAAGAGCTAACACCTATCCTTCTCAAACTCTTCCAAAATATAGCAGAGGGAGGAACACTCCCGAATTCCTTCTACGAGGCCACCATCACCTTGATACCAAAACCAGACAAGGATGTCACAAAGAAAGAAAACTACAGGCCAATATCACTGATGAACATAGATGCAAAAATCCTCAACAAAATACTAGCAAACAGAATCCAACAGCATATTAAAAGGACCATACACCATGATCAAGTGGGGTTTATTCCAGGAATGCAAGGATTCTTCAATATACGCAAATCTATCAATGTGATAAACCATATTAACAAATTGAAGGAGAAAAACCATATGATCATCTCAATAGATGCAGAGAAAGCTTTTGACAAAATTCAACACCCATTTATGATAAAAACCCTGCAGAAAGTAGGCACAGAGGGAACTTTCCTCAACATAAAAAAGGCCATATATGACAAGCCCACAGCAAACATCATCCTCAATGGTGAAAAACTGAAAGCATTTCCACTAAGATCAGGAACAAGACAAGGTTGCCCACTCTCACCACTCTTATTCAACATAGTTTTGGAAGTTTTAGCCACAGCAATCAGAGAAGAAAAGGAATCCAAATCGGAAAAGAAGAAGTAAAGCTGTCACTGTTTGCAGATGACATGATACTATACATAGAGAATCCTAAAGATGCTACCAGAAAACTACTAGAGCTAATCAATGAATTTGGTAAAGTAGCAGGATACAAAATTAATGCACAGAAATCTCTGGCATTCCTATATACTAATGATGAAAAATCTGAAAGTGAAATCAAGAAAACACTCCCATTTACCATTGCAACGAAAAGAAAAAAATATCTAGGAATAAACCTACCTAAGGAGACAAAAGACCTGTATGCAGAAAATTATAAGACACTGATGAAAGAAATTAAAGATGATACAAATAGATGGAGAGATATACCATGTTCTTGGATTGGAAGAATCAACATTGTGAAAATGACTCTACTACCCAAAGCAATCTATAGATTCAATGCAATCCTTATCAAACTACCACTGGCATTTTTCACAGAACTAGAACAAAAAATTTCGCAATTTGTATGGAAACACAAAAGACCCCGAATAGCCAAAGCAATCTTGAGAACGAAAAAAGGAGCTGGAGGAATCAGGCTCCCTGACTTCACACTATACTACAAAGCTACCGTAATCAAGCCAGTGTGGTACTGGCACAAAAACAGAAAGATAGATCAATGGAACAGTATAGAAAGCCCAGAGATAAACCCACGCACATTTGGACACCTTATCTTTGATAAAGGTGGCAGGAATGTACAGTGGAGAAAGGACAGCCTCTTCAATAAGTGGTGCTGGGAAAACTGGACCGGTACATGTAAAAGTATGAGATTAGATCACTCCCTAGCACCATACACAAAAATAAGCTCAAAATGGATTAAAGACCTAAGTGTAAGGCCAGAAACTATCAAACTCTTAGAGGAAAACATAGGCAGAACACTCTATGACATAAGTCACAGCAAGATCCTTTCTAACCCACCTCCTAGAGTAATGGAAATAAAAACAAAAATAAACAAATGGGACCTAATGAAACTTCAAAGCTTTTGCACAGCAAAGGAAACCATAAACAAGACCAAAAGACAACCCTCAGAATGGGAGAAAATATTTGCAAATGAAGCAACTGACAAAGGATTAATCTCCAAAATTTACAAGCAGCTCATGCAGCTCAATAACAAAAAAACAAACAACCCAATCCAAAAATGGGCAGAAGACCTAAATAGACATTTCTCCAAAGAAGATATACAGACTGCCAACAAACACGTGAAAGAATGCTCAACATCATTAATCAATAGAGAAATGCAAATCAAAACTACAATGAGAAATCATCTCACACCATTCAGAATGGCCATCATCAAAAAATCTAGAAACAATAAATGCTGGAGAGGGTGTGGAGAAAAGGGAACCCTCTTGCACTGCTGGTGGGAATGTGAATTGGTTCAGCCACTATGGAGAACTGTATGGAGGTTCCTTAAAAAACTACAAATAGAACTACCATATGACCCAGCAATCCCACTACCGGGCATATACCCTGAGAAAACCAAAATTCAAAAAGAGTCATGTACCGAAATGTTCATTGCGGCTCTATTTACAATAGCCCGGAGATGGAAACCACCTAAGTCCCCATCATCGGATGAATGGATAAAGAAGATGTGGCACATATATACAATGGAATATTACTCAGCCATAAAAAGAAAGGAAATTGAGCTATTTGTAATGAGGTGGATAGACCTAGAGTCTGTCATACAGAGTGAAGTAAATCAGAAAGAAAAAGACAAATACCATATGCTAACACATATATATGGAATTTAAGAAAAAAAATGTCATGAAGAACCTAGGGGTAAGACAGGAATAAAGACGCAGACCTACTGGAGAACAGACTTGAGGATATGGGGAGGGGGAAGGGTGAGCTGCAACAGGGTGAGAGAGAGTCATGGACATATACACACTAACAAACGTATGGTAGATAGCTAGTGGGAAGCAGCCGCATGGCACAGGGATATTGGCTCAGTGCTTTGTGACAGCCTGGAGGGGTGGGATAGGGAGAGTGGGAGGGAGGGAGACGCAAGAGGGAAGACATATGGGAACATATGTATAACTGATTCACTTTGTTATAAAGCAGAAACTAACACACCATTGTAAAGCAATTATACCCCAATAAAGATGTTAAAAAAAAAAAAAAAGAATGTCCTGCTTTGTGAAATCCTAAACACCTCTCCCTGAACCCATCCTACCTTACACAAGACACACACACATACGCACATGCATGCACACACACACACACATGCATGCATGTGCACAAAAGCATGCATACACCGGCCACTATTCCCTTCTCCATATCACTTCATATTTTGTGCTTAATTGTTATTGTCCATATGATATTATATTGTAGGTATATGCCTACCTGTTTGTGTCCTCTATTAATAAAGACTACTCCAGTGCTTGCTCAATTCTAGATACTGCATAGGTGATGTTCAAGTGGATTCATTCATTTATTCATTCATTTATTAATTTCATCTGTGGGAAAAGCATACAATGAATTCTACCCCTACTGAAGTCCTGACTAATCTACCTCATTCTCCTGTGGGAAGGTAAAGGTTATTTAACTGGGGGGAAATCCAAGGTAACATAAGAAGGGATTTCTGGCCTTTGATCCTATGTTGAAAGACAAAGGCTTCATTAATTTAATTTCAGAAAATGCACGTGCAATTGCAACATTTTGGTGAACTGACCTCCCTTGCTATCCTTGCTGTCAGTTAGCTGCATGAGAAATGATCATTGAAAGGGGTGTCGGGGTGTTCCTGCCTTCCACCTTGCAGTACCAATTCAGACTTAGAAAAAAGCAGGAAGTATGTCTCATGATTACCGAGGCCAGTGCTTCTCAAGCTTGAGCCGGCATCAGAATCACCTAGAGGACTTGTTAAAACACAGGTTGCTGGGCCCCACCCTACAATGTCTGATTCAGTAGGTTTTGGGTGGGTCCAAGGATTTGCATTTCTAACAGTTGCCAGGGGATGTTAGGGATACTGGTGCAGGGACCATACTTTGAGAACTACTGATCTGTGGTTCACTGATTGCTTCCCAATGCCAGAACTGTACTAGCAATACAACTGTGCAAGCTACTGGACTGCTGCTCTCAGGAAGATGGCAAAAAAAGACCAGCACTAAATTTGGGGATTCCAAAGACCAGCCTTGTGACAACTGGCAAATCACAGAACCTTAGAACACCTTAGCTTCTTCCACCAAAAAATGTCAATTATAAGCCCATCACTGCCTACCCTCACTGGTTTGCTGTGTGAATACAACGGGGGAAAATGACCTACACATGTCTATATCCTAAAAAGTCCTAAAGAATGAGAAATTTGATCAGAAAAGATAAAACAAACATGTGTGAATGGTACAAAAATTTTTTAGGGTGTGTGAGGCAGTGGCAGGTAGTTCAGAGGAAGAGTTCAGAGATGAACTTCTCCACATTAATCAAAGAAGTCTTAATACATGAACAGGTAGCAATAGAACTTTGATTAAGCATTGAAGGGTTAGTTTGCTCCTTTTTATTGTTGAGTAGTATCCCACAGTATAAAGGTACCATGGAATTTATTTGTTTAACCATTCACTCATTGAATGAGAAAGCATTTTTAAAAGACATGGTAGGTAAGAAAGTCCAAGTGGTGTTCAGAAAACGCTGAACATTTTTTAACCTATCCTATTTTGTTCCAAAACTTATTTAAGATAGAGGTGAAGAGTAGATCCATTTGGTTAGAGCAAAGGGTTCATCTAGAGCAGGGATGGGAAAACTTGCTCTGTAAAAGACCAGATACTAAATATTTTAGGTTTTGTGGGCCACACAGTCTCCATCACAACCACCATAGATAACATGTAAATGAACAGGCATGGCTCTGTTCCAATAAAACTTTATTTACAAAAACAGGACGAGGACTTAGTTTGCTGACCCTTGATTTAGAGGAATAATGGAAGATAATGTTGAAAAAGCAGGCTGGGATTGTGGATAGACTTGAATGCCAAGTCAATGAATTTAGACTTTGGTAAACATTCACAAGTCCCCAGAGACTTTTTGAGCAGGTATTTAGTGAAGACAGTTATGTTTTAATCACAATTAAAGTGAAATGTTTCAAAGATTAATCCAGAAGTGATAGATAAAATGAATTCATTGTGCGGGCAACAGAAAATAAATAGAGGAAGGAAATAAGTTAAGTGACTGCTGTAACTGTTCAAGCTAAAAATAAAAAGGGCTTGAACTAGGCTGGTATAATTGGACATAAAAGGAAAGGATTGAAATAAAATAAATTTTAAATACAGAATTGATAGAATTTGGAAACTGACTAGATACCACAGCAAGAGAGATAGAGAAAGCAAAAAATAGCTGAGTTTTATTTTAATATTTTTTTATTATTATTTATTTTATTTATTTATTTTGGCTGCACCGGATCTTTGTTTCGGCATGCAGGATCTTCGTTGTGGCATGCAGGATCTTTTAGTTGGGGCATGTGGGCTTCTTAGTTATGGCATACAGACTTCTTAGTTGCGGCATGCGTGGGGGATATAGTTCCCCGACAGGGATCGAACCCAGGACCCCTGCATTGGGAGCACGGAGTCTTACCCACTAGACCACTAGGGAAGTCCCCCAAAATAGCTTAGTTTTAAGCCCAGGCTCTAGAATGAAGCAGATCTGTGCTTGAATTGTTTGTTCTACCATTCACCTGAGCAAGTTATAAAACCTCAGCTTCAGTTTCCTCATCTGTAAAGGGAGTAAGAACAGTATCTTCCTCAGAGTGCAGTTGGACAAACTGAGTGACGTAATGCACATAAAGCCCTTAGGACAGTAACTGGTACTTAGCAACTGTTCATTAAACAGTAATGATCATGACACTGATTATGCCAAAAGATCCCTCTCTAGTCCCCACCCTGTTCAGCAGTTTTGCAACCTAATTTTTTCACATTAAATATCAGGAGCATTGCATGATATCCCATTGTGTGAAGGGTTTAACTAACCCCTCATTGTTTAACTAAGCCCACATTATTGGACAACTTGTTTGTTTCTATTATTTTGCTATTTTTTAAACCATTTAGGATGTTTTCAACTTCAAGTAAAAGAAAAATCCAACTCAAAGTGTTTTGTTTTGTTTTGTGTTTTAAAGTAAAGGACCTTGTTGGTTATCTATTTTAAATAGATCAGTGTGTACATGTCAATCCCAAACTCCCAATCTAACCAACCAACAAGGACCTACTGTAAAACAAATAAATAAATGAAGACATATATTAAAAATACAATCAATCAATAAACAAACAAACAATTAATTAATTAATTAATTAAAATGAAAGGAAAATTTGGGGGAAAGAAATAAGGCTTGATTTCCCCAAATCACATCAGTTCTCTCCTACTAACTCTCCCACCTCCCTGCCTGGCTGATATTAGCTTTGGAATACAACATTCAGCTTTTTTCATTGCAAAGACTTCAAATTATGGGACTGTATCACAGGCCATAGGCAGGAAGAACTTCACCTGGCAAAGCTGCGTTTTCTTCCCTTTCTACCTTCAGATGGGCCTCCTTTCTTATAGAATCTTACTGAAGACAGATAGAATGAGGCCACCTGTGCCAACACCCTGAGTTGTTCTTACCATTTCCCCAGTACCATCCCTCCAAAGGCATACAGGCAAGATCCTAAGGTGAGAGGTTAAGGAAAAGTTTCATGGTGATATAACAAGCGTCACCAACTTCTCAACCTTAAATAGTTGGGTCATCTCAACCCAGTATACTTCCTCCACTATTTAGTCACTTCCACATTTTAGGTCAATTACTTACAGTAGTCTACTCCTGGTACCAAATTATGGATCAGGAAGGGTTGCAAATAGAAACAACAACAAAAAGACAAACAAACAAAAAAACCCTCCACTCAAAATGGCTTAAATGCGCATTATTTCACATAGCAAGAATAACTGAGGTAGGGCAGCTCCTGCATTGGTTAATTTGACCTTCGTATACAGGCTCATTCTCTATATTTCTCATCTTATGACTTGCCTATTTATGTCTTGTGCCCATTTGAACTGTGTTTTTTGTCTTTTTATTTTGATTTTTAAAGCCCTTTATATATTAAGAATTTCAGCTATTTTTTCTATCATTTATGTTAAAAGTATTTTCCCAGTTGGACAGCTCCTTTTCAATATTGTGATGTTTTTTATAGACAAAATTGGTTCTTTTGTTAATATATTAAAATACTTAACAATTTTTTCTTTGGAGTTTTATATTTAGTTTATTTGCTTAGAAAGCCCTTTCCTACCTAAGATTGAATAAATCTATCCTCTCATGTTTTCTTCTAAGGTATTTACAGATTAATAATGTGTATACACACATTTAAATTAATTCCTGAAATTTATTTTGGTGTAAGTGGGAGATTGTTTTTTCTTAATGATAGCTAGTTATCCCAAAATGGTTTTTAGAGCACATCTTCTCTCTCCTCTGGATTTGTGTGCCACCTGTAGTATACGCTAAGTTACTGTGTAAAATTGATTTGGCGTCGTGAGTTCTCTTCCATTTCATTTATATGTCAGCTTATTCATGGGCCACTGTCACACAGTTTTAGTTATTGTAGGATGATAGTTTGTTTTACTATCAGGCATGGAATTTTCCTACACATTTCTCTTCTTTTTTCAGAAGACTCTTGAACGATCTGACTTTTTTTCTCTCAGATGATCCTGGCATTTGTTTTTGTCAAGATGCCCCCAAACTTCTATTAGAAGTTGGATTGAGATGAAAATAAATGTTGACATTAATTATGGAGAGAACTGGAATTTTCATAATATTGAGCCTTCCCACCCTGAAATGTATTTGTCATTCCATTTATCAAGTTTTCTTTAAGGATTCTCTGGGAAGTTTTAGTTTTCTTCATATGGGATCACATATATTCCTTAATTTCTAGGACTTGGGGGAAAGAAAGTCTCGTAGTGTTGTTATTATCTTACTGTTGCCATTATGAATTATATATTTTCTTTTACCTCACTCATAATTGTTATTTTCTAGTTGGGTATATTTTGTATGGCCATCTTAACTGAACACATTTATTAGGACCCTTAATTTTTATTGAAACTCTTAATTTTTCAGTTAATTGTTGTTGGTTCTGCAGATAGGCAATTTTATCCTCTGCAACTAGTATTTCCAATATTATACCTGTTTTTTTCTCATTTTATTATGTTGACCAAAACTAAATTTCCAGGAAAATGTAATATGTTAATGACAACAACCAACTTGATCTTGCTGTTGACTTTGATGGAAATGTTTCAAATATTAGGATGAACCATATGAAATTGCCCTTCTTCCAGGCCAAAAAAAGGTCACGTGTCAGCAATTTCATATCTTCCAAATCTATTATTTGGCCATGAGGTAAAATATTAGAATTTGATTTTAAACAAAAATTCATTACTGTGACTTCCTTGGCAGTCCAGTGGTTAAGACTCCATGCTTCCACTACAGGGGGTGCAGGTTCGATCCCTGGTTGGGGAAGTAAGATCCCACATGCCGTGCGGCACAGCCAAAATGTAAAAAAATAAGTAAATAAAAATAAATAGAAAGTTATTACTAATTAAACAAATATGTTTTGAGTGCCTACAGTGTGACAGACATAGAGTTAGGCTGTGGATATATAACTCTAATCAAGACAAACACAGTCTCTGCCCTCTTGGGGTTAACATTACTATGGCAAAAAGCAGATAACAGTTCAGCTAACCAAAAAAAAAAATAATTTAACAAACGAATTAAAATAGTGAAAACAGCTCAGAGCAATTACTATGTATAGAAACTGGAGCAAGGGCACAATTCAGACAGGGCAGTCAGAATCTGTCCTTTTAAGGCAGGATACTGAAGCTGAGAGCTGACGGCTGAGACAGAACCAGCCATGTGACCAGATCTGAGTATGTACTTGGTCGGGCAAAGACAAGAGAGGAGCAGGCTCTAAAATGAAACATGGGTCTTCCCTGGTGGTGCAGTGTTTAAGAATCCACCTGCCAATGCAGGGGACACAGCTTCGAGCCCTGGTCTGGGAAGATCCCACATGCCCTGGAGCAACTAAGCCCATGCTGAGCCTGCACTCTAGAGCCCGCGATCCACAACTACTGAGCCCCTGCACCACAACCGCTGAAGCCGGTGCACCTACAGCCCATGCTCCACAACAAGAGAAGCCACCACAACGAGAAGCCTGTGTATCGCAACAAAAAGTAGCTCCCGCTCGCTGCAACTAGAGAAAGCCTGCACGCAGAAACGAATACCCAACACACCAAATATAAAATAAATAAATAAATTTTAAAAATGAAACGTGGTTGATGAGTTCTGCAATCTATCAGGAGCCAGTGTGGCCAGAATGCCACTAAGTGGGTCCCCAAGCTTCAGCTAAGCCTGAGCTGATGGCTGTGTGAAGGAAGAGAGAAGTTTTGAATTGGGATGCAGATTTAAATTAAGATTTGGACTGGGCTTTTAAGACTTGAAAATGAGACCATCTCTTATGGCTTAAAGTGACCAGCAAGCAACGGGATCTGTCCCAAGTCGCTGGACAGGGTGCGAGAATGAGCACTGATGGGGCACCTTTGAAGCACCGGTGGGAGAAAAATAAACCATTTCCTGATTGTACCAAACTGTATTCAGTCGTCCTATAAACCAGTTTCACAGGCTGGAGAGGCAAGCTGAGGACAGACCAAGGGAGGTTTTATTTGGATAAATGTTGAACTTCATTTTGGAAACCAAAAGGAAGCAGTAAGGCTTTTTGTGCAAAGATATGATTCTGCAAAGGTTTGATCCTGCAAAGTCAGAGAATGGGGTCACTGGACCCTAAAACAAAAAGGAGGACAGGGATTTGCCTCCCTGTGGCTCTCACTTGTGGCTCAGTCTGCATCATTTGTGCATTCTTCTTTAAAAGCCAGCAGAAAGTGCCAATGAAACAAGATAAATTTTCACAGCTACCCCCAGGCCAGAACGTGACTCGAGAATTGTCCCACTGGTCCACTGTCGTACTTCAGAAAAGACAAACAGGGCTTCCCTGGTGGCGCAGTGGTTGAGAGTCCGCCTGCCGATGCAGGGGACACGGGTTCGTGCCCCAATCCGGGAAGATCCCACATGCTGCGGAGCGGCTGGGCCCGTGAGCCATGGCCGCTGAGCCTGCGCATCCGGAGCCTGTGCTCCGGAACGGCAGAGGCCACAACAGTGAGAGGCCCGCGTACCGCAAAAAAAAAAAAGAAGAAAAAAAAAAGAAAAGGAAAGACAAACAAGTTGTGTCTGATGCTGGCTAAAAGACTGGAAGCAGAGAAAAGCCAGAACTGGGTTCCAGCCAAACCTATAAAGACTAGGCAAGATTCTGGAGGGGAAAGGCCCGGATGACAGTGGGCATTCCAGCAGGTAGTCAAGGCATAAACAAAGCATAGTGTCCAAAAGACTGAGGCTCAGTAGATAGTAGGAGTCCCAGGCAAACATACATACGGTATGCTAGTAGGGGGCAGAGTGTCACAAGGGGCAGGGGACACTTGAAAGACCAGGCTGGAGCAGTTGATACTGTATGAGAGAAGTGGTGGCGAGAGGTCATCAGGTCCCTATCCCCACGAGGCAACTGGGTCCCAGGCTGGACCAAGGCTCCAGATCTTGCAAAAGGCCTATAGGCCCAGACATTTGATTGGAACAGGAGTGTAAGACACAAAAAGAGACCTCCAAGGGGCTGGGGCTCTTTACTCAAGTCCAAAGGGATCTAAGGCCTGAGCAGAGGTCAGTTGGAAAATGGAAAGTCAGTGACTCTGGCCTGGGAGAAGGTAGCAAAGCAGAGGTACAACAGGGACAGGATCTATTTGGCCTCAGAGGACTTTCTTAGTCTGTTGACAGCAGCCATCCAACCTCACCCCTTTCCCCCCCCCCATGAGAAGGCTCTCCTCTCCCTCACTGCCTTTCCCTGATTATGTGTGGGCATGTTACAACTCTGACTTGAGCTACTGGACATGTAACTTGCTACTTGCATGTAACGATGTAACAGAAGAACCAGGAAATACTGTGAGCATCACACGAGACACTCAGGACCAATGGGCCACTTGTTGCCATAGTAACCACAATCAAAACAACGATTCTAGCTTTCCTAAAGCCGGTGTTTAATGACGATTGTATTACACAGAGAGTAACAGTCCCACTGTGCACCATAAACAGAGTTGCTAGTATCCGACATAATCAATGAGGGAGAAAAATAACCTGTAACTGGACAAAGTACATTTCTCAGGGTGTGTGTGCAGTTCTCACCGAAAATGCAAGGAGGGAATCCCTCTCTGCTCAGCTTGAAGTCATTGCTTTATCCCGGCCTCCTTTTCTTCCCTCTCCACCCCAGTTTTTAGGGAGGGACACCTTCATGAATTCTAAAGAAACATGATAAATTTGCTTTTAAACCCAGATATGCATAACCCTAGCCCTACAGGTAAATCGGACAGAAATATAATGATTGCTATGAAACATTCACATTTGGAGTGGATCTAGTAACTTTCCTTCATGTGTTCAGGGCAAAATACAATCCAGGCTTCTCTCTTTGAAGCAGATTGTTCCCTTCTAAATGCCCGATGAAAATGTGAAACACAACCTTCCCTCTCCTTTCCTAAAGTCCCTTCTCCCCTGGGTGGGGAGTAGAACCTGAGCTCTAGGCCACTGCTGCCACCCACTGGTTGGGTAGCCAGGGAAGCCAAAGCTTCCCTGGCTTTGGGTTTCTTAGTATTTCTAAGGTCACCTGGCAAATCATAGTCACCCTGGGATGGAGTAAACTGTCACCAATCTCTCTTCTCTGTTTCAAAGACTGTTCCCCTTTCCTTCTCCATCCAGTTCTCAGAACAAGAGCAGTCTGAACAAGAGAGAAATAAGCAAACAGGAAAGCAGACTTCAGTTTTCTTTTCTACTCTGACTCAACATTTGGGCCAAGGGCCCAAGACCAACTAACTCCAATTCCCACATCTCATTTCAAATTTGCAGGAAGAGACTGATAAGTTGCTGATCAGTCAATTAATTGACCACCCCATGGTCGGGTATCTACCTCTCAACCAATAAGCTCTGGGTGGGGGTGGGGGTTACCTTGTCCAGTTGTCCAGTCTGTCCCCAGTGGCCATTCCCAAAGAGTGGGGGTACAGTAAGGTTCTCAAGAAACCACATTCTTCCTTGGACTCCGACAGAGCTCAGCTTTCAGCTGTCGTTTCTTTCACTCTGTGTGCTATTTTCTTGACTTTAACATTGAAATAGTGTCATACACAGAGTCGTAATTAAGTGCCTCTCTTTGGTGGCTTCGCCACTTTCTGGCTGTGTGACCATGGGCAATTACCTAGACTCTCTGAGCTTCTGTTTTTTTCACCTATAAAATGAACCTGCTTCATAGGATTTTCATAAGGATTTTAAAAATGATCATCTATGTAAACTACTTAGCACGAGGCCTAGTACACAGTCAATGCAAAATTAATATTAACTGTTATTATCACCATCATCACCATCACCAGCAGCAGCAGCAGCAGCAGCAGCATTTATTCAGGAAGGTCATTTTAAGAGCTTCAAGTTGAGCACCAAATTTATTCCCAGATAAGCTCAGCCTCCCCTGTCCCGTTTATCACACAAAATATAATCAGCTGGTCAAGAACTGAAACACTCGTTTTACTCCCCAGGATCTGAGTCCTCCCATCCAGCACAGCAACCGGAACAAAGTCAGTTCTGAGCAAATTCTACCAGAAACTGGATAGGCCAGAGATGCCGAAGGACATCGTGTGAGATGGGGGAAAAGAGGCAGCTTCTCCAACTTTATGATTCCTAGATGCTGGAGTAGGGTTCCTCAGAATGATGTGAAAGCTAAATAAACCAGCAGAGATGGAATTCTAAAGGTAAATCTGATCCTGTGTCAAGAAGTCTATTTGGGAGGAAAATATTCCCTAAGAGTAGGAGGATATTTCAAGGAGCTAATCAATAAACCCTCAAAAAAGAAGAGACTCCCTATTGGGATTTTGTGGGTTTTGATGACATTGCAAAGCAGTCTGGCTATTGGGCTGCCCACATCCTCAAGACCTTAAAGACCAAGTGATTGAGAAAGAGATACCTGGCCAAGGTTACTTGGCACCTTCCTTTAGTTGCTCCTTATGGAAAGAACTTTGCCTGGAGATGCAATTGAATAACACTTCAAAGGAGTTTACAATCTAAATCAGAGCAGGAACATTGGGGGTAGAATGGGAAGACATGCAGGCAAGGTCACTACCCTGGATCTCAGAGAACTAACTATGCAATATACCAGCTCAAAGACCCTGCGCAAGCAACCCAACCTCTCTGTAATAGGAGAGAACTGGATAAAATCAATGATTATCAAGCATCTCCACCAAGCCCTGCAGTCGCTCTATAAATTCAGAGACCACTGCAGGTTTTGGAAGAAAGAGATTAAAAGGAGTCCAAGCAAGAGTGAGCCTCTGGGTCCCATCACTACCACCATACTCCTTCACCTAAGCAGATTCTGCCCTTTCGATGTTTCAGATAAGATTTTATCAAGAAAAATCCTTCATTTCTTAAAGCAAGAAAAAGAACTAGGTGATCTCCAAATTTATTTCAGCTCTGACAGTCCATGATTCCATATGGAGGGAATGGAATTACTTCAAGAGGCTAAAAGGGAGGGTTAACACGAGATCATGAAAGGCCTTGCATGCCATGCTAGGGCACTTGTGCTTTACCCAGTAGGGAGCCATGAAAGGGGAACAATATGACCAGGTCACTGTGCTAGCAAAGCACCCTGAAGGACTGGATAAGTGGAGGATGCAGTGGGAGTTGGGGGTAGAGCCCAGAGACCATTTTATTCCAACAATCCAGACAGGAAGTAGTTTATCAGTGTTTTATCAGAGAGATGAAAGACAAGATAAAAATAGATGGGGGAGGGAACAGCATCCTTCATTAGCCAGCAACCTCCATTCTGTTTTGGGGATTTTTGTTTGCTTGCCTTACTTTTACTTTTTTTTTTTTTCTTTTTGTCTTCTAATTCCATTCCCATCCTTAAAAAGCAGAATATAATTGACTCTTTCCACTTGGAGCCAATGTTTTTGACTGGTCCCCTTACACCAGATGAACACAATGACCATGGCAAAGGACATGACATCTATAGCTAATTAATAAAGGCCAGATAAGTCAATGGTTGGCCACCTGTCCTAGCTGGATCCCCACTCCCCCATGACCCAGATGCTCTCAAGCTCCCAGTCATGCAGCTGCACCTCCCTAATTGGCTTTGAAGAGGGATTTTCAGAATGTCTCCATCCTAGCAGCTTCCTGGCCCACCATACCTGTTCCCACCACCAGCTCGGCCAGGGCAGGAATTCCCACAGATGTCCTGGCGGACTTGTTAAAGATGGAAAAGCCACATCCAGGCCTCTGATTTATGATGTGGCATGAACTCAACACTTTTCTCATGTTCTTGTGCCCAAAACAAAAATGACCAAAAGCAGATACTCAAAGCTGATGCTAAGAGAATATGTTGTGCCTTTAAAAACACCTACATTATGACACTCCTCAGCTGTCTGGCAACCTGGCATGCAGGGCTCACTGAGAAGCAGGGAACTGTTTCCTTGACTGTGGCTCTAGACCTGATTCTGGAAAGAGCTGCCAGCCCATGCCCTGGCATTGGGCTTCTTCCAACACTCCCTTCAGGTTGCCTAGCCCTTGCTGGGGTGTGTGCACATGCTATTCCTGTGCCAGAAACACCCTTCCCACAGACTCTTTTCACTTGTTCATACACTCAAATCATTTTTGAGTTAACTCAACAGAGGAATGAGTGGATGACAACTGCTTCTTGCAATCCAGCTTCTTGAAATCAACTTTGTTTCATATAATAGCAAAAAAAAAAAAAAAAAAAAACAATTGGAACCAGAGAACTGACATGCAGAATTTTCAATAATCATCAAGTCTAACCCATGCATTTTTGAATTTGAAGAAACAGACCCAGAGAGGGGAAATGCCTTCCCCAAGTCACCAATAATAACCAATGCTAACAGTTATTGATGCTGGGGTCCAGGGGCTGTGCTAAGTGCTTCACACATATTATCACAGTTAGTCCCTATAACAACCCTATAAGGTAGATGCTATTACTAGCCTCATCCTACAGATGAGAAAATTGAAAGGAGAAATGACTAGTCCAAGTTATATAGGATTGATAGTGTCATATAAAATTCTAGACAGGTGACACCTGGGGGATGGGCAGAGAGAACAAGAGAAAAGGTGTAGTGGAGGGTTCTCTTTATGAATAGGCCAGTCACTCCACCTCTCTGAGCCTCAGTTGCTGCATCTGTGAATTGCGGATATTTATACTTAGCTGCAAAGCACTATACAAATGAAAGAGAAAATAGTGTTTTGTCGAAATGAAAATAAGACTTATTATTATTGTATGTTTAAAAGAATAATACATGCTTATGTTTTAAAAAAAAGACTGTAATACTACAGAAAAACATGAAGAAAGTAAACATTATCCAAATTTCCACTATCCAGAGAGGATTAACATCTAAATGCTAATTAATACTACAAGAAAACTGTGATTATACGTGTAGGCATACAATTATTAATAAACGGGATCATACTATTCATGCTGTTTCGTGATCTATGTTTTTCACTCAAGGTCTACAAGGTGAAAAATCAAAAACACTATATTTTCAGAAGGACATTCTTCTGAGCTTAGATCAGTCCTGTGAGAACTAGAAAAAATAATCCTAAAATTTATATGGAACCACGAAAGATCCAGAGTTGCAAAAGCTGGAGGCATAACCCTCCCAGACTTCAGACAATAATACAAAGCTACAGTAATCAAAATAGCATGGTACTGGCACAAAAACAGACACATAGATCAATGGAACAGAATAGAAAGCCCAGAAATAAAGCCACACACCTACAGTCAATTAATCTTCGACAAAGTAGGCAAGAATATACAATGAAGAAAAGACAGTCTCTTCAGCAAGCAGTGTTTGGAAAGCTGGACAGCCACATGTAAATCAAAGAAGTTAGAACACTCCCTCACACTATGCACAAAAATAAACGCAAAATGGATTAAAGACCTAAATATAAGACATGACACCATAAAACTCTGAGAAGAGAACATAGGCAAAACGTTCTCTGACATAAATCGTGGCAATATTTTCTTAGAGCAGTCTCCCATAGCAAAAGAAATAAAAGCAAAAGTAAACAAATGGGACCTAATCAAACACAGCAACAAAACAAAAAGACAACCTATGGAATGGGAAAAAATATTTGCAAACGATGCAACCAACAAGGGATTACTTTCCAAAATATACAAACAGCTCATACAGCTCGATATCAAAACAAACAAACAAAACGCAAACAACCCCATCAAAAAATGGGAAGAACACGTAAACAGACATTTCTCCAAAGAAGACATATAGATGGCCAACAGGCACATGAAAAGATACCCAACATCACTAATGATTAAAGAAATGCAAATCGAAACTACAGTGAGGTATCACCTCACACCAGGCAGAATGGCCATCATATCAAAAAGTCTACAAATAATAAATGCTGGAGAGGGTGTGGAGAAAAGGGAACCCTCCTACACTGTTAGTGGGAATATAAATTGGTGTAGCCATTATGGAAAACACTCTGGAGGTTCCATAAAAAACTAAAAATAGAGTTACCATATGATCCAGCAATCCCACTCCCGGGCATATATCTGGAAAAGATGAAAACTCTAATTCGAAAAGATGCATGCACCCCAATGTTCATAGCAACACTATTTACAATAGCCAAGACGTGGAAGCAACCATTCATATGTTGATGTCCATCAACATATGAATGGATAAGGAAGATGTGGTGTGTGTGTGTGTGTGTGTATATATATATATATATATATATATATATATATAAAATGGGATATTACCCAGCCATAAAAAAGAATGAAATAGTGCCATTTGTAGCAATATGGATGGACCTAGAGATGATCATACTAAGTGAAATAAGTCAGACAGAGGAATACAAATATCATATGATATCACTTATGTGTGGAATCTAAAAAAAATAATACAAATGAACCTATTTACAAAACAGAAACAGACCCACAGACTTAGAAAACAAACTTATGGTTACCAAATGGGAAGGGAGGGAGGGACAAATTAGGTGTTTGGGATTAACGGATATACACTACTATATACAAAATAGATAAGCCACAAGGATTTACTGTATAGCACAGGATTATTCAATATCTTGTAATAATCTATAATGAAAAAGAATCTGAAAAAGAATATATATGTATAGATATAGATAGATCTGAATCACTTTGCTGTACACCTGAAATTAATACAATATTGTAAATCAACTATACTTCAATTAAAAAAAAATAAGATCTGGGCTTCCCTGGTGGCGCAGTGGTTGAGAGTCCGCCTGCCGATGCAGGGGATACGGGTTCGTGCCCTAGTCTGGGAAGATCCCACATGCCGCGGAGTGGCTGGGCCCGTGAGCCATGGCCACTGGGCCTGCGCGTCCGGAGCCTGTGCTCCGCAACGGGAGAGGCCACAACAGTGAGAGGCCCGCATAGTGCAAAAAATAAGAAATAAAAAATAAGATCAGCACTGTGAAAAGAACCAAGTCATTTATTTATCATCTTCTTTATGGCTGATCCTTGGAGGTAGCATGACCACCTACAGTGGTGCAGCCTGTGTCTTGCACAGAGGCCAGGAAAACACATGGGAGCTGAAAGCCAGCCTGCCCCAGTCTCCAGGCCTAGCCCCCTGGCAGGGCTACAACATCCAAGGAAGGGGCCCTTGTGTGATTTGTATGAAGGCAGTCTGTACACTGGCCTCTGAGCAGGGCTGACGCTAGCCGTGGAGACCCTGAAGCCAGAGAGCCTGCTTCTAAGCAACACTGGAACCAGCAAAAGCGTGCAGAGTTGGCACTATCCATCTGCCACGTCTGTACCAGATCTATGCCCCGTGCCCCAGAGCACAGGGTCAAACCACGGCATGCACAGAGCAGGCTCTGAGAATGTGTGCTAAGACAGTTCTGCTCTGTGCATGGAATGCTTGTAGTGGTTTCATTCTTTTCCTCTAAGCAAATTTTAGGAAAATATCCAAGTGATAGGAAACTGAGCAAACCTTCGGCCCAAACACTGCTCATGTGCTGCCTGGGAGAACCAGAAGTTCAAAGTCCAATTTCCTGTTAGGCTGTTTCTGGGGGCCTCTATATGTACTCAAAGTTCACTGAATACATCTAAAACAGTTGCAGGGTGAATTCGTTTTCTATTGCTGCATAACAAATGACCCCAAAATTTAGCAGCTGAGAATGACAAGCATTTCTTATCCCAAAGTTTCTGCACATCAGGAATCTTGAGTGCAGGTTAGCAGTCCTTCTAGTTTAAGGTCGCTCAGGTTGCTGTTAAGCTGTCGGCCAGGGCTGCAGTTGTCTCAAGGTGCAACTAGGGCTGGAGAATCTGCTTCCAACCTCACCCATGTGGCTGTTGGCAAGCTTCAGCTCCTTTCCACCTGGGCCTCTTCATTGGGCTGCTTCATAACATCGCAGCTCACTTCCCCCAGCACCAGCGAAGCCCAGAGTGAAGAGAAGAAAAGAGAGAGAGAGAAGGAAAGTAGAAAGGGGAGGAGCATGGAAGGGAGAGGAAAGGAGAGGAGGGAGAGGAGAGAGGCTACCGTCTTTTTGTAACCTAATCTCAGGAATGACATCACATCACTTTTGCTGTACTCTTTTCAACAGAAGTGAGTCACTAGGTCCAGCCCACACACAAGGGGAGGAAATTACAGAAATGTACCAACCTTCATCCTCTGGCCTGGAACATAAATATAGTAGCTAGAATCCTGCCAGATATTTTGGGCAGTGAGGATGAGGGCCACACTCCAGGGACAGTGGATCAGAAAACAGGAAGGAGAAGACTGAGTCTCTGGTGATTGCATCGCATCATCATTGCCTCTTAAAAGAATAAAACCTTCAGCACTAAAGCCACTCTTGAGTTTCTTTCATTTGCAGATGAGTCTAATCTTAGCTGATATAGGTTGTTAGCACTAACCTCAATTAAGGGTTTAGATTCAACCAGCATTTATTTCCTTTACAGATGGGACATCTAAACTCAGAGAGGTAAAGTAATCCACCCAACATCACTGAGTTAGAGACCGTCAGGAGTGAGACCCAAACTCCTTATCTTCGCATTTACCCAAGCTGGTTCCGAGTGTCCCTGAAATTTGTTGAACACTCAAGGCTCTGTTTGTGATGTTCCTGCCAGCTGGAAAAGTTCTGACCCCCTCAGGCTATATATTTGTACCAGAACATTCCTTGCTCTGTTTCTCTGCATACCGAGTAAGAAAGTGAAATAGAAGAGGAAAAATATTTTGGATGAATCGATGATTTTCAGTTCAAAAACTTTTGTCCTATGCACACTCAAGCCAGTAGCCATGGAGACCCTCACTTCATTTCCTCAGTCTCTTTGTACACAATTCCCTCTTTTGGAGCCCAAAAGTTAGCAGCAGCTATAGATTAAGTATGTTCTGTAGAGCAGCGAGGTAGCACAATTTTTCAAAGAACTTTAGTACACACATCCATAACCTGGAAATGATCATGTTTTCATTACAGAGTTGTCTCAGATGGTTTGTCTCTTTAGGAAGAGCCTTCCACCCAACTTGCCAGAAGAACTGTCAGCAGAGCCATTCAAGACAGAATCATAGTTGTAATATTAAACATTTTTTATGTTTCAGAAGACACACTTGGTGTCCTTGCCCAGCCACAACCCTTGCTCTAGGAATGGCTATGCTTAGCACCTATTAAAGGGCTGGGCCTAAACCACCATATTTGAACTGTGTGCACCTATTTCCACAGTCTGAGATCGGTGGACCTTGGCTTGTCATTTAACCCAGGGGAAATCAATGTATCAATTAAGAATCTTTCTCTTGAAAGTATGAAGTAAGAGATGCAGAAACTGTTATTAATTGATGGTGGGCAATTAAACTAAAATGTCATGTAGCATTAGAGCTGGGGCTACCCTTTTTGGACTTGTACATAATAAGAAAAAGAAAAAAAACAGTCTGCAAAGTAAAGGAAGATTGGCTTAGATAAACAGAGAAAAATAAATGAAAAGAACTCGTGTGGTCCCAGAGAGGGAGGAAGAAAGCAGCCACTTCATTTTCTAATGGCTTCCCAGTTCTCAGCTCCAATTCCCACAGATGAGGCTATGCTCCATTCCTGTGTCATTCCTAGGGGTCCCTCCTGCGTCTAGAGTCTGAATAGCTTTCTGCTCCTTGCCAGAATGATGCACCTTCACCTTATAAATCTTTTCCACTTACATTATCTTGTTTATTTTTTCCCAAATCCTGGAAGACCAGATCAGGAATGATAACCTAAACTCACTCTTTTACAGATAGGGAAACTGAGTCTCTGGGAGAGATGGGAGGGAATTTTTCCAAGAGTATTCAGCTAGCTAGCTATAAGGGGCAGAACCTGAACTCAAGTCTTCTGACTCAAGGCCTGTTGTTTTACCCACCATGTCATGTGATCAAGAAAAACAGAACTTCAGAGTGAATTTGACTGAAACTCCACTCAGGTTTCAGCAAGCAATAGATAGATGTGGATCCTTGATGGTGAGAGAAACAAACCAAATCATGAAACCTATTTTAATTATTTTATTTTATTAATTGGTTTCTCCCCCTTTGGACCATGGACTGGAAACTCAGATGCTTACAGGGGCCAGACAGGTAAAGTAAAAAAGGGAAACAAGCCAGTGTGGGACAGTTGGAAAAGGGGGAGACTGGGGCAAACTGGAGTGCTCAGGACCAATTTGAAAAGGTCAATCGCCATTCACCTCCAGTCATATGAGAATGCAGATCCTATATTACCAGATCTTCTCAAGTTTTTATGAAAGCTAGAAATCTGACTTTTACGTGAAATTTCCTAATTATTAACACACATGTCAGCCAAACAAATTTCACCTTCTGGCGGATACTGCCCTGCACCTCCGATGTGCCACCTCTGCTCTGGATTGCAAGCACTGAGGACAAGACTACATATTATTATTCAGAGAAGCACAGAGAAGGCACTCAGGTGATTTGATTTATTAAATGGATTGGATGAAAATCGTGTCATTCTGGTCTGTTTTCAAATGATGCCTCCTCAGAGAGGTCTTTTCTCACCACCTATGTCTATCCACCAATATCCATTCTTCTATTTTTTTCTATGAAAAAAACTCCAGTAGCATGTAGCTACTGGGAATACAGAAAACATTTCCTCAGCCTCTCTTGTGGCTACATGGCTATGTGACTAAGATCTGGCCAAGAAAATGAAAACACAGGTTATATGCACAACTTCCAGGAAATATCTTATGAGAGAGCCATCCCCTTCTCCTTTTCTTTCTTCCTCCCTGCTAGAATGCAGACATGATGGCTGGAGCTGAAGCAGCCATGAAGTGCCAGGATGTGCAAGCCACATATCGAAATGGTGGAACAAGAGGATAAAAGGTGCTAGGTGTCTGATGATTTGGGAGCTGGCTCGGCAGCAATGGATTGTGTGATCTTGTATGAGAAAAACATACACACTTCTACCTTGTTGGATCTATTGTTTTGCAAATGTTCTAAAATAACAAATCCTTGTTTTCTATTCTCTCATCCTGATTTATTTGTATTTAGCACTTACCATACCTTAAAAATAGCATATATTTATTTGTTTTACCTATTTTTGTTCCCTACCACATTATAAGCTCCATGAGAGCAGAACTTTGATTTACTTGCAGTCATTTCCTCAGTGTTTAGAAGAGTGTCTGGCATATGGAAAGTGATCAAAAGCTAATCGTTGAATGTATAAATGAAGTAGATTAGACTGGGTTAAAAGTGAAACTGAATTAAATGATGACCTCAACCCAGTTTCATACCAGCCACCATCAGCTAAATTTGTTCAATTATTTTTCTTTTTTATTGAAGTATAGTTGATTTGCAATGTTGTGTTAATTTCTGCTGTACAGCAGTGACTCAGTTATACACATATATCCATTCTTTTTTATATTCTTTTCCATGATGGTTTATCTCAGGATACTGACTATAGTTCCCTGTGTTATACAGTAGGACCTTGTTGTTTATCCATTCTGTTTGTAATAGTTTGCATCTACCAACCCCAAACTCCCAGTCCATCCCTCTCCCACCACCCCACCCTTGGCAACCACGAATCTGTTCTCTATGTGTGTGTCGTAGATAGATTCATTTGTGCCACATTTTAGATTTCACATATAAGTGATATCATATGATATCTGTCTTTCTCTTTCTGGCTTACTGCATTTAGTATGATAATCTCTAGTTGCATCCATGTTGCTGCAAATGACATTACTTCATTCCTTTTTTATGGCTAAATTTGCTCAATTCTTTCAACAAATTACCCCAAAATTGCAAAAGACGGTGGCGGGTGGGAACTCAGTGATCCAAAGGACTTGTCTCAAATTTACAAAGATTATAGAAGAGTAAGACACATTTCCACTTCCAAAGGCAGCACTTTCACAACAGCTACGCCATTCTTACTCAGTGGTAGCCAGATCCCAGGTCCAGGCATGGCACCAGCACAGCTGCAGCATGAGAAAGAACATGCATTCAGTCCAGAGCTGTTGGAGGAAGCTACTCGGTATTGAGTTCAAGGATGGCCTCCTAGATTCTAAATAATATACTTTTTAATTGTTCAAGCCACAGTTTGAAAGCAAAGTGCTACCTCCCTCATAGGAAGATAAGCTTCTGCTCATAAAGTGAAGTCACCAAGCAAGACCCGGCTCAGCCAAGTGAAAGCAAAGAACACTTGACCTAGACCACCGCAGAAGGTGGCAAGGCCCAAGGCATTGCACTGCTCCTTCTCAAAGCAGTAGCAATGGTTTTCCTAATTAACAGAGCAAGTCTCCAGGGAGCTGGGGAACCCCAGAATAGGTAGGAAGCCCAGTTAAAAAGACTCTGAACTCAAAACACTGGCTCTAAGGCCCAGGCCTGGAGCTGAGGGCCAGGGCCTCGACCCCTCCTAAAAGAACATTTGGGGTGGAGTGGGTGGGGGGAGGAGGGGTAGGGGAGGGAGAAAGACTGTGTGTGCTAAAATGCCACATTATATACTCCAAATAAACACCTGGCAGAACACCTCCACACCTGGAGCACATCACAAGACTCAATTCCATTTGGCCAGATCAAGTGCCCCACAGGTGTTATACAGTAAGGTGGATAATTGAAAACAGCTGGTTAGGGTTTCCCTGGTGGCGCAGTGGTTGAGAGTCTGCCTGCCAGTGCAGGGGACGCGGGTTCGAGCCCTGGTCTGGAAGGATCCCACGTGCCTTGGAGCAACTAGGCCCGTGCGCCACAACTGCTGAGCCTGCGCATCTGGAGCCTGTGCTCCGCAACAAGAGAGCCCGCGATGGTGAGAGGCCCGCACACCGCGATGAAGAGTGTCCCCCGCTTGCCACAGCTGGGGAAGGCCCTCGCATGGAGGCGAAGACCCAGCACAGCCAAAAATAAATAAATTAATTAATTTTAAAAAATATATACCATTTGTCAAATTAAAAAAACAAAACAAAACAGCAGGTTGCCATGGCACAAAATTGTTCGCTGCTGAACAATTTGTGTGTTTGTCTTTGGAGTGTCTTTGTACTAGAAGTGAGTTATGTCTTTGGGGGACAGAAAGGTGATTTCTCAAGACACACAAATGAGAGGAAATAAAGGATAAAAGGAACTAACTTATTAAGCACCTTCTCTGTGCCAGGTGCCACACATGCAATTTTTTTCTTTTAATCCCACCACAATCATATAAATAGAAATTATTATCCCTCTTCTCAGGACGGGGAGATGGAGAGGCTCAGTGGCATGCCCAGAGTCCCACAGCAGAGCCAAGTGGCCCAGGTCACATTCAATGCAGGTCTGACTACAGAGCTGTCCTCTTCTCCTTATACCACCAGCTCGCTGCTCTAGGCCCAAAAATACAAATGTTGCCAGATGATGCCTACACACAGGATGAAAGAATGCCAATGAGCCCATAGACATGGGGAAGGTATTGGTCCCCCGAGTCATTTGCTGCAAGAGGACAATCTTTGAACACACAGACACACACACACACACAAGTATATATTATATGTTAATCATCTGGTAAAGAAGGGGCCTCAAGGCTTCCCAAAAAACAGCAAATGGCTCTTTGATCAAAAGGTAAAGAAAGTTTTTAGAAGGTGGTATGTCATTGCACATTTGTGTTTGAGGGACAGAGCCAAGAACAGTATCAAGCTTGTTGTCTGCTTGAAGAGGGGGGATAATGCACGAGGCTAGACACAGCAGCACAGAATAAAAGAAGGACCATCCCTCCAGCTGCATCCCGTCAGCCAGACCAATATTAGGCCTCTGACCCTGTCCCACTTCAGTGGGTTGGATTGGTGTTCTCCAAAAAGATATGTCCACACCAAATCCCTGGAAGCTGTAAATATTGCCGTATTTGGGAAAAGGGTCTTTGCAGAGGTAATTACACTAAGAGTCGTGAGATGAGCTCATTCTGCATTATCTGGGCGGGTCTGAAATCCAATGACAAGTATTCTTATAAGAAAAAGGCACAGGGAGATTTGAAACACACAGAGGAGAAGGCAATGTGAAGACAGAGGTAGAGATTATAGTAAGGCAGACACAAGGAATACCAACAGCCACCAGAACCTGGAAGAGGCAAAGAACAGATTGTCCCCTAGAGCCTTCGGAGGAAGTGCAGCCCTGCCAACACCTTGATTGCAGATTTCTGGCCTACAGAAGTATAAGAGAGTAAATTTATGCTGCTTTAAGCCACCCAGTTGTGGTAATTTTTTACATCAGCTCTAGGAAATTAATAAAACCCTTTTCAGAGTTTCCAGTCTGAGCTAATGGGGCAGGATGACCACACATGGGCACATAATCGAGTTCTGCCCAACACCATATAGTGTTCACCAGTTTCCTTTTCTCCTGATGTGTCATGCTTTGCTAGCTCTTGGGTCTCTGTTGGGTGGCAAGTCACGTAACTGTGCCTCCTGCCACCATGCAGCCAGAATGCGCCAGCAGTATCATGGTGAATTGTGGCAGAGGCTTTGTCCCTTGATACTCCTAAAGCCACCAACCCTGCTTCATGCTGCTGCTCATACTGCTGCAACTGTCAGCCCCCATTAAAGCTCCTGATACTGCCACCTAATGAAGCTGCTGGTACCATGTACCCTGGTGGGGAGTCTCAAGAAAATCCCTCAGTGGGGCCTGAAACACCTGGCACCAGCCTTGACAGGATTCTTCTTCCCTAGGGACACAGGGGAACTAATAAATCCAAGGTAAGTCCCCTTTCCTCTAAGATATCTGCATGTCTGCATTGAAGGAAAGGGGTGCCATCCACTAAACCTACACATAGACCTCCTCTGATCTCAGAAGCGTCTTCTGCTCTTCTGAAATGTTCATCTTCATAAATAAAGAGAAACTTTTCCCTATGTCCCAAATGAAGCAAAATAAAGTCTAATTGAATTTTACCTTGAGTCCACAATTTCTGTGCCAAAGCAAATAATGAAAATGGTCAGAGGAGGCCCCTCTCTTTGCTGGGGGAAGACTCAACCATGAGAGACTCAGCTATGAGGACAACCCCTCTGTCTTGGTCATCCCCATCAGCTCTGGGGCCCAGGACCCTTCAGGCAATTGAAGACCCTCACCATCAAGGAGGATATTGCTTGAGCATTGAGTCTGACAGTGAATAAAACCTGGGTGAGACCAATCTCTGTCTCTAGTGGCCCAATATTTCCATCCCATTGACATTAAGAAAAAGAGAAGAGTCAGGCCTAGAGAAAGGAGGTATCCCTAAGTTGGGAAGACCCTGAAAAGACACCACGGTCGGTGCTCCAGCTAAAGAGTTTGCCTCTACCCACTGATGTCGGCCACTCAGCCAAAACCCTTGCTAAGATATGTGCTGCCCCCAACAAGTAGGAGAACTCCTCTCTCCTACCCTCATGCCACAGTCTATTGCATTGATTCTAAAGTTATATGGTAATGGACTCAGCATCAGAGAATTATTTTATTTAATTTTATTTCAACAGACTTATTGAACCATAACTGATGTACAAAAACCACATGCTTAACGTATACAATTTGATGAGTTTGGACATATACGTACACCTGTGATGCTATCACCACAATCAAGGTAATAAACATATCCATCACCTCCAAAAGTTTCCTTAGTCCCTTTTTGAGTGTGTCGTAAGAATGCTTAACATGAGATCTACCCTTTTAACAAATGTTTAAGTGTAAAGTATTGTATTGTTAATACAAGCACTATGTTGTATAACAGATCTCTAGAACCTAGTCAACTTACGTAACTAAAACTTTATACCCATTGAGCAACAACTCACCGTTTATTCTTCCCCCCAGTCCCTGGCAGCCACCATTCTACTCTCTGCTTCTATGACTTTGACTAATTTAGATACCTAATATAAGAGGACTCATGCTGTCCTTGTCCTTCTGTGACTGGCTTATGTCACCTAGCATAATGTCCTCTGGGTTCATCCATGTTGTCACAAATGGCAGGATTTCCTTCTTTTTAAGGCTGAATAATATTCTATTGTATGTATATACCACATTTTCTTTATTCATTCATCTTCTGATGGATATTTAGGTTGTTTCCATATATTGCTGTCGTGAATAATGCTGCAATGAACATGAGAGTGCAGATCTCTTTGAGATCCTGATTTCAACACAAAATGATTTTAGACCAAAATAAAAAGAACTGTTTTTACACAGCACCCTCTCTTCTAAGAACAAAGACAGGAATCCACAAGGGCTGAAGCAGAAAAGAAATCTAAGTGAGAACAGTATTAGAATTGCCCCTAAGGCCTGGACCAAGCTCATGCTCCTGACTCCTTCTTCCCTTGGATGAAATTTTTGCAGGAGGCTCCATGATTGATGATGAATATAGGTTACCGTTGGGCACACCCCACCAGTTCTATAACTAGGTTTGAATCCAGTGGGGTGAGGTTTAAATTGAGTTACTTCAGCTACACAAGTTCTGAACAGTCCCATACAGTCTCTATGCGAAAATAAGAAATGTCCTCAATTCTGAGAGCCCTTTTCTTCTAACTAAAGACAATAAGAGGTTGTATTTATTAAGCACCTATTACATGCCATCTGTGTCATAGACATTCCCTCATTTCATCATTACGAGCCCTGCAGGATAGGTTTTATTATTCCTATTTTACCCACTTCTGCCGTGACACATCCTCTTGTTGGGGATAAGACTGCAGGCAGCCTGAAACAGGACATGAAAAATATTATGGCCGATAAACATTAGCTGCTGTAACAAGTCCTGGCCAGGGTGTATCACAGGCTAGAAGTTTTCATTCTCTCTCACAACACAAAGCCCACAAATTAGAGGACACCCGGCCCTGACCATTCACGCCAGCATCTGCTCCCCTGGACTCTTTTCTTTGATAACCAAAACCATTTTTCCTAAGAACTCTTTGAATCCTACACAAAAGCTGAGTCTGGTACATTCTATAGGTATTTAAGACTCAGTAATCAAGTGACTGATGGAGTGGGGAAGGGGTGTGGAGGATGATAAGTGAGAACTCACTGGTGTTGAAAGTTTAGCAGGGCTTTGCCACAAGAACTCAACCAAAATAATAATACTCATGGTGCAGGGTATTTGTTAAAAAGTTTGATGCAGGGCTTCCCTGGTGGCGCAGTGGTTGAGAGTCTGCCTGCCGATGCAGGGGACACGGGTTTGTGCCCTGGTCCGGGAAGATCCCACATGCCGTGGAGCGGCTGGGCCCGTAAGCCATGGCCGCTGGGCCTGCGCGTCCGGAGCCTGTGATACCCAACGGGAGAGGCCACAACAGTGAGAGGCCCGCGTACCACAAAAACAGAACAAAACAAAACAAAACACAAAAAAGTTTGATGCAGTTCCAGTTAGGATGTAGAGAGTCAGAAGAGACTACTGTTTCCATTATAACAACAAGACCAAGCCAAGTATGCTACAAAATCATAGTGTTTTGGAAGCACATCAGAGAGGTGACAACATAAAGAAACCCAAATGAACTAAATTCCAGAAAGTGGCAAACTCTTCCTGGGGGAGAAGACAAAGATCCACCATAGATACGGAAAAGAGAAACCAGCTCAACTTTCAATGAACTGTTAACACCTGGGTGTAGGCTGAGGTAGTGGATCAGAATACTTGGGGTCTCAGTCACAGGATAAATCTAACCCCACCAACAAATTCTTTGCAGCAGGCCTTCACCAAGTGCATGGGGATGGCATTCCAAAGGCTTATAATAGGTCAGGAGTCTGTGAGAGATCCCTGTGAAATGCATGGAGACTTACCTAGTACAAGGCAGGGACCCACGCTGAGGTAGGACCAGGAGAACTGAGGAAAATCCCTCTGAGCCACTCTGGGACTTCACAGAGTGCTCAGCAGTGGTGTCCAAAAAACGAGATAAATAAAAATGAGATTTAAAAAAATGAGGCAAATAAACTGAGAGAACTCCTTCCCAGATCTTCCAGGCCTTCACCAAGAGCATTGCAGTGAATGTCTGAACACCAAGAACAGGGCAGAAGGATGGAGACAGATCCCTCAAAGAGCAGAGGCCAACAGCAGAAGAGACAAGGGCATACACATGAAAGGTAGCAAATACTAAAATAAAATAAAGTAAAGTAAAATAGTTACATATAATACATATATATGTTTCTTTAAAAGACTACTGACTTGCAATAAGGCAAGAAAGAAATAAAAGGCATACAGATTGGAAAGAAAGTAGTCAAAGAGTAGTCATACACAGAAGAATCACTATGTGTGGAGAAAAACCCTATGGACTCTAAAAACAAAGATTATTAAGTAAAATTGGTTGTTATTCAGAATACAGTGTCACCATACAAAAATTAGTTGACGTTCCATATACTAGCAACAACTAATTGAAAATTTAAAAACCAATTCCATTTATAATAACAATTTTAAAATCAAGTATCTAGGAATAAATCTAATGAAAAATGTGCAAGACCACCACACTGAAAACTACAAGGCACTGCTTAGAATAATTAATGACTTAAATATGTAGAAATAAACATCCGGTTCATGGATTCAAAAAGGCAATAGTGTTAGGTATCCATACCGCCAAATTGATCTATAAATAAAAAGATATCCCAATCAACATCTCAGCTAACAAGTTGATTCTAAAATGTATATGAAAGGCAAAAGTCCTAGAATGACCAAAACAAACAGCCTCAAAAAAAAAAAGCAAAGTTGAAATATTTACACTACCTGACTTCAAGACTCACTAAAAAGCCACCATAATCAAAACAATGTAGTATTGACATAAGATAGACAAATAGATCAATGAAACAAAATAGAGGCTTCAGAAATAGACCCATATATATAGTACCAATTCATTTTTTTACCAAAGTACCAACCAAGTCAATTCAATGAGAAAAGTTTTTTCAACAAATGGTGCTGACACACTGTATATCCATGTGGGAAAAAAATGAGTATATAAAGAACCCTTACAAATTAACAGTTAAAAAACACAAACAACCCAAATAAGATGGGCAAAAGACTTGAATAAATATTTCACAAAAGTAAATATACAAATGGCCAATAAATGCAAAAAGAGCTTAACATCATTTGTTATAAGAGAACTACAAAGTTAAAGCCACAGTGAGACCCAGACACCCTTCACAAAAATCAACTCAAAATGAATCATGGACCTAAATGTAAAGCACAGAACTATAAAACTCCTAGAAGATAACATAAGAGAAAACCTAGATGACCTTGGGTACGGTGATACCCTTTTAACTATAACAGCAAAAACGCAGTCCTTGAAAGAAATCACTGATAAGCTGGATTTCATTAAAATTTAAAACTTTAATTTTTGAAGACAACATCAAGAGAATGAGAAGACAAGCCACAGACTGAGAGAAAATATTTTCATAAGACACATCTGATAAAAGACTGCTAACCAGAAAATTATAAAGAACCCTTAAAACACAAATGACTTTAAAAATGGGCCAAGATCTTAACAGACACTTCACCAAAAAAGATATACAGATGGCAAATAAGCATATGAAATTGCTTCTGGGTTAGTTCTGGGTCAGATACTGTCTTTACCTAAAATTTTGATCATGGTGGATTTTTTACATTAATGTTGATTTTATTTTAAATATTGCACTAAAATATTATTTACCTTGAAAAGATGCTCCACATCATATGTCATCAGGGAAATGAAAATTAAAACAATGAGGTACTACTACACATCTATTAGAATGGCTGGCAATACCAAATGCTGACAACGATGTGCAGCACATTGCTGGTATGGATGCAAAATGGTACATCCACTTTGGAAGACAGTTTGGTTGCTTTTTACATACTCTTACATACAATCCAGCAACTGTGCTCTTTAATATTTATGTAAGGAGTTGAAAATTTACATCCACACAAAAACCAGCACACAGATGTTTACAGCAGCTTTATTCATAATTGCCAAAACTTGGAAGCAACCAAATGTCCTCCAATAGGTGAATGAATAAACAAACTGTGGTACATCCAGACTATAGAATACTATTTAGTGCTAAAAAGTAATGAACTATCAAGCCACTAAAAGACATGAAGAGAATTTAAATGCATATTACTAAGAGAAAGAAGCCAATCTGAAAAGCCTACATACTATATGATTCCAACTATATGATCCTCTGGAAAAGGCAAAACTATGGAGACAATAGAAAGATTAGCTGTTGCCAGGGATGGGGTGGAAGAGAGTTAAATAGGCAGAGCACAGAGGACTTTTAGGGCAGTGAAAACACTCTGCATGACATTATAATGGTTGATATATGTCATTGTACATTTATCCAAACCCGTAGAATGCACAACACCAAGAATGAATCCTAAGATAAACCATGGAGTATGATGTGTCGATGTAGGTGCATCCTTAGTAAAAACTGTACCATTCTGTCCTTACTAATTTTTATGGAGGCTCCATTACAATGATTGATTAAATCATTAGCTATTAGCAACAGATTCAACCTCCAGCCCCTCTCCCCTCCCTGGAGGTCAGGGCGGGTACGACTGAAAGTTCCAATCCTATAATCACATGGTTGGTTTTCCTGGCAACCAGTCCCCATCCTTAGGTGCTTTCCCCAAATCACCTCATTAACATAAACTCAGGTGTGGTGGAAAGGGGTTTGTTAAGAATATCAAGACACCTTTATTGCCCTTATCACTTAGGAGTTCTGTGCCAGAATTGGGGACAAAGACCAAATATATATTGCTTATCGTAAGTCACAATATCACAGGTGACTTCGGGAGTTTCATGAACTCCCTGAAAATGTATGAAGAATATTACATATATATGTGCTTGGGACAGGGGAAGAGAAGGGGTGTCCTTAGCTTTCATCAGATTTCCCAAGAAGTTTGTGACCTTTTTGAAAGAGGTTTAAAACAAATATTCTAGCCTCTCTACTCTCTCCCTTGGCAATTTCCTATGACTTCAACTCTTTCCTAGATTCCAGTGACTCTCATACTATGTAATCTTGGACAAATTACTTAACCTCACTAAGGTCTTCATCTCTAAAATGAGAGATAATAAACTGATAAAATCTGTCACACAGGATTGCTGTGAGGGTTGAATGACATAATCATATAAGGAACTTAATGCATACCTGCCAAATAATAGACCAGGGGTCAGCTAAATTTTTCTGTAAAGGGCCAGATAGCCTACACCATTCCCTTGAGAAGCATTCTTTCATGCCTTTACCTCCTACCTTTTACTACCTCTGACTCCAAAACCTCTCTACTATTCTCACTCCCAGGATCTTAACTGCCTGCAGGAAAACTTCCCTTGAATGTTCTTTGAAACACAATACATCAAGAATGGAAATAATGATTTCTCTTATCAACTGAACAGTTCTCACCAAACCTAACAGCC
Source organism: Delphinapterus leucas (assembly GCF_059928025.1). Lineage (NCBI taxonomy): Eukaryota > Metazoa > Chordata > Mammalia > Artiodactyla > Monodontidae > Delphinapterus > Delphinapterus leucas. The sequence goes on along the minus strand of NC_143150.1, from coordinate 81,651,890 downwards.
AACCCGTTAGACATTCCCTAGATGTACCAGCACTCCCATGCTTTTCTGCTTCTTCTTGGGCAATTCCCTCTGCTTCCCTTCCACTATCCACCTCTCAAGCAGCTGCTGAACTCTTACTTATCTTTCAAAACCTAGGTCAAATGTCACCACTTCTCAATGGTGTTTCCCAACATTCACGCCACAATCAGCCACAGCAACCCTGGGAGGTGAGTTGTGCCTTTTGCACATGTATGTTGTACATTCCTTTACAGTATGTGTTAAGTTTATTTGTGCACATATCTACCTACCCCACTAGAACATGAGCTCCTTGAGGGAGACATTTTTTAAAGTCAATATTAACGCAGAAATTAATCCAAATTAATGAAAACTCAATATTACAAAGAGGCAATTGAGGTAAGTCATGCAAGTTCTGGGTCAGATCCTGTCTTTATCTAAAATTTTGCTCATGGTGGATTTTTTACATTAATGTTGATTTTATTTTAAATATTGCACTAAAATATTATTTACCTTGATTACTGAGTTTGTTGATGTTCCTTTAAATTGGCACCCAAGGTGAGTGCCTCACTCTCCTTACCCTTGTTCTAACCCCAAATTAGTAACTAGCACCTCTGGGATTCAAATCTGGGTGTCTCTGATTCCAAAACCATACTACTTCCACAAGTCAAAAAGATCAGGCAATATTCAAACTCTCAAAGAGTTCATAATCTGATGCCAGATAGTGACAAATAGGTGGACAGTTACAACAGAAGTGACATCTGCCACCATGGGTGTGACTATAGAAGAGTGAGTAGCTAACCTTGCCTGAGCCCATTAGGGAAGAATCTACAAAAGAAGGAAGGCTTAAAGGGTTTCCTTCGTATGGATTATCTCACTCTCCTTAGAAGGCAGCAGCAGCTACAGTAAATTTTGACAATTTTTCATCTCTTTACAAATTAAGTGGTAACAGTCTTTTACCTTCTGCATGTTTCCCATTAGATTCTGAGCTCCTTAGGGACAAGGCTGAGTGACACACAGCAGATGCTCAGTAAGTGGCGGGGGGGTGGAATGTGTGAGTGGACCAATTAATGAAGGCACTGGCTGTAATATTGTAGCCTCCCCATTCAGTGTACACTGAGGGAGCAGCCAGCCTCCAGCACCAGGGCACTGCACAGAGACATCTGTGGACAGACAATAGGGACAACCACACCAATTTCTTTCCTGAGAGGCATTCTGACAGACTGTCTCATCCCAGGGGCCTCGCCTGGGTGCTAGGATGCCTGGGCAAGTGCACACACGTGGGCCCATACAACGCTACCTTTGAGCAGCACATGGAATGTGCCTCTGGATGGTATGTGCTGTGAAGAGCCTCCAGTGTCCACTGGGCAGGCAGATGGCACTGGCCAGGAAGAGCCTAGTTCTGTGTCCACAGCAATCCCATCCGCAGACACACTGGGCAGGGCTGGAGACACACACCAAGGAAGGAGGCAGCAAGTGATGAGGGCTGAATAAGTTGCTGTCAGGTCAGACTCCGGCAGAGGACAAATGCAAGAGCCACCACTCCTTCCTTCAAGAAGGCAGCCCATCTCTGGAGAGAGTCTGATGCTCCACGTAACAAAATGTGGGACTTGAACAACTAGCTCACTTTTCTCATTTACTAAATCGGGATGAAACTTCCCACCTGGTTATGAGGATTAAAAGAGTTCAGATATAAAAATGCCTTCCCCCGTGCTTGGCACATCGTAGGTGCCCAATGTATATTAGTTCTATTCTTGGTCTGCCTTATCCACCAGGTAAAGAAAATATGGCTCCAATCTAATTATCACTGGGGCTTCCCCAGAGCTGAAAGTGATGGCTACATGGAAAATCTAGCAAAATCCACTTGTGTTTTTCCTTAGTGGAGTCCCAGGATAAGACCCAGCCCTGCCATTTACTGAAGCAGGTATTGCTACCTGCTTCAAGTGACCACATCTAGCCAGTGTTTCTTCATCCATGTAGTGGGGGTAATAAGAGTGGTGGGGACTGACAGCTCTTTGAAAAGCATAAAATCCATTGCAAGTTGTTCATTCATGTATTGGTTGGATCCACTCTTTTAAGTCTCCTGTGGGCCAGGTGCTATGTGTCCATAGCTCACGGGGTGCTGCAACAGTTCTGTGAGGCAGACACTGAGCTCAGTGAGGTAAAGCGATGTTTAAGGCACCAAAGGCAATAAAGGGCAGAGCTAGATTTGAATCCCAGATGTGACTGGCTCCAAAGCCTCAGTTTACTCCATGACTAAGCAAGTAACTCACATGTGGAACAAGGCAGCAGATTCTATGTTCGTAACAATAAAAACCATTAATTTTTTAAGCCCTGCCCCAGTGAGTCACAGGGGAGATGATTTGGTTTTTGAGGTCGATGCTGTGGTGCCCCTGACCCAGCAACTCTTTACTTGGTTCACATGCCTATCACCCAGAAGTTCTGTTGGCTGCTAAGGGATCACAGCTGCACCCCTTTCCAGAGACCTGCCTGCAGCAGATAGAAGCCACCTGGCCTGCCAGTGCCTGAGACGTTATGCACACATCCCCCACCAAACAAAAACAAAAACAAAAACAAAACAGGAGCAACCCTCAGTCAGTACCTGACTGGTTCAGAGTAGAAAGGGCCTGACCCTGCCACAGGGGTGCTCTTCATGCTCCAGAGCTCCCTGTGGGATAAGGCTGAGGCAAGATTTCAGCTGAAAGTTCCTCTTTGATTGGCTTCATCCCCCCTTACCCAGTTGCCCTCACTTCCTTACAGGTTTTCCTTCTGAGAGCACTCCCTCAATAAACCACATGCAAAAGTATCCCCATCTCAGGCTCTGCTTTGAGGAACCTGACCCGAGACAGTCTTAGGAATGAGGGGGAATGTACTTTAATTAAGAAAAAAAGGGAAGGACATTTCGCTAAGAGGGAATGTCTTCAATAAAAAAAAAGCAAACAAACAAACAAAAAAACACTATTAAGCCCCGGCTTTGTGTCAGATACAGCACTATGCATTGCGAGAGAGGGAGAGAGAAAAAGCAATCAAAAATGCTCCCAGCTTCAAGGGAGAAGAGGAGCTCACAGAGTTCCGTCAGAACAGAGCAGTTTTGCGAGGAGAAGTATAATCAGGGTTGCATTTTAGAAAGATGCTCCTTGTCCTGGCAGGACGTTGGGAGATTAAGCGGACTGGAATAGAGAGAGACCAGAGGCAGAAAAAATGGATGTAAGATGGCGTTATCAAAATGACTTAATTACAGTTAGGATGTATGTTGGAAGGGAAAAGAGCATAGCATTAGAGAAAAAACAAGTAACTAAAAATGTGAAACACTTATTAGTAACATTATTTGGAACTTTAACACAATCTGTTCCTGATGACTTTCCCTCTCTCCAATGAGTATTTATTCCAGGGCTCAGAGATCTAAATAATTCTAAATCCAATTCACCTGGGAGTGCCCCTGGTACCAGGCCCTGTGCCGGGTGCTGGTCCCTGCCCTCGAAGCACCCACAATCTGGTGGATGTGAGACTATGGGACAGCTGCCCCAAGGATTCAAAAACAAGCCAGCAATAATCTTTTCTTTTTAATCTTCCCCTCGCCCCATTTGTAATATTTCTCATTTAATGGATTCTAATCCAATGTGTTATTGATGAATAGTGTAATTTGGGCAAGACCAGAGAGTCCTGATAATCCAGTGTTTCTACAAAGGCTGCTGCAGTTTGAAAAGACCATAAGTTCCAACATCAGAAGGACCTGGGATCAAATCCCAGCTCTGCCTTTTGCTGGCTATTTGCCCTAAGCAAATACCTTAACCTCTTTGAGCCTCATTTCCTCATCTAAAAATTGAGGGCTATAGTATCTACCATTAAAAGTGTCTGAGAGAATTCAATAGGACAACAAAAATAAAGTGCTTAGGATACTGCCTGAATCAAAGTAGATGCTCAATAAGTGGAAGCGATTTTATTACCATTGTTTAAATCCTTCTTCAGTCATTTCCAAACGTGGACCGAGGGGAGATATTGATCTCTAGCCAGCTTCCTCATCTGACCTTTCATCTCCTGATTTGCCAATCACTGTGTCACTTGAAGGGCTACTGTTAAAAACAAATGTCGTCATGTTCCATAAGAGCTGGTATGTGGTTTCTGCACGATTATTGGCTCGCGCGGGTTGAGTGGCATCTAAAAAATGCATAGGAAATATGTATCCTGGCGCAATACTCTAAGAAGTGAGCCTTTGTTCCCTCCACTGCTTTACTTTCAAAGCAAGGTTACATCTGTCCATGTTCCACAGGCCTGGGATGCCAGAGAGACATGGCCAATAGGTGGGGCCCCACGGTGGAAGAACCCAGTATCTCAGCTGCACCCAGAGGCCAGGAGCTGGGGGGAAATGGGGGCGATCAGCTCCCCAGTTGCCCGCAAGGCTGCCTCCAGGCCTGCTGCAAGGAGAGACAGAGACTGAGGAGGCCATTACTGCAACTCCCGACTCCCAACAAGATTCTAATATCAGAGGCCTCGACATCTCTGCTATTTTAGGTCTAAGGAAGTAGGCATATGAAATTTCAGAGCTATGGGCCATTCCTCTCATCCCCAGAAGAACCACAGATTGCATTCACCACCATTAATTGAATAGGCCACATAATGTTTTTGTTTTTTTCTAATTTCTAACTTGCCTTTTAAATTTTCTTTCTTTCTTTCTTTTTGGCTGCATTGGGTCTTCATTGCTATGCACAGGCTTCAGTAGTTGTGGCTCGTGGGCTCTAGAGCGCAGGCTCAGTAGTTGTGGCGCACAGGCTTAGTTGCTCCACAGCATGTGGGATCTTCCAAGACCAGGGCTCGAACCCGTGTCACCTGCACTGGCAGGCGGATTCTTAACCACTGCACCACCAGGGAAGCCCTAGGCCACATTATGAAGTAGTAAGCTCCACTGAGGGGGGAATACAAATTCTTCCTGGGATATTATTGAGAAGAGGACCACATTCTGAGAAAGAATCTCTTTATTCTCAAAGAGCTGATATTTTATAGCCTCATGGAAAGCTACAGAAGGAATTAGAATGACAATAGGGTGAAGGCCGGATCCTATGTTTCACTGACCGTCATTCCAGCAAACTTTTCTTCAGTGCCACCGGGCAGGCTGGTTTAAGGCAAACATTTTGATGCAGGGCAGGTTAGTGAAGAAACCATTCAGAGAACAAGCTCACATTCCCAGATGTTTTCGCTTATACCTGGGCAGTAACACCAAAATGGGCGCAAGGTGATATCAGGTGCCAGAAAGTGTAAACTGAGAGTCAGGGTCCTTTTCTTGTTCTTGGCTCTGACACCAGGGTGGTATGACTTTAGACTGTCTCTAGCCCTCTCTGGGCATCAGTTCCCTATGCCATAAAATAAGGCAATTGGACTAGATTACTTTAAGCCAAATGTCCATCATGTGAGCCCACCTTTACTATGTTTTCTATATCAATATACACCACATTGTGATTTTTGTCATATCCACACATCACCTGTACTATTACGTTTTCATATTATATTTGGTTAAAATTGCCACGTTTCCTCACTTTTTTTCTTCCTTGAAATTGATTTTAAAAGGAAACTTGATAGAATTACCATGAGTGGAAACCATTATCACTTGCCAGAACAGAAGGCAGCCATAAAAATAAACACAATGAAAACAAAACAATGCTTTTAATTATCTCTGAAAAGTGCAGCCTTTCAAGGATGGGCTCCCTGATGTCTACTCTCTGTTTTTGAAGCAAAGAAATTAGTAAATGGTAAAGAGGTGTTAAGGATATTCCAACACCTATTTGAGACTTTTTCCTAATCAAAAAAAAAAAATGGAAAAGAGAAAAAAGACTGATAGAGACTTAAAACTAAAAAGCTTCTCTCTACAAGACTGTAGCTTTATCACCTAAATTATCTCAATGTCCCTATGGTTTAGGAAACAACTGATAATTTCTAAGGTCTTCTCCCATATATATATGCCATTTGGGCCCTACTGTAGAGAAAGGATAATCATAATTAGTGGAAAATCTGAGTTACAGACTATCCTGAGAGAAATGACTTTCAATATCCAAATAGAGACATTGTCAGAATGTTTTCCAGTTGAAGGACCTCGAACATGCATTAACAAACAGAAATGATTTGTGATTTGCCTTATCATCATCTATTTTCAAATAAACACTTCTAAATGATTCGGCAGTGCCTAAAAAATCATTCACCCTCCTGAGTAACTTAAACACCACTCCCCCAAAATCTTGTTTATGCTATCAACTTGCTTAATGAAGCATTTTGTCAGGCAGTATGCAAAGATAAATTTAACCAGAATTTATGTTATCAAATTAACACAACTTCCAAATTAGTGAAGTTCAGATTAATCATGACATCAAGGAGAGTATTACGAAAACAAAATGCCAATGGATATTTTGGCTGTATGTTCATTATGGTGAATGTGTTGGATTCATACAGCAAAGCCTTCATTATAGGACTCTCCAAGGCACTCCTTTCCTTGGAACCATTTAAATGTGATAATATTTGTCTTACTTAGACAGATATAAAATGAGGGAAGGCAATGCCCCTCAAATATCCCTGAAAGATCTTAGAATAATTAATATGTCTAGGCTCTAGACTATGACAGAATATTCATTAACCTTAATTTTTTTTCTTTCCTAAATTTTTGCCTTTTTGCTTTTGCTAATGCTTTATGTGATCTGGACAAGTTCCTTCCTCTTTCTGGAATTAATTTCCCATATTTAAAAAAGAAGACGGGATGTTGGACTAGAGCAGAAGTCAGCAAACTTTACATGTAAACGGCCAGATAGTAAAGATTTTCAGCTTTGTACACCATATGGTCTCTGTTGCAACTACTCATTTAGTCTTTGTAGCAAGAAAATAGCCACAGGCAACATGTAAACAAATGAGCATGGCTGTGTCCCAGTAAAATTTTATTTACAGAAGCAGATGGTGGGCCATATTTGGCCCTCTGGTCTATAGTTTTCCTTTCCTAGACTCAAGGATCTCTAACTTCTGGCCCTGATATTGTTTTTATCTAGAAGGGAAGGAAGTTGCCAAGGTCTGTCATTTGAAAGAGGATTAAAACCCGGGTCTCTGAATTTTATGTCCAGGATCATTCCTCCATAGCAGACTATCTAATCAATCAAAAAACTTGTAGCTACATAATAAAGCATCAAGTGCTGTCATAGAGAATAGGAAGAATTTCTGTTACCATTTCAAGCATAATTACTTTAAAGTTACTTTAGCAGCGAGTCATTAGGTTCCGTGATGAAGGTGGCATTAAATCTTCCCCGTTGCCAAGAAATGTATCAGATTGTAAGAGAAAAACTCAAGAAGGCTGAATGAGAGCAGGAAAGCAGATCTGAATATTCATCAAAGTCCCACAGTGAAAAGGAAACTATTTCCTCTTCACCTCACATGTGCACAGCATTACATAGTTTATAACAAAACACTTTCATATCTGTTATTTGATTTCATCCTCTGTGAGGTGGGATTCATTACTTTATATTAATGTTCTTCCCAGTCTCAGTCAGGTAAGCCAAGCACCTTCCCGCCCAGTGGTTTCAGTCTTATTCTCCCCATTCTACAAACGAGAGCTGAAATAACCAGCTTGGAGGTCAAACAGCTGGTGTAGTAACAGAGTCCAAAGTCAAACACAAATCAGCCTGATTCAAAATCCACAATTTTGGCATCTCATCAGGCTGCCTCTCCTTAAGGATAGAAAACACTTGGTATAGTACATAGCATCTTAGGGACTTGAAATTTTAATGAATAGGATAGGATAGAGTAGGATAGGATAGGATAGGACAGACAGAACAGAATAGAAAGCATTCTCCCCTAGACAACACAAAAATTAGGATCATAGAGAAGCTGTAGTTTAATGAATTAGATCAGTTTTTCCCCCTTTCCATTTCCCTTTCTTTTAGTTCCACCTACCCTCTCCATAAAGGTGCACTTGTAAACCTCCCTAAAGATGCTTAAAGAATTAACTGAATAGCATCTTAGTATCTGTAGCATCTCAAAATAAATTCCATTGAGAACCACTATTTCAGAACTAAGATATGACCCAGCAATCCCGCTACTGGGCATATACCCTGAGAAAACCATAATTCAAAAAGATACATGTACCACAATGTTCGTTGCAGCTCTATTTACAATAGCCGGGACATGGAAGCAACCTAAATGTCCATCGACAGATGAATGGATAAAGAAGATGTGGCACATATATACAATGGAATATTACTCAGCCATAAAAAGGAATGAAATTGAGCTATTTGTAATGAGGTGGATGGCCCAAGAGTCTGTTATACAGAGTGAAGTAAGTCAGAAAGAGAAAAACAAATACAGTAGGCCAATGCATATACATGGAATCTAAAAAAATGGTACTGATGAACCTAGTGGCAGGGCAGGAATAAAGACGCAGACGTAGAGAACGGAATTGAGGACACACGGGGGAAAGGGGAAGCTGGGATGAAGTGAGAGAGTAGCATTGACATATATACACTACCAAATGTAAAATGGATGGCTAGTGGGAAGCTGCTGCATAGCACAAGGAGATCGGCTCAATGCTTCCTGATGACCTAGAGGGGTGGGATAGGAAGGGTGGGAGGGAGGCTCAAGAGGGAGGGAATATGCAGATATATGTATACACATAGCTGATTCACTTTGTTGTACAGCAGAAACTAACACAACATTGTAAAGCAATTATACTCCAATAAAGGGGGAAAAAAAAAAAGGAACCATTATTTATTAAGTACCGACTATGAGCCAGGCACTGTGCTAGGTATTTTCCCAACACTGTCTCATTTAATCTCTAAAAGACCTCTACCAGGTAGGCAACATCAGCTCCACTGTGGGTAAGGAAACTGAGGCCCAGAGAGGTTGGGTTCCCACAGTCACAGAGGAAAGGCCAGAGCAGAGATTTGACCCTAGACCTCATTCTAAAGCTCTTGTTCTTTGTACTGTGAGGCTGCCTCTCAAGAAATAAATGGGTTTCACTTCATAGTTAGGGAGTAACTGTAACCTGGTCATAGTAAAGGTGAATCCTTACCCAGATAACCACTAGAACATCATCTGGTGACCACCTGAGAAAGCTGTAAACCAGTGCTACTCAAAGTGATGCTAACCCAATCGGCAGCATCAGCATTACCATAACATGGGGGCTGGTTAGAAATCACATTCTCAGGCCCCACCCAGACCTACTGAATAGAATCTCTAGGGACAGGACCTGAGAATTTGTGTTGGGAATCTCTCCAGGTGATTCTGGTGCCCACCAAACACTGAGAGTTTCTGCTGTACAGGCATCTCTGTGCAATCAGTGGCAACTTGAACTATTAGCCAACCAGAGATTGGGAAAATCAGACATGGAAAAGGAGTGCATCTTCCTCCAAGGATGCAGATTCTCTTGTGGAATGGAGAACTGAACCCTGGAAGATTCACTTCAGGTCCCATTCCCACATTTAGGAACTAATCCATCCTTTTCAGTGAGAATAAAGTCTGAAAATGAAAGAGGCAAATCAGAATGTCCTATGGCAAAGCCAACCCTGCCCTAGGAAACTTTGGGCCCTATTTCGCTCACCTTCACTGTACACTCAGTTCATCAGAGGAACTCTATCTCTGGTCAACTAGTGAATGTAAACCTCCCAACAAATCAGGGCTTGCTTTTCTCTTTGTGGTTCTTTATTGCTCGTTTATATGCATTCTCACAGTAGATATTGAAAACAAAAGTACTCTCCTAGGTTTCCATCTTGGCAGTCCTTTTGCTTTTGAATAGGTTGATACTACAAAGTACGGATTACAGATGCCTGAAGAATATTTATTAACTCCAAGGGAGGAAAAAAAGTTATGAAATAAAGCAGCTATTTAAATCCAATTCTACTTACTAATAATGTCTTGCCTTGTTTTTCTTAAATCAACCTTAAATGTGTGGTCAAAAAATATCTGACTTCAGTTTATTTTGGAAACTTCTTAACGTTGCAAAGCAATGGCCCATAATCTCAGCATACTAACATAATTATTTTCATTTTGCTCATTTCATTTCCATTTCAGACTTTGTTTTCATATTCGTATATAATTGTGCCTGGTGGTAATTACACAGTAGAAGTGAAATTTAAGTCTTGCTTTTTTCCTGGTTAAAGTTTCAACATTAAGTGGGTTTACACATTATCTTCGTGATGGTCATTTTTAAAAAAATTTTTAAATCTTTTTAAAAAGATCTTTATTTATTTATTTTTTGGATGCATTGGGTCTTTTTTGCTACATGCGGGCCTTCTCTAGTTGAGGTGCACGGGCTTCTCATTGCAGTGGCTTCTCTTCTTGCAGAGCACGGGCTCTAGGTGCGCGGGCTTCAGTAGTTGTGGCACACAGGCTCAGTAGTTGTGGCTCACAGACTCTAGAGCGCAGGCTCAGTAGTTGTGGTGCATGGGCTTAGTTGTTCTGCAGCATGTGAGATCTTCCCAGACCAGGGTTTGAACCCGTGTCCCCTGCACTGGCAGACCACTGTGCCCAATCATTTTAAATTTCTAGACAATAGACTCATGTTTTGGCATTTCACTTAAGCACACAATGGGTCAGGAAGTATTTACTGAGCTACTACTGTGTGCCAGATGCAAATCCAGGCCACCAGGAATCTAGCAATCAATAAGACAAAGTCTCTGCTCTCAAGAATGCAGCAGTGGACCGCTCCAGGGGGTGATACTTTTCCCCTTGTCTACAATGAATAACACCCCTGGAGCACAGTGCACAGTCTGTGTGGATCCCACAGAGAAGATGCTTACTTGGGGCAGATTCCTTTAGTTCCTTTAGGGGTAGGTGAATGGAAATAAGGGCCAGGTGCAGGCCTAGTGATATACAGACAGTCCCTGACTTATGAAGGCTCAACTTAATGATTTTTCAACTTTACAATGATGTGGAAGTGATTTGCATTCAGTAGAAACCATACTTTGAATTTTGATCTTTTCCTGCACTAGTGATATGAGGTACCATAATCCCTCATGATGCTGGACGGTGGCAGCAAGCTGCAGCTCCCAATCAGCCACAAAGTCACGAGGGTGGCAGCAAGATGCAGCTCCCAATCAGCCACAAAGTCACGAGGGTGAACAACTGATACGCTTAAAGCATTCTGTACTCATACAACCATTCTGGGTTTTTTTTTAACATCTTTATTGGAATACAATTCCTTTACAATGGTGTGTTACTTTCTGCTGTATAACAAAGTAAATCAGTCATACATATACATATGTCACCATATCCCTTCCCTTCTGCGTCTCCCTCCCTCCCAACCTCCCCATCCCACCCCTGCACGCGGCCACAAAGCACTGAGCTGATCGCCCTGCGCCACGCGGCTCCTTCCCACTAGCTATCCACTTCACACCTGGTAGTGTATATGTGTCCATGCCAGCCCCTCAGCCTGTCCCATCTTACCACTCCCCCTCACCGTATCCTCAAGTCCAATCTCTAGTAGATCTGCATCTTTAGTCCCATCTTACCCATAGGTTCTTCATGATTTTTTGATATTTTTTTTTAGATTCCATATATATGTGTTACCATAAGGTACTTGTTTTTCTCTCTCTGACATACTTCACTCTGTATGACAGACTCTAGGTCCATCCACCTCGCTACAAATAACTCAATTTCGTTACTTTTTATGGCTGAGTAATGTTCCACTGTATATATGTGCCACATCTTCTTTTTCCATTCATCTGTTGATGGACACTTAGGTTGCTTCAATGTCCTGGCTATTGTACACGGAGCTGCAATGAACATTTTGGTACATGACTCTTTTTGAATTATGGTTTTCTCAGGGTATATGCCCAGTAGTGGGTTTGCTGGGTAATGTGGTAGTTCTATTTGTAGTTTTCTAAGGAACCTCCATACTGTTCTCCATAGTGGCTGTACCAATTCACATTCCCACCAGCAGTGCAAGAGGGTTCCCTTTTCTCCACACCCTCTCCAGCATTTATTGTTTCTAGATTTTTTGATGATGGCCATTCTGAGTGGTGTGAGAAGATATCTCACTGTAGTTTTGATTTTCATTTCTCTAATTATTAATGATGTTGAGCATTCTTTCATGTGCTTGTTGGCAATCTGTATATCTTCTTTGGAGAAATGCCTATTTAGGTCTTCTGCCCATTTTTGGATTGGGTTGTTTGTTTTTTTGTTATTGAGCTGCATGAGCTGCTTGTAAATTTTGGAGATTAATCCTTTGTCAGTTGCTTCATTTGCAAATATTTTCTCACATTCTGAGGGTTGTCTTTTGGTCTTGTTTATGGTTTCCTTTGCTGTGCAAAAGCTTTTAAGCTTCATTAGTTCCCATTTGTATATTTTTGTTTTTATTTCCATTTCTCTAGGAGGTGGGTCAAAAAGGATCTTGCTGTGACTTATGTCATAGAGTGTTTGGCCTAGGTTTTCCTCTAAGAGTATGATAGTGTCTGGCCTTATATTTAGGTCTTTAATCCATTTTCAGTTTATTTTTGTGTACAGTGTTAGGGAGTGTACTAATTTCATTCTTTTACATGTAGCTGTCCAGTTTTCCCAGCACCACTTATTGAAGAGGCTGTCTTTTCTCCACTGTATATTCTTGTCTCCTTTATCAAAGATAAGGTGACCATATGTGCATGGGTTTACCTCAGGGCTTTCTATCCTGTTCCATTGACCTATATTTCTGTTTTTGTGCCAGTACCACACTGGCTTGATTACGGTAGCTTTGTAGTATAGTGTGAAGTCAGGGAGCCTGATTCCTCCAGCTCCGTTTTTCTTTAGCAAGATTGCTTTGGCTATTCAGGGTGTTTTCTTTTTCCACACAAATTGTGAAATGTTTTGTTCTATTCCTGTGAAAAATGCCAGTGGTAGTTTGATAGGGACTGCATTGAATCTGTAGATTGCTTTGGGTTGTAGAGTCAGTTTCACAATGTTGATTCTTCCAATCCAATAACATGGTATATCTCTCCATCTATGTGTATCATCTTTAATTTCTTTCATCAGTGTCTTATAATTTTCTGCATACAGGTCTTTTGTCTCCTTAGGTAGGTTTATTCCTGCATATTCTATTCTTTTTGTTGCAGTGGTAAAGGGGAGTGTTTTCTTAATTTCACTTTCAGATTTTTCATCATTAGTGTATAGGAATGCAAGAGATTTCTGTGCATTAATTTTGTATTCTTCTACTTTACCAAATGAATTGAATAGCACTAGTAGTTTTCTGGTAGCATCTTTAGGATTCTCTATGTATAGTATGATGTCATCTGCAAACAGTGACAGCTTTACTTCTTCTTTTCCAATTTGGATTCCTTTCATTTCTTTTTCTTCTCTGATTGCTGGGGCTAAAACGTCCAAAACTATGTTGAATACTGGTGGTGACAGTGGTAAACCTTGTCTTCTTCCTGATCTTAGTGGAAATGGTTTCAGTTTTTCACCGTTGAGGATGATGTTGGGTGTGGGTTGGTCATATATGGCCTTTATTATGTTGAGGAAATTTCCCTCTATGCCTACTTTCTGGAGGGTTTTTATCATAAATGGGTGTTGAATTTTGTTGAGCGCTTTCTCTGCATCTAGTGAGCTGATCATACGGTTTTTCTCCTTCAATTTGTTAATATGGTATATCACATTGATTGATTTGCGTAAATTGAACAATCCTTGAATCCCTGGGATAAACCCCACATGATCATGGTGTATGATCCATTTAATGTGCTGTTGGATTCTGTTTGCTAGTATTTTGTTGAGGATTTTTGAAACTATGCTCATCAGTGATATTGGCCTGTAATTTTCTTTCTTTGCGACAACTTTGTCTGGTTTTGGTATTGGGGCGTTGGTGGCCTCGTAGAATGAGTTTGGGAGTGTTCCTCCCTCTGCTATATTTTGGAAGAGTTTGAGAAGGATAGGTGTTAGATCTTCTCTAAATGTTTGATAGAATTCACCTGTGAAGCCATTTGGTCCTTGGCTTTTGTTTGTTGGAATATTTTTAATCACAGTTTCAATTTCAGTGCTTGTGATTGATCTGTTCATATTTTCTAATTCTTCCTGGTTCAGTCTCAGAAGGTTGTGCATTTCTAAGAATTTGTCCTTTTCTTTTAGGTTGTCCATTTTATTGGCATATAGTTGCTTGTAGTAATCTCTCATGATCCTTTGTATATCTGCCGTGTCAGTTGTTACTTCTTTTCCATTTCTAATTCTATTGATTTCAGTGTTCTCCCTTTTATTCCTGATGAGTCTGGCTAATGGTTTATCAATTTTGTTTATCTTCTCAAAGAAACCGCTTTTAGTTTTATTGATCATTGTTATTGTTTCCTTCTTTTCTTTTTCATTTTTTTCTGATCTTATCTTCATGATTTCTTTCCTTCTGCTAACTTTGGGGTTTTTTTTTGTTCTACCTTCTCTAATTGCTTTAGGTGTCAGGTTAGCTTGTGTATTTGCGATGTTTCTTGTTGCTTAAGGTAAGATTGTACTGCTATAAACTTCCATCTTAGAACTGCTTTTGCTGCATCCCATAGGTTTTGGGTCGTCGTGTTTTCATTGTCATTTGTTTCTAGGTATTTTTTTTATTTCCTCTTTGTTTTCTTCAGTGATCTCTTGGTTATTAAGTAGTGTATTGTTTAGCCTCCATGTGTTTGTAATTTTTACAGATTTTTTCCTGTAATTGATATCTAATCTCAGAGCATTGTGGTCAGAAAAGGTACTAGATATGATTTCAATTTTCTTATATTTGCAAAGGCTTGATTTGTGACCCAAGATGTGATCTATCCTGGAGAATGTTCCATGAGCACTTGAGAAAAATGTGTATTCTGTTTTCTTTGTCTATAAATATCAATTAAGTCCAACTTGTTTAATGTATCATTTAAAGCTGTGTTTCCTTATTTATTTTCATTTTGGATGATCTGTCCATTGGTGAAAGCGGGGTGTTAAAGTCCCCTACTATGATTGTGTTATGGTCAATTTCCCCTTTTATGGCTGTTAGTATTTGCCGTATGTATTGAGGTGCTCCTATGTTGGGTCCATAAATATTTACAATGGTTATATCTTCTTCTTGGATTGATCCCTTGATCATTATGTAGAGCCTTCTTTGTCTCTTGTAATAGTCTTTGTTTGAAAGTCTATTTTGTCTGATATGAAAATGACTACCCCAGCTTCCTTTTGATTTCCATTTGCATGGAATATCTTTTTTGCATCCTCTCACTTTCAGTCTGTATGTGTCCCTAGGTCTGAAGTGGGTCTCTTGTAGACAACATATATACGAGCCTTATTTTTGTATCCATTCAGCCAATCTATGTCTTTTGGTTGGAGCATTTAATCCATTTACATTTAAGGTAATTATCAATATGTATGTTCCTATTACAGTTCTCTTAACTGTTTTGGGTTTGTGATTGTAGGTCTTTTCCTTCGCTTTTGTTTCCTGCCTAGAGAAGTTCCTTTAGCATTTGTTGTAAAGTTGGTCTGGTGGTGCTGAATTCTCTTAGCTTTTGCTTGTCTGTAAAGGTTTTAATTTCTCTGACAAATCTCAACGAGATCCTTGATGGGTAGGGTAATCTTGGTTGTAGATTTTTCTCCTACATCACTTTAAATATGTCCTGCCACTACCTTCTGGCTTGCAGAGTTTCTGTTGAAAGATCAGCCGTTAACCTTATGTGGATTCCCTTGTGTGTGATTTGTTGTTTTTCCCTTGCTGTTTTTAATATTTTTTCTTTGTATTTAATATTTGATAGTTTGATTAATATGTGTCTTGGCGTGTTTATCCATGGATTTATCCTGTATGGGACTCTCTGTGCTTCCTAGACTTAACTATTTCCTTTACCATATTAGTGAAGTTTTCAACTATAATCTCTTCTAATATTTTCTCAGTCCCTTTCTTTTTCTCTTCTTCTTCTGGGACCCCTATAATTCGAATGTTGGTGCATTTAATGTTGTCCCAGGTGTCTCTGAGTGTGTCCTCAGTTCTTTTCATTCTTTTTTCCTTATTCTGCTCTGCAGTAGTTATTTCCACTATTTTATCTTCCAGGTCACTTATCCGTTCTTTTGCGTCAGTCATTCTGCTATTGATCCCTTCTAGAGAATTTTTAGTTTCATCTACTGTGTTTTTCATCATTGTTTGTTTTCTCTTTAGTTCTTCTAGGTCCTGGTTAAACGTTTCTTGTATTTTCTCCATTCTATGTCCAAGATTTTGGATCATCTTTACTATCATTATTCTGAATACTTTTTCACGTAGATTGCCTATTTCCTCTTCATTTATTAGTTCTGGTTGGTTTTTGCCTTGCGCCTTCATCTGCTATGTGTTTTTCTGTCTTCTCATTTTGCTTGTCTAACTGTGTTTGGGGTCTCCTTTTTGCAGACTGCAGGTTCGTAGTTCCCGTTGTTTTTGGTGTCTGTCCCCAGTGGCTAAGATTGGTTCAGTGGGTTGTGTCGGCTTCTTGGTGGAGGGGACTAGTGCCTGTGTTCTGCTGGATGAGGCTGGATCTTGTCTTTCTGGTGGGCAGGTCCACGTCTGGTGGTGTGTTTTGCACTCTCTGTGCCCTTATTATGATTTTAGGCAGCCTCTCTGCTAATGGATTGGTTTGTGTTCCTGTCTTGCTAGTTCTTTGTCATATGGTGTCCAGCACTGTAGCTTGCTGGTCGTTGAGTGGAGCTGGGTCTTGGCATTGATATGGAGATCTCTGGGAGATTTTCGCCATTTGATATTATGTGGAGCTGGGAGGTCTCTTGTGGACCAGTGTCCTGAACTTGGCTCTCGCACCTCAGAGGCACAGCCCTGATGCCTGGCTGGAGCACCAAGAGCCGTCATCCACATGGCTCAGAATAAAACGGAGAAAGAAAGAAGGAAAGAAGAAGATAAAATAAAATTAAAAAGTTATTAAAATAAAAAATAATTAAGAAAAAATTTTGAAAAGTAATAAAAAAGAAAAACTGAGAGACAGAACCCTAGGACAAATGGTAAAAGCAAAGCTATACAGATAAAATCACACACAGAAGCATACACATGCACACTCAGTAAAAGAGAAAAAGGGATAAATATATATATATCATTGCCCCCAAAATCCACCTCCTCAATTTGGGATGTTTCATTGTCTATTCAGGTATTCCAGCAATTCAAGTTACATCAAGTTGATTTTGGAGATTTTATCCGCTGCTTCTGAGGCTGCTGGGAGAGGTTTCCCTTTCTCTTCTTTGTTCGCATATCTCCAGGGGTTCAGCTTCGGATTTGGACCCGCCTGTGAGTGTAGGTCACCTGAGGGCGTCTGTTCTTCACTCAGACAGGACGGGGTTAAAGGGGCAACTGATTCGGTGGCTCTGGCTCACTCAGGTCAGGGGGAGGGAGGGGTACGGAGTGCGGGGTGCACCTCCGGCGGCAGAGGTCGGCGTGACTTTGCAGCAGCCTGAGGCGCGCTGTGTTTTCTCACTGGGAAGTTGTCCCTGGATCACAGGACCCTGTCAGTGGCGGGCTGCACAGGCTCCCAGGAGGGGAGGTGTGGTTAGTGACCTGTGCTTGCACATAGGCTTCTTGGTGGCTGCAGCAGCAGCCTTAGCATCTCATGCCCGCCTCTGGGGCCCGCACAGATAGCCGTGGCTCACGCCCTTCTCTGGAGCTCCTTTAAGAGGCGCTCTTAATCCCCTCTTCTCTCGCAGCAGGAATCAGAGGCAAGAAAAAGTCTCTTGTCTCTTCGGCAGCTCCAGACTTTTTCCCGGACTCCTTCCTGGCTAGCTGTGGCACACTAGCCCCTTCAGGCTGTGTTCATGCAGCCAACCCCAGTCCTCTCCCTGTTATCCGACCTCCAAAGACCGAGCCTCAGCTCCAGCCCCCACCCGCCCTGGCGGGTGAGCAGACAAGCCTCTCGGGCTGGTGAGTGCTGTTTGGCACCGATCCTCTTTGCGGGAATCTCTCTGCCTTGCCCTCCACACCCCTGTTGCTGCGCTCTCCTCTGTGGCTCAGAAGCTTCCCCCCTCCGCCACCCGCAGTCTCCGCCCACAAAGTATCTTCCTAGTGTGTGGAAATCTTATCGAAGTACGTGGGGATTTTCTTGCCTTTTGGGAGGTCTGTGGTCTTCTGCCACCGTTCAGTAGGTGTTCTGTAGGAGTTATTCCACATGTAGATGTATTTCTGATGTATTTGTGGGGAGGAAGGTGATCTCCGCGTCTTACTTTTCCACTATCTTGAAGCTCGTCCCATTCTATAACCATTCTGTTTTTCACTTTCAGTACAGTATTCAACAAAGTACATGAGATATCCAACACTTTATTATAAAATAGGCTTTGTGTTAGATGATTTTATCCATCTGTATTCTAAAGTAACTGTTCTGATCACATTTAAGGTAAGCTAGGTTAAGCTATAATGTTCAGTAAGTTAGGTATATTAAATTCATTTTCAAAGTAACGATATTTTCAACTTACGCTGGGTTTACTGGGACATAATATGCTCGTGGCTATCGCTACAAATTACCAAACGGTTCTCCTAAGGCATTATACCAAACTTCTCTGCCACTAGAGACAGCAAGTGTGTCATTTTCAACAGAAACTCATCAGCAATGTTAACATTTTTTTAAAAAACAAATGCCAACTGAGTTAGCTCACAATAGTCCCTGAAGAGAAGCTATGGATTTAAATGCACATGCTCCCTGGGGATCTTTTTCTTTCTCCAGGTACTTCCTTTAGTATCTAAGATGATGCTATCAGATCCTGAAGGTCAGAGTTAAAATGGGACACGTATATGTTTGAATAGTCCTCCTAGAGCTAAAGGCAGGAGAAGGCTTTTCCACTGAGGTTTAAGTTTTCTCTGTGGGATAACCTGGCTCTTATGTTCTATGAGAAGGAAGGAGAAGGGGTGAACAGGTTATTTTACCAATCCTTACTATCTCCTCCTCCCTAACTCTGAGAGGCAGCACACTTCTCCTCAGGAGCTGGCTCTCTCCTCTCCCTCACTGGTCCCTCCACAGCCTTCTCCATGCCCTCAGTAGCCTCCACTCCCAGCCCAGACACTTCCTCCTTATCCAGGTCTTCCCTTACTCCTGCCTAGAAGATAGAACTTCCCCCACCTCCCTCCTTGCTGGGGCAGGCCTCACCTTAGGCCCTTTGCTCTAGAAATGGTGAACTTGCCTCTTCACCTAGACTTTCCCTCTCAGATCGTGGAGGCCAGGACCTGCCCTTGACTTCCTACTGTCCCCAGCAGTGACACATGCCTGGCTCATGATAGATGCTCAACAGATACTTGCATGGTCCAATAAGGCAGAAGAGTCAGAAAGTGGATAAATACTCTGGAAGATTGATAATCAATTAGAAATCATGGTCACCAGCTTGATGTTATCCTTGGAAATCTGGCCCTTCAGGAATCCCTGATGAATTCAAGATTCCTGATTTCCCTTCTTGCAGAAGGTGAGAGACATTAGCGACTGTTGTATATTTTTCCCACATAATCCTCCCACATAATTTCCCACATAATCACTCTTTTGTTTTTATTTTCAGTTATCCTTAATTCAGACCCTGCTGCTGCTCACTAAAGCTCTTCAAGTTCTCATGTTATTTTGACCCATTTTTTAACCCTACCTGAACTCCCATTTCAGAACACAAAAAAGCATATCATATTGCTCCTGTGTCAAAATGAAAACAATTTTTTTTAATCTCATATATCATGAACGCCTTACAGTAATACCTTCTTCTCAACCCTTAAAAGCCACCCTGAGCAGTGGGTGTGCTGTTATCCCATTTCACAGGTAGGGAATTGAACCTCAGAGAGGTTAAACTATCTGCCTGGAATCTCAGCCAGGAAATGGCAGGCAGAAGTGAAACCCAGGCAGGCTCTGAGTGGTGGGCTCTTTCCTTTGTACTCTTGCTAAGGTCAATAGCAAACGCTTGACAAATGTCAGAAAACTGAGTTCTTCTCCTACGTTGGCCACTTTTTTCCATGAGAATATTCATAACCATTGCCTTCTTGTGGCATGCTGCTTAGCAAATGTGAGTAAATGCTAATGCTGTCCCGATGTCACAGGACTATAAAAACGAGAACCACGGGCCCAAAAGCTAAGCAGGAAAGCTGGAGTCTTTGATGTGTCCTTGTGCAGACGTAGAGAATGGACTTGAGGACATGGGGAGGGGGAAGGGTAAGCTGGGACGAAGTGAGAGAGTGGCATGGACATATATATACTACCAAATGTAAAACAGATAGCTAGTGGGAGGCAGCCACATGGCACAGGGAGATCAGCTCGGTGCTAGAGTGGTGGGATAGGCAGGGTGGGAGGGAGACTCAGGAGGGACGGGAAATGGGGATATATGTATACACATAGCTGATTCACTTTGTTATACAGCAGAAACTAAAACACCATTGTAAAGCAATTATACTCCAATAAAGATGTTTAACAACAAGATGTTAAATAAAATCCCATATATATATATATATATATATATATATATATATATATAGACTGCTATACTAAAACTTCATAGTAACCATAAACCAAAAATCTATAATAGACATACACACAAAAAAGAAAAAGGAATCCAAACATAACACTAAAGATAGTCATCAAATCACAAGAGAAGAGAACAAAAGAAGAAAGGGGAACAAAAGACCAACGAAAACAAATCCACGACAATTAACAAAATGTCAATAAGAACATAAATATCAATAATTACATTAAATGTAAATGAACTAAATGCTCCAGCCAAAAGATGCAGACTGGCTGAATGGATATGAAAACATAGAAAGAAGACCTGTATATCTGCTGCCTACAAGAGGCTCACTTCAGATCTATAGACACATACAGACTGAAAGTGAGTGGATGGAAAAAAGGTTTTCCACGCAAATGGAAATCAAAAGAAAGCTGGAATAGGAATACTCATATCCAACAAAATAGACTTTAAAATAAAGACTGTTACAAGAGACGAAGTAGGACTCTACATAATGATCAAGGGATCAATCCAAGAAGAAGGTATAAAAATTATAAATATATGTGCATCCAACATAGGAGCACCTCAATATATAAGGCAAATATTAAAAGACATAAAAGCAAAAATCGACAGTAACACAATAATAGTAGGGGACTTTAACACCCCACTTACATCAATGGACAGATCATCCAGGCAGAAAATCAATAAGGAAACACAAGCCTTAAATAATACATTAAACCAAATGGACTAAATTGATATTTATAGAGCATTCCATCCGAAAGCAGTAGAATACACATTCCTTTCAAGTGCACATGGATCATTCCTTGCTTTGTTTTTCAAGTGTTGTTTGTTTGTCTGTTTATACATTCTTCTCTATATCCACAGTAGATCTGTCTCCTGAAATACTTCCAAATGAACTAAAATTAAATGTGTGCTTTTACATTTCCTGTGGAAATCAAGTGGAGAAGTCTTTGGAAATAGCCCAAATTTCACCAATTCCCTAAAAGCCTTCCCAAGGATCAAAGAAACTGCTGGGAAAAATAAACACAAACAAACAAATAATTTTTTTAAGTGGCAAATAGTTTCATTCTAACCACTCACTCAGATTCCATAGGTCTCTTCTCTAAATGGGCTAATCATAACACAAATACCAATAACCACAACACCTAAAACAAAGACCCAAGATAGTTCATTCCTAAGGGAGTGGAGACAACAGTTTGCTTGCGTCTGTATTTGCTCTAGAACTAGCAGCTAGATAAGAGAGCAGGCACCACAGTCATGGTGGTTTTATGCATTTCTACTTGAAGAACTATAACATTATGTCACTTATAGTTTCCAGGCAAATGCGATAGCTGTGGCAAGTACCTCCACCCCCACCTTCCTCAATGGACATTTTCCTGCAAATTAGGTGAAAATCACATTGAACTGTGTTTTAAACACGTTAGAGGAACTTGATAAGACAGGAGAAATGCTTTAGAAAGCAAGAATGGGGCAAGCACAGATTCAAGGGGACCACTTCCCAGGAAGTTACAGCTTAATCTCCAGAACTTAGGCAGTGGTTGGGAGTCCCCTTCAGATGCAGAATGACCTCAGAGAAGAAATGTCCAGCGAAGAAAGGAGGGTGCTGCCTACACAGAGGTTTCTGCCAGGTTCTAAATTCAGTGCCTAGAAGTAACACAAATGTGTGAATTGGGCCAGGTTAAAGGGAAAAAGGAGTAGAAAGGGGTGTGGAAAATGTACCCTTTTTAACGGTACTTAAAAATATGTATTTTTAAAAGTACCTGTGAATGAAAACTTTGCCTGTCATAACAGTAAACAAAGGATGTTTGCAGCCATCAAGCCACTACAGCCACTGCCCCTAATGGTGAGCCCTGAGGGAACTCAGGATGGAGAAAAACTGGGCTGCCCACTGCCAAGCCCTCAGTCGCTGCAGCCACCTTCAACGGTGCACCCAATGGTTAGGGAACTCTGGATGCGAAAGAACTGGATACTGGCCCTAAATAGCTAAGGTGCATATCAAAGGAATGGTTTCAATGAGCCCAGACTGTTGCATCTTCCCATACATAGAAAAGCGCTAAATTCATTAACTTGAGATATCTGGTTTTCTTCAATTAATGGTAATCTTTTGATTATCTGGTATTTGTTGCAAAACTCCATATATATCCTGGCTCCTCCCTTACCTCTTCAGAACAGTCCCTCAGAGCGATCTGAGAGGCTGTCTTCCGGGCTTGAAGTCCTCAGAAAGACCACCAAATAAAACATACTTTTCTCAACTTTTAGGTTGTGCAGTTTTTTTTCAGTTGACATACACTATGCAGAAACTGTTAGTTTTCTACCCCATATCCAAACTCCCTTCCTTAGCAATAGAACCCAATTTTTATTAAGGGCAGAAATGGCCCACTTAGGCTGGAAGACTACTTCCCAGGCTTCCTTGCAACTAACTATGGTCATCTGACTACATTCTGGGCAATAAGACTTACTGGCAGAGAAGAGGAAAAGAGTGGCTGATGGGAGAACCAAAAGTATCTGCCCCCTTCACTAGCCTCGAGGAACCCACACACAGTGAGAGATGGGTGCATAACACAAGTCATGGTGTGTGTTATATTCTATTGTGTACAAAAGGCTATAGGGATACAAAGTGGGAATTATTCACTCTAATGTTGAAGGTGTTTTCCTAATGTTACATAAGCAAATGGATTTCAGAGCAATGCCTAGTGACCAGTTGTGTGACTTTCAGCAAATACACCACCTCTCTGAGCCTGGGTTTTCTCATGTTTTAATGGAAAAATAAATCCCACCTTGCAGAACTGCTGTGGGGATTCAGTGAGGTTAACTGTTTAAAGCAAACAGTAGGGAGCCAATCATATGGCAAATAATCCAAATCTGGCATCCCCCTTTCCAGTTGTTTCTCTTAGAGAGCTAAAGCCTGTGGTGCAGAGCCAAAGAGATTGCTGCTGAGAAGGATGGGGTCTGATAACCTGTTTAAGTGCTTTCACTCCCAGAACAATTTGATAAACCATTCGCTTGCACAGGGATCTTAGTTTCTGCCCTCTGACTGAAAGCAGATCTTATTTGGAAAAGTGGGAATTTCTTAACCATGAATAGAATACTCATTGATTAATATGATGTTGCTCATGCCCACTGAGATACTGGAGATGTTCCCTCCCCACCACCATGCCAACCACACCCAGTGGGGACCAGGGAGTGGGGAGCTAGGAAGAAGGGCATTTAAGAGCTCTTAGTCTGTTTTTATGTGTTTGGCAAGTGTCCCACACACTTTATTGTCTTGGTTTATGAGGCAAACTTGGCCAGGAAGATCACCCATGACCTTCAGGAAACTGGATGACAAGGGAATAAAAACAGATTGTTCAGCATGGAGTAAGGTCTCTTTATCTGTAGTTCTCCTCCTCCACCACCAAATTATAGGCATGTTCTCCTAGAAAAAAAAAATACACAGGACCTTCCTCCAGGACTTCCCAGTATGAGATTGAAGAATCCAGCAGGGACCAATCAGGCCTCAAGTGAACAACAACCCATTTTTATACATAACACTGTAACCATCCTAAACCAACTTTCAACTGCCAATTTCAGGCTCTTATATATCAGATCAAAAACATTATCATGGGGACTTCCCTGGTGGCACAGTGGTTAAGAATCTGCCTGCCAATGCAGGGGACACGGGTTTGATCCCTGGTCCGGGAAGATCCCACATGCCATGGAGCAACTAAACCTGTGCACCACAACTACTGAGCCTGTGCTCTAGAGCCCACAAGCCACAACTACTGAAGCCCACGCGCCTAGAGCCTGTGCTCCGCAACAAGAGAAGCTACCAAAACGAGAAGCCTGCGTACCGCAACGAATAGTAGCCCCCACTCGCCGCCAACTAGAGAAAGCCCGCACATAGCAACAAAGACCCAACGCAGCCAAATAAATAAATAAAATAAGTAAATTTAAAAAAAATCATGGTACCACCTAGACAGTGCAAAAAAGTGAAAATATTAATTCTATTGACAAGAGGTGTGGGATTTATAAATTTAATATATTTATATTAACTATTTAAATTAAATTTATAAATGTAATATATTTGAGAAAAACAAAGGCACTTATTAGGGGTGTTAAAAGTGGCAAATCTTTAGTCTTAGTGGTATGTTTAGCTCGTTAACTGTATTTCCAACTGTGAATACAACTATAAAATTAAAGAGCATATATGAAAATTAAAGAGCATATATGAAATGTTGGGAAGATAACATCAGAGATTGTGGATAAATGTGGATAAATGGTATTATTTGAGACTATAATATATTTCAGCTGTTGGGTTTATAGTCCTCACCTTATAGCAGATATGTCTATTTGGGGGTGTGCTAAACTTTCACACAAGCTTTAAGGAATGTCTGTGTGGATTACCTGCAATCCAGCTTCTTCCATAGCCACGTCCAATCGTGTCCTACACGGTGGGATTTAGCCAAGGCAGCACAGATCCAGGTGGAGTCTCACCAGCAAGTGCCAAAACCAAGCATGCGTGGAGTCAAATAGAATCAGCCCGGAAGTCAGGTCAAAATGGGGCCCAAGTCCACAAGCCCAGGAAGCCTTGAGGGTGGCAAGAAGAGTTAGGAGGTCACTCCTGCCAGACTGACTGCTGGGACTGAGAACAGAGGGAGGACGCCTCCTCACAATAGATCTGAACAAACCTCCATGAGCAAACACAAGAGTCTCCACTAATTTAAAGAAGCAGAAATAAGTCAGTGCCTAATGTACAGAATAGGTTGCTCCAGAAATTCCTTATTTGAAAAAATTGAGAAATTTGAACTACGATTTAGGCTGGTCTGATCTGGAAATCCCTAGTTAAGAAAACACAAATTTTCTTCATAGCTAAATCTAGAGCAGTGTTGTCCAAGAGAAATATCATGCAAGCCACATGTAAAACCAAATGAAATTAATTTTAATAATAAATTTCTCCTAACCCAAGATATCTGAAGTATTATCATTTCAAAATGTAATCAATGTAAAAATTATTAGTGACATAGTTTATATTACATTTGTCATACGAAGTCTTCAAACTCCAGTGTACTTTTTACACTTACAGCACATCTGAATATGAATGCTAAATTTTCATTGCAAATACTTAACTGTATTTAGATCATACAATTTATAGCTTAAAAAATTGATTCACATACACAAATTGTTTCTAATATACTTAAAAGTTTCCCAGTAAATGAACTGAGTATTAGTTCCTAGCACTGCAGGAAAAAAAATAACAATAAATGGCCTTACTTTCCAGGAAAAGCACAGGGGCAACAAATGCATGACCTCTACCTCATGCTTTTGCCTTCCAGATCTTATGTAGGTGCAAGTGATTGGTGGAATCTAAATTACATCTAGAACTTGAACTGCAAGGCAGGCTGGGGAAGTTTTAGTCTTCTCGGTATAGGAAGACCCTAAAAAAGAGGTTGGAATATATATTGAGGCCAATGCACCATGTGCCCATGATGTTCATTGCAACAGCATTTACGACAGCAATCACTAAATAGAAAATAGACTAAATGCACAAAAGTAAAGGGCTAGTAAAATAAAGCGTACTCTATCCAGGTAATGAAATAACATGGTCATTTTGGGGTTTGTTTTAAATATTTATTTTATTTATTTATTTGGTTGTGCCAGGTCTTAGTTGCGGCAGGCGGGCTCCTTAGTTGTGGCATGCATGTGGGATCTAGGTCCTTGACCAGGGATCGAACCCATGCCCCCTGCATTGGGAGCGCAGAGGCTTAACCATTGCGCCACGAGGGAAGTCCCACATGGTCATTTTTGAAGGACATTTTATCAATGAAGTGAAAAATCTTACAATATGTCACTTACCAAAATAAAGTCTGAACAAAAAGCAGTACATTCAATCTGATCCCACTTTTAGGGACAACTAGGGAAATTTAAATATGGCCTATGTATTATTTTTGCAGGTATGATAATGGTACTGTGATTATGTCGGAGAATGTCTTTGTTCTTAAGAAATGAATGCTTTAGTGTTGTGAATTTTTTAAATTACTTTCAAATAATTCAGAATAAAAGCAGAGAGAGAATGTTAACTAGGAAATGATGAATGATGGAAATCTAGGAAAATGATATATGGGCATTCATCGTACTACTCTTTCAACTTTTCTGCTAGCTAAAAATTACTCAAAATAAGAATTGGGAGAGAAAAATGCTGGGGAACAGTGGCTAGTTTTATTTATTTGCAAGGCTGTTCAGAGTTCAGCCTATTTCCTTTGCCAGCACCACATCTTTAAAAATGTGTGCTCTCAGAATGCATGTATACAATGTTGTCATCTCCAGTAACCCAATATGGCTTTAGGCTGCTCTTTCTTTATTTTCCCATTCTCTTAATGTGTTTTGAGAAACTACAACTGTTCCAGAGAACATCTGTATCTCTCTTTCTCTCTCTCCCCTCCCTCCCTCCCTCTCCCTCTCCCTCTCCCCCTCCCTCTCCCTCTCCCTCTCCCTCTCCCTCTCCCTCTCTCTCTCTCTCTCTCTCTCTCTCTCACACACACACACACACACACACACACACGAAATAATTAAATCAGTGATGTCAAATGCATGGCACATATGCCACCAGAATCCCTACCAAGCAATGGCAGTCATCACTAACTGATCAACGTACTCTTTCCTGCCAAACCTCATTATACATCAGAATCCTGCTAAACACAGCTCTCCAGGTAACTTTGATTAATGCATGGGAGCTGGCATGTGAGATTAAACCTTTGCCACACATTTATTAAATAGTCTACTTTAGCAAAACCTTAAAAAGCTATGATTGTCCTGAGTGTCTCTAAGGTGGCTACGAAAGAAAGAGCTCAAAACCTGGAGCCAAAGACCTGAACTCAAATCCATCTTCTGCCTCTTACTCCTTGAACCTTGGGAAAACCTATTAAAGTTCTTTGGCCCTCAGTTTCCCCATCTGTAATGAAACCTTCCTCACAGGGGTATAAGGTAGTTGAAATGAAATAACGGACACTTTGTAAATGCCAAAGACATTTACATATGAAGAGTGGCATCAGGAAAAATGGAAAATTCACTATTGGAAAAGCCATTGCTGGAGTATTGATTGTAATTCAGAATGCAGGATGAGTTCTAAGGGCCTAAAGTGTTTTTTTTCTTTTTTTAAAGCCAATCCAGAAACAGGGCAAATTCTGAGTGCTCCTTCTCAGTATCCTTTGCTGGTTCTTCATTTCTAACTTATGAAAGGGCTCAGTCGTCAGATATTTTTTGCCGTTCGCACCATAGGTGACGTCCTCTAATCTCATGACTTTTAAGCACAATTCATATGCTGTTGACTCTCAAATTTTAAAAGTGTACCAAGATGTTAAAAAGGGAGTTTAGGGCTTCCCTGGTGGCGCAGTGGTTGAGAGTCCGCCTGCCGATGCAGGGGACACAGGTTCGTGCCCCGGTCCGGGAAGATCCCACATGCCGCGGAGCGGCTAGGCCCGTGAGCCATGGCCACTGAGCTTGCGCGTCTGGAGCCTGTGTTCCGCAACGGGAGAGGCCGCAACAGTGAGAGGCCCATGTATCGCAAAAAAAAAAGGGGGGGGGAGTTTAGATCACGGTTTCAATACACTAGATATCAAATACTAAAGTACGGGGCTGATGCAAATCAATATTTTCAAAGTGGTTATCTAAGAACAGTTTAACTTGGACCCCTCACTGTAATCAATGCCATAAAATGGTCCCATTACCGGAGATTGAAGGGAGGGAGAATTTGTAAAAGGTTTTCTTTGAAGAAAGCTGTGCTGTGAATAGCTCCTCTCCCTGGAGAATGGAAAGGACGGGGGAAGACCCCTCAGCTCAGACCTAGTGATAGGAGATAACTCAGAGAGCTGATATGCGTTCCCTGTAGTTTGAAGAAAGGGCGTGGGGAGAGCTGCTTAATTAACTGGAGTCTGACCCCCCACCCCAACTGGGGAATCTAAAGGTGAGAGGTTGCTAAAGCAGTGGGTTGCAGCAGAGAAGAGATTCCCCTGGGAATAGCCAAGGCACAGGGTATATACTTCCTGTGCACAGGAGGTGAGCCACACAGGAGAGTCAGCAAGAGCCTTATCATCCCAGCTCAAGTGTTTTGCCTGGTGGGGTGATGGGACTGTAAATGAGAAAGCTTGCGTGGAATGAGCTGCGGGAAAACCCACGGCAGCTGGAGGAATAGGATACATCACCCACACCAGTGGAGTTGCCAAAAGAGAAGCCACAGCAGTGGAGCCTCCACAGAATCTACAAAAGAACCAAGGAAGACACAGCATTAAATATTAGCCAGCCCCAGAGAAAGTTAAAATCATGTTAGGACAGTCCCAGTCAAGTAAGAACTTTCTGATCTCTTTCCCATCTACCCTCCTAGTGGAGTGTTGACACCAACTCTGGAGCAGCTGAAACCATAGCTAATGAGATGATGAGCAAGAAAGGGAAAAAAGCCAGCCATAACTTCTTCCCCAGTGGGGGTAACTAACCTGCTAAGGTGGAGGAAGTTGGAAGCAGAAGAAACATGACCTTTTAATGAAGATGTAAGTATTAAGTAACAAACTGAACTGGACATTCTTGTTTCTGAATCAAGTGTCTGGATTCCTACTTAAGGAGAACCACGGGACTTTCTGATACCTAAGAGTGACCAGAAAAATCATGATGCCTGCCAGAGTTTTCACCCAATGGCAGGGAAAACTGTTCCTCCACTGAATCAATGTTAAAGGGACATTAGGAAACAAAATTAAAATTGCATTCCGATTGATTCCCAGAGCTGTGCTTCTTCGCAATACTTGTAATAGCAGTATAATATGCATCTCAGAATTATCATATCCAAATACAAATTCTTGATTTGTATTCCATCTCCCAGACCTATTCTTCCTACAGTCTTTCCATCTCGTTAAAACAGAACTCCATCATCCCTCTTGATCAGGCCAAAATCCTTGAAGTCATCCTTGAATCCTTTCTTTCTTTAACATCCTAGATCCGAACTATCGGCAAATCAAACAAGATCTACTTTCAGAAGTTATTCTGAATCCAACCACTTTTTACCACCACCTGACCTAAACCACAATTGTGTCTCCCTTTGCTGTTTATTCTCATCTCCCTACATTCTACTCTCAACACAGCAGCCCAAAGTGACCCTTGTAAATCATGTAAGATCTTCTCAAAAGCCTTCATTTTTAACTTAGAATAAAAGCCAGTGTTCTTAGAATGCCTACATGATCTAGCCCTTAATCTTTTTCAAACCTCATCTCCTACCACGCCCTCTTTGCTTGCCACGATCTGACCACACTGAGATCCTTGCTTTTCCTCAAACTTGCTAAACACTCCTCCACCTCAAGACCTTTACACTTGCTGTTCTTTCTGCCAGAAATTCTCTTCCCCTTGTAGATTTCTGCTCAAATATCACCTTATCAGAAAGGCCTCTCCTGATTGCCTAATATAAATAGCAACTCCATCTTCCCCTTCTCCCCCACTCCCTTCTCTCCTACTCCTGATCTCCCTATCCTCCTCCTTTACTATAGTTATGCCCATGTCACTTAGAGCCACCTGAAATACTATGCATTTATTTGCTTGTTTAT
Source organism: Delphinapterus leucas (assembly GCF_059928025.1). Taxonomy (NCBI): domain Eukaryota; kingdom Metazoa; phylum Chordata; class Mammalia; order Artiodactyla; family Monodontidae; genus Delphinapterus; species Delphinapterus leucas. Next base: position 81,621,972 of record NC_143150.1, on the reverse strand, counting down.
TGTCTGCCTTCCTCTACCAGCATGTCAACAACCCAAGGCTAGGACTTAGCTTGGTCCACGGTTGTGAGCACTCAATATATTTTGAGTAAATGAAAAATTTATATTGAAGTACTTATAAGAGATCCTAAGCTATAATCATTTTATATTTAAAAAACTCTTCCATGGTCCCTTATAATATTTGGAAACAAATTCTGAAAATGGAGGAGAGCTGGGTCCCCTCAGCCTCCTCCTGACTCCTTTCAGGCCTACCCTCCCCTGATCCCACCTCTCAACAAGAACACATCCCCGGTTCTCGCATTAGAAGACCTTCCAGGAAGTCAGACGGGGGTGGAGGGAGCCCATGGGGGTCTCTCCTTGGCAACCATGGTTGCACATCAAGTCTTCACTCTGACACATGCAGGTACCAGGGCCAGATCTGGGGTTCTCCAGGCCTCTGTTCTGACTGCCAGACAAGAATGTCTGTCTCTTTTAATTTGACTTAACCTCTGTTTAATTACTAACTTGGCAGTTTCTGCTCTCTGCTTAGCTGCTTGTCAAGTATATGGCACTTTTGATAATTTAAGGTTAGAATTTAGTCTATTTTTGTAAATGAAAATCAGCCTGGAGCCAGAGTTTCCCTTTTATTCAGCAAGACGAAACAGGCAGCACATGAAAGGCAGGCACACTATAATTTTGTCTTTTCTGATACATTAAAAGCAGGCCTTTGCATACTGCCTGCTTGCCGTCATCTGGAAACCTCTACTGGGCCTGTAACTATGAAGTCTAGTGCTTTCATATGATTAGTTGTTTTTTTTCTTTCTTTCCGTGTCCAGCTTGGTTGGAAAAATTACACAGCAATGTCAGGAGACCACAATGAGAGGCAGCCTGGGGGATGCCCAGAGAGTTTGGGGACTAGGAGCTGGAGCCTAGGTTTCAGGACTGTCTCCACAGCCTCTGGGTTCAGTAACTTGAATGCTTATCTAACACAGTTTTAGGTGGATTGATGAATTCTATAATACTTGTTCATTCAAACCAACATTCATTTGGCACATCACAGATATCAGGGACAGGAGTTATACAAGTGAGAAGATATGATCCCTTTCCCCAGGGAGCACTCAGTCTAATGAATAGATAAATTAGGAAAAGAGACAATCTCAGTCTTGTTATAATCAAGGTGTGCAGAAAGCAACCTGGGAGCCTGGCGATAAAAGGGAGTCAGTCTACTTGAAGGATGAGTAGGTATTTACCAGGATTCAGTATGTGGGCTCAGGACAGACATGACAGCCCATGCAAAGGCCTGAGATAGCCTGTGCTGAACAGAAAAAGGAAAATTGGGCTTCCCTGGTGGCACAGTAGTTTAGAATCCGCCTGCCAATGCAGGAGACGTGGGTTCCAGCCCTGGACCGGGAAGATCCCACATGCCACAGAGCAACAAAGCCCGTGCACCACAACCATTGAGCCTGTGCTGTAGAGCCCACGAGCCACAACTACTGAAGCCTATGTGCCTAGAGCCCGTGCTCCGCAACAAGAGAAGCCACCGCAGTGAGAAACCCGCACACCAGAAAGAAGAGCAGCCCCCACTCGACACAACTAGAGAAAGCCCGCACACAGCAACGAAGACCCAACGCAGCCAAAAATTAATTAATTAATTAATTAATTAAGTTTATCAAAAAGAAAAAGGAAAGTTCACTGTAGGCTATGTGTGAGGGGGGAGCAAAACTGAGGAGAGTGTGGAGGCAGGGGGATAAGAGGAAAAGCAAAGAAAGTGAGGTTTGACCCTTTAGGTTAAGGACCAATGGTGAGGTTACAGAAAAACTTGAGGTCATGTGGTAAAATGGGCATGATAGAAGTAATAGTTAACAATTATTGGGCACTTATGACCATGTTCTGAGTACTTTCCGCTTAAACCTACAGCGTTCAGAGATGCTAAGTTACTTGCCCAAGATGACTCAGCTGAGAAGAGGTGAAGATGGGAATTTAAAAGCAATCTGCAGATTCCAGAGCCTAACCCTTAACCATCACACTACCTTGCCAGAAGTTTGCAACTATTAAATGAGCTAATGGATATGAAAGTACATGGCACACTGTAAAGTTCTGTCCAAATGTAGCACTGGTGTTTTTGGGGTTTGTTTTTTTTATAAATTTATTTATTTATTTTTGGCTGTGTTGGGTCTTTGTTGCTGCACGCAGGATTTCTCTAGCTGCGGCGAGCGGGGGCTACTCTTCGTTGTGGTGTGCAGACTTCTCATTGCGGTGCCTTCTCTTGTTGTGGAGCATGGGCCCTAGGTGCGTGGTCTTCAGTAATTGTGGCACGTGGGCTCAGTAGTTGTGGCTCACGGGCTCTAGAGCACAGGCTCAGTAGTTGCGGTGCATGGGCTTAGTTGCTCCGTGGCATGTGGGATCTTCCCGGACCAGGCTCAAACCCGTGACCCCTGCATTGGCAGGCAGATTCTTAACCACTGAGCCACGAGGGAAGTCCCTACACTGGTGTTTATTAGTTTTGTTACAAGGATGCCCAACATAGGAGCTCTTTCTTCATTGATATTTGACAGTGTAACCCTGAGCATTTTCTCCCAGGCTCAGAATGGCAAGCAAGAAAGGCTGTGAGAGTCAGAGATCACTCCGGATGAAAGGAAAGGAAGTCTGGGCTTTCATGAGTCACACTGGGGGGATGGAAGAATGATAAAAATCAAATGAAGGAGCCCTTCTGAAAGCTTAGCCTTTGCTGGCACCTACTAGTGCCCATGACAGATGTGCCAGCTTCATGGAGAATTATCCCCTGGAGGATAAATGCCCCAGGGCAGTTGCACATGTGAAGGGGATGGTGGGGGGAGGAGGGGAAGAGTTGCAACTGGTCTAACAGGCTGGGAGACCTGAGAGGCTGCCGTGCATCTGTGGAAAAATAAAACTTCAGCCTGGAATTCACTAATCATAACCATTACTTAGCACCACCTATGGGCATGCACTGCACTGCACTGAGGGTGTCACACACCTTCTCCGGAAACAGCAGGAGCCCCAACCCCACCAGCTCAGCAAAATGTAATTCTCTTTGTTTTAGAGATGCAGATAGCTCTAGGAGATTACTTGATTGGACCAGGGTCACATAACTAACTAGTAACTAGCAATCCTAATTTAGGATCAAAGTTGAATTTAATTCATACTCTTTTTTTACAGCACCAGGATTCTTCCAAAAGACATACATTCAAAGCTTAATTCTCCCAATTATTATGTCTGTGATCCTGGCCCTCTCAATTCATTACTGGGAGTTTTGTGTTGACTGATTGAAGAGTTGATTTTCCTGCCTCATTCCAGAAGAGGTTTACATCTTAAATCCTTATCTGCAATACGGGGAGAAACCCCTCCCAGTGTGTTTGTAGAGATTCGGAAAAAGGGATTAGGTCTGGAACACCAATAACAACATAACTATCTTTAAAACCTGAAGACCTGCTACCTCATAAAATATATCTTTGAACTTCATGACTCCAAATAGAAACGGGAATTCTAAGTTGCCCCCATGAAATGTTTCCAAACTTATTGATATGGAAACCACTGTCCTAAGGTCACGTGTCAGTTAACATTCACATCCTGAAAAATTCTCTTCACCCTGTGTGCCCAAAGAAAGATCTAGAAAACTCATTGTCTAGAGCTCAGTTGAAATTTAAGGGAAACAAAGATACTAGATTGAACCATGTGAAATTACCATTACCAAAGGGGTTCGACATAATGCAGGTCTTCGACATAATTAATGCAGGTCTTCAAAAAGACAGTACCATTATCACTGCAGAATGATTGGGCAAGCCCATCCTGGGCCAAATGTCAGCAGGCAGGCATAAGAATCATCTGGGTGACTGTTTAATATGCAGATTATGGGCCCACCCACAGATCCAGTACTGGAGTTGGGGTGAGGTAGTTCAGGAATCTGGCTTTTTAAAAGGCATCCCAAGTATCCCAAGACAGAAAGACTGCTCTAGGGGACTTCCCCTCGAGCATCTCCAAACCGGAAGAATATTCTGTTCCCAATAACTCTAAAGACAGCATCTCAAGATGCTGCACTTCTCAAAGGGCATCCTTCGTCAGCTTAAGGGCAGGTCAGTTTGAGGACCTCTACTGTAAAAGTAGGCAAGCACCTGGTGACAGTTTCAAATCCATCCTCCACAACTTTCTAGCTGTGAGAAGTCTCTTTTGAGTGCCCAGCTTTTTTGTTTTAATGACCCACCCCTCCTTTTGTTCTTTTCTTTATTTTATTTTGTTTTGTTGCCTGAAATTAATGATTATTGCAAGGGAATCTAGACCACTTTTTGAATAGCTGCATTTGGGTAATGTACCCATTGCTCTACCCTCAAGGAAAGAATTACTGTGGCTCCACTAGATGGTTTAGCGACTATTTATGCCCATCTTCCACATCGCAGACACAGACCAAAGCCTAATTATTTCTACCATGTTTGTTTTGCTGCAGAATGGTAACATTTACAAGGACATGGGTTTTTCCTCTATCCTATAATTTGGATTGTTTAGTTTTCCTTTTTGGACTTCTTTGATGCTGTTGAAGAAAGAAGTCCACAAAAATCTGGAGAAAGGAAGAGAGTGGGCTGCAGGGGGCAGAGTAGGTGGAAATGTTGTTTGCTTCTCTGTCTCCTCGGCCCCCCACCACCACTTCCCCTAGCTGGACTAAGCTATCTCCTTCCTATTTCTGCTTTTCTGCCTCTTACAGCTGGGCTGAAATATGTCAGCAGTATCACTGACTTACTATGAAACCTTGAGCGGGTCTCTTTCCCTCTCCAGGCCTTGCTTCCCATGTAAACAGTGAAGGTATACAACCAGACAATCTCTAAATTTAGTAACTTTCTTTAGCCCACTGGACTGTCGCTCATTCCTCTGTGACAGCCATGTGACTTGGGTCAACTTATTTGACCCATCTGATAGACCGTCAAGATGAGTCACAGCCTTCTCTTTTCTATCTCTGATGAATAAAAATAAGTTGCTTCTTTATACCCAAGGCATGAAAATAGTAACCAAGCCATGTTCCCTCAGAAGTCCCTGAGTTCCAAAGATGAGACCATTACTGTATTAAATTCTCCAAAGAGTTTCCAAGGCTTTAAATCGTCTGTCACATCCCTGACACACCCACCACACCCATTACCACACCCACTAGCCCCAATGCAACCTTAACACCTTCTTGGGTTAATTTCTGCCTCTCCTCTCCCCTTTATTTCTTGCTGGAGGTTTCTATGAGAAATGTAATTCCACTTCTAGGTATGTACTCTAGAAAAGCATTTTCAAATGTCCACAATAAGACATACAGAAGGATATTCACTGGGGCCTTATTTACCATAATGAATAATCAGGAAAAAAATGTCCATCAACTAAAACAATAATAATAATAAAACTCTGAGAAATCCATTTAACAGAATACTGTGCAGCACTTCAAAAGAATGAGGCAGATCCAAAAGTACTAATATGGGTAGACTGATAAGACATATTGTTGAGTAAAATAAGCATGCCAAAGAACGGTATGCATAGTATAACTTTTATGGAAAAGAAATAAACTGTACATATTCTAAGTGTGTGTGTGTGTGTATATATATATATATATATATATATATATATGTACCTATACATACACATACATATACACACATATACATAGCAGACATTTGGAAGGATGTGTAACAAACTGGTAACATTGTTTACCTCCAAGGAAGGGATGGTCAAGGGGACTTTGTGTGAAATATTTTAACTCAAAGGTTATAATCATAAATTACTTAAGAAATTTAAATTAATTTGAAATAATACAGCCCCTAAGTATATAACAATAGCACAAGAAATGGGGGGAAGGAAAAGTTCTTACTCTATACATGAACTGGTATAACATAATTTGAAGATGACTGTTCAAAAATGTGATAAAGATGAATATTAAATAACATAAAGATAAAATTTTATTAGAAAAAAGAAATTTAACAAATAAGACAAGAGTGAAGAGAAAACAGAACCATAAAAAATAATGCACATGCAGGTTAGCAAAGAGAAGGGAAAGGAAGAAAGAACTGATGGAACAAATATAAAATGACTAGCCAGATGGTAGATTTAAATATAACCATATCAATAGTAGAAATGTAAGTAATCTACACACCCCAATTAAAAGGCAGAGACCGTCAGACTGGATAAAAAACAAGACAACACATTATGCTGTCTACAGGAAACTCACCTTCAATATAAAGACATAAAAAAGTAAAAGGTTAAAATGATGCAAAAAGACAGACCATGCACACACTAATCAGAGAGCTGAGTGCCCTTATGAATACTAGACAAAGTAGACTTCAGGACAGGAATATTACCAGAGATAAAGAGAGTCGTTACATAATGATAAAGGGGACAATTCACCACCAAGACATAAGAATCCTAAATGTATATACACCTAAGATTGGAGCTTCAAAATGGCATGAAGCAAAAACTGCTAGAACTCAGAAGAGAAGCAGACAATTCCATGATTATAGTCAGACACATCAACAACCCTCTTAGTAATAAAAGAACACAAAAGAAATTAGTAAGGACACAGAAGACCTGAACAACACTGTAAACCAACTTGACCTAATTGATATTTATAGAGAATTCTAGTCAACAAACAGCAGAATACACATTCTTTTCAAGTACAGCTGACCACTGAAAAGCACGGGTTTGAACTGCACAGGTCCACTCATAGGCAGATTTTTTTTCAAAAGTAAATACTAGAGTACTACACAATCCCTGATTGGTTGAATCCATGGATGTGGAACCTTGGATAAAGAAGAACCTTGGATACGAAGGGCTGGCTATAAGTGAGTCACATGTAAATATGAAATAGTCACCAAGAGTATACTGGGTCATAAGTCAAATCTCGACAAAGTTTAAAAAACTGAAATTGTACAAAGTATGTTCTCAATACTTTGAATTAATACTTTGAATTCACAACATAATTAAATTAGAAATCAAGAATAGAAAGATATTTGGAAAATTTCCCACACTTCTAAATCACTCAAAGTCAAATGATAAATTATAAAAACTTGAATTGAAAATGAAAACACATGAAAAGTTGTGGGATATAGATAAATCAGTGTTTACACGGAAATTCAAAGCATTAAAAATTTATAGGGATAGTACCCCGGTAAACATGGTAAACATTCCTAAGACCCACTAGACTTTCTATAAGAAGTGTGACTTGCACAACCCCACAAAATGACATGGTACAAGAAGGGCAAGGATTCTGGCCTGTCCCAGGAAAGCAGTGTTACCACAGGAAGTAGAGTGGCTATGGTGAGCAGGCTAAGTGGATTTTCCGGCAAAGGCTAAAACTACAAAGAAAATTGTGCTAAGGCTTGAATGCTTAAGCCCTATTATACATCTAAAAGAATGCCAGCTATTGATAGATGCATGCATTATGAACTGGGAAGAGACAACAAGAGAAGAGGCCAAATCATCCCGTTCTGGGCTTCACCTTTTGTTTTATTATAAGGGAAATAAAATCTTGAGGTTATGTTAACTTCAAAAAAATAAGTTTACATTAAGAAGAAAAGAATGGTCTCAAATCAATGCTCTAACGAGAATTCACCTTAAGAAACTAGAAAAAGAAAGGCAATATAAACTCAGAGCAAAGAGAAGAGCAGAGCAAAAAACCTGAGCAGAGCAAAAAACCTGAGCAGAAATCTATGAAATAAAGCCAGAAAAACAAAGAAAGAAAATCAATGAAACCAAAAGTTGTTTCTTTGGAAAAAAAAATAGGCAATTGATAAACCTCTGCTCAGACTGATCAAGAAAGTGAAGGCACAAATAACCAACACCAAAAATGAAAAAGGGGAAATCACCAGATCTACTAACATTAGAAGAATAAGAAAATATTATGAACTATGCCAATAAATTCACCAACTTGGATGAAATGGACAAATTCCCTGAAAAAAAAACACAGCCCTGACCTACTGTAGTAGACTGTGAGAACTCTAGTATTTATCTGCCTAAGGAACTCCAGGTAGAGAAATCAAAATGAGTAAGGAGAAAAAAGAACCCTCCTACACTGTTGTCGGGAATGTAAATTGGTGCGGGCACTATGGAAAACAGTACTGAGGTTCCTTTGAAAACTAAAAATAGAGTCACCATGTGAACCAGCAATCCAAATCCTGGGCATATATCCAGAGAAAACTCTAATTGGAAATGATACATGCACCCAAATTTTCATAACAGCACTATTTACAATAGCCAAGACCTGGAAGCAGCCTAAATGTCCACTGACAGATGAATGGATAAAGAAGAGGGGTGTGTGTGTGTGTGTGTGTGTGTGTGTGTGTGTGTGTGTGTATGTAATATATATATATGTATATATATATATATAAAATGGAATATTACTCAGCCATAAAAAAAGAATGAAATAATGCCACTTGAAGCAACATGGATGGACCTAGAGATTATCATACTAAGTGAAGTCAGACAGAGGAAGACAAATATTATATGATATCACTTATATGTGGAATCTAAAAAAATGATACAAATGAACTTACAAAACAGAAATAGACTCATGTAGAAAACAAACTTATGGTTAACAAAGGGGAAAGGCGGGGAAGGATAAATTAGGACTTTGGTATTAACAGATACACACTACTATATATAAAATACTGATATATAAACAACAAGGACCTACTGTACAGCACGGGGAATGACATTCAATATCTTGTGATAACCTATAGTGCAAAGGAATCTGAAAAAGAATGTGTGGGCATATTATATATATATATATATATATATATATATATATATATTATATATATATATATATACACAAAATCTGAATCACTTTGCTGTACACCTGAAACTAACACAACAATGTAAATCAACTATATTTCAATTAAAAAAACAACGAGTAGGGACGTGGAAGCACTGAACAAAACAAGTGTTTCTACTGGAGTAGAAAAACACAGAGTTTAGAATAGCAGAAGCTAAAGAAGTAGAAATCAGCAAGTAGAGGACTGGTTAAGATCAGAGATTAGTTAAGAAGCCATGGCATAATTCAGTGAATGATGATGAGGGTCTGAACTACCAAGGTAGTAGTAAGAATGAAGAGAAGATTAAAATTTGAGAAATAGGTAACCAATAAAATAAGCAGAATTGGTGACTGACTGACTATGGGAAGGATGAAGGAGGAGGAGGAGCACAGAAGGGCTCTTATGCATTGGGCTTGGGGACCAGGTGCTACTAATTCATACTGGGACTAGCCAAGCAATGGTGGTTGATGGCAGAGGAAGATCATGGTCTACATTTATGGAAATCAAGGTTGGGAATGTTTGCCAAGCATCCGGATTTATAAATGTGACGCAAACGGGAGAAGTCAGCAGTGAAAAAACTTACTGCATGGGTGGATATCTTGCCTAAGAGACTTACAGAAAGAGAAGAGATGTGGATCAAGGGTAGAACCCTTGATGAGAAAATAAAGTTCAAGAAAAGCTTTATGATTGGGAATAAGGCAGTTCTAAGCAAGTGCAATCATGCACAAACATGTTAAGTAACGTCTTACAATATCAAAAAGTTGCAACAAACCTACATATCATAGAAAAACAGACTGGTTAAAAAGGAAGACACTAGAAGAGATATTTAAGAAGAGCATACAAAAATTCAGACATTGCATACGTGTTTTCCTACCTTTTAAAAACTATTATGGGGCTTCCCTGGTGGCGCAGTGGTTGAGAGTCCGCCTGCCGATGCAGGGGACATGGATTCGTGACCCGGTCCAGGAAGATACCACATGCCGTGGAGTGGCTGGGCCCGTGAGCCATGGCCGCTGAGCCTGCGCGTCCGGAGCCTGGGCTCCACAATGGGAGAGGCCACAACAGTGAGTGGCCCGTGTACCGCCAAAAAAAAAAAAATATATATATATATATGTATATATATATACATATATATATATAATGTATTTATATTATTTAAACACTGAAAACATGCACAGCAAAGCTGGGAAAAAATACATCATTACGAAAATTGAAATCATATCAGGTATCTTTTCCAACCACAATGAGACAAGATATCAATTACTGGAAAAAATCTAAAAAATACAAATACATGGAGGCTAAACAATATATTATGTATTTATATTATTTAAACACTGAAAACATGCACAGCAAAGCTGGGAAAAAATACATCATTACGAAAATTGAAATCATATCAGGTATCTTTTCCAACCACAATGAGACAAGATATCAATTACTAGAAAAAATCTGTAAAAATTACAAATACATGGAGGCTAAACAATACCTTACTTATTTACCAAGAGATCATTGAAGAAATCAAAGAGGAAATAAAATATACCTAGAAAAAATGACAATGAAAACACAATGACCCAAAACCCATGGGATTCAGCAAAAGCAGTTCTAAGAGGGAACTTTATAGCAATAAAATCCTACCTTAAGAAACAAGAAACATCTCAAATAAACAACCTAAGCTTACAGATAAAGCAATTAGAGAAAGAAGAACAAAAAAACCCCAAAGTCAGCAGAAGGAAAGAAATCATAGAGATCAGAACAGAAATAAATGAAAAAGAAATGAAGGAAATGATAGCAAAGACCAATAAAACTAAAAGCTGGTTCTTTGAGAAGATAAATAAAATTGATGAACGGTTAGCCAGACTCAACGAGAACAAAAGGGACAAGGCTCAAATCAATAGAAATAGAAATGAAAAAGGAGAAGTAACAACTGACACTGCAGAAATACAAAGGATCATGAGAGATTACTACAAGCAACTCTATGCCAATAAAATGGACAACCTGGAAAAAATGGACAAATTCTTAGAAATGCACAACCATCCAAGACTGAACCAGGAAGGAACAGAAAATATTAACAGACCAATCAAAAGCGCTGAGATTGAAACAGTGATTGAAAATCTTCCAACACACAAAAGCCCAGGACCAGATGGCTTCACAGGCGAATTCTACCCAACATTTAGAGAAGAGCTAACACCTATCTTTCTCAAACTCTTCCAAAATATAGCAGAGGGAGAAACACTCACAAACCCATTCTATGAGGCCACCATCACCCTGATACCAAAACCAGACAAAGATGTCACAAAGAAAGAAAACTACAGGCCAATATCACTGGTGAACATAGATGCAAAAATCCTCAACAAAATGCTGGTAAACAGAATCCAACAGCACATTAAAAGGATCATACACCATGATCAAGCAGGGTTTATCCAAGGAATCCAAGGATTCTTCAATATAGGCAAATCAATCAATGTGATACTCCATATTAACAGATTGAAAGAGAAAAACCATATGATCATCTCAATAGATGCAGAGAAAGCTTTCGACAAAATTCAACACCCATTTATGATAGAAACCCTCCAGAAAGTAGGCATAGAGGGAACCTTCCTTAACAAAATAAAGGCCATATACGACAAACCCACAGCCAACATCGTCCTCAATGGTGAAAAACTGAAACCATTTCCACTAAGATCAGGAACAAGACAAGGTTGCCCACTCTCACCACTATTATTCAACATAGTTTAGGAAGTTTTAGCCACAGCAAACAGAGGGGAAAAAGAAATAAAAGGAACCCATATCGGAAAAGAGGAAGTAAAGCTGTCACTCTTTGCAGATGACATGATACAATATACAGAGAATCCTAAAGATGCTACCAGAAAACTACTAGAGCTAATCAATGAATTTGGTAAAGTAGCAGGATACAAAATTAATGCACAGAAATCTCTTGCATTTCTATACACTAATGATGAAACATCTGAATGTGAAATTAAGAAAACACTCCCATTTACCACTGCAACAAAAAGAATAAAATATATAGGAATAAACCTACTTAAGGAGACAAAATACCTGTATGCAGATAGTTATAAGACACTGATGAAAGAAATTGAAGATGATACAAAGAGATGGAGAGATATACCCTGCTCTTGGATTGGAAGAATCAACATTGTGAAAATGTCTACATTACCCAAAGCAATCTACAGATTCATTGCAATCCCTATCAAACTACCACTGGCATTTTTCACAGAACTAGAACAAAACACTTCACAATTTGTATGGAAACACAAAAGACCCCGATAAGCCAAAGCAATCTTGAGAAAGAAAAATGGAGCTGGAGAAATCAGGCCCCCAGACTTCAGACTATACTACAAAGCTACAGTAATCAAGACAGTATGGTACTAGCACAAAAACAGAAATGTAGATCAATGGAACAGGATAGAAAGCCCAGAGATAAACTCACGCACATATGGTCACCTTATCTTTGATAAAGGAGGCAAGAATATACAGTGGAGAAAAGACAGCCTCTTCAATAAGTGGTGCTGGAAAAACTGGATAGCTACATGTAAAAGCATGAAATTAGAACACTCCCTAACACCATACAAAAAATAAACTCAAAATCGCTGAAAGAACTAAATGTAAGGTCAGACACTATCAAACGCTTAGAGGAAAACATAGGCAGAAATCTCTATGACATAAATCACAGCAAGATCCTTTTTGACCCACCTCCTAGAGAAGTGGAAATAAAAAGAAAAATTAACAAATGGGACCTCATGGAACTTCAAATCTTTTGCACAGCAAAGGAAACCATAAACAAGACGAAAAGACAGCCCTCTGAATGGGAGAAAATATTTGCAAATGAAGCAACTGACAAAGGATTAATCTCCAAAATTTACAAGCAGCTCATGCAGATCAATATCAAAAAAACAAACAATCCAGTCCAAAAATGGGCAGAAGACATAAATAGACATTTCTCCAAAGAAGATATACAGATCACCAACAAACACATGAAAGAATGCTCAACATCACTGATCACTAGAGAAATGCAAATCAAAACTACAATGAGATATCATCTCACACCGGTCAGAATGGCCATCATCAACAAAATCTACAAACAATAAATGCTGGAGACGGTTTGGAGAAAAGGGAACAATCTTGCACTCTTGGTGGGAATGTAAATTGATACAGCCACTATGGAGAACAGTATGGAGGTTCCTTAAACACTAAAAATAGAACTACCATACGCCCCAGCCATCCCACTACTGGGCATATACCCTGAGAAAACCATAATTCAAAAAGAGTCATGTTCCACAATGTTCATTGCAGCTCTAGTTACAATAGCCAAGACATGGAAGCAACCTAAGTGTCCATCAACAGATGAATGGATAAAGAAGATATGGCTCATATATACAATGGAATATTACTCAGCCATAAAAAGAAACGAAATTGAGTTATTTGTAGTGAGGTGGATGGACCTAGAGTCTGTCATACAGAGTGAAATACGTCAGAAAGAGAAAAACCAATACCGCATGCTAACACATATATATGGAATCTAAAAAACAAACCAAAAAAATGGTCATGAAGAACCTAGGGGCAAGACGGGAATAAAGACGCAGACCAACTAGAGAATGGACTTGAGGATACAGAGAGGAGCAAGGGTAAGCTGGGACAAAGTGAGAGAGTGGCATGGACATATATACACTACCAAACTTAAAATAGATAGCTGGTGGGATGCAGCCGCATAGCACAGGCAGATCAGCTCGGTGGTTTGTGACCACCTAGAGGGGTGGGATAGGGAGGGTGGGAGGGAGCGAGACGCAAGAGGAAAGAGATATGGGTACGTATGTATATATATATAACTGATTCACTTTGTTGTAAAGCAGAAACTAAAACTCCATTGTAAAGCAATTATACTCCAGTAAAGATGTTACAAAAATACATCAAAATATTAGTATTAGATGTTTTGAGTTTAGGGGTCCATGGGGTACTGCCATCTACTATTCTGTATCTTGCAAATTCGCTATAAAACACTTATGCAAGAGTAAGACAACCTGTCCCCCCAGAAAGAAGAACCATGATATTTCCTTCCATCTCTAGTGACCACCCCCACGCCACGCCAGAGTTCTTGTGTAACACAGGACCTGGCGCTGAGGGCCCGCAATGGCTGTGTCAGTACCTGTTGTGAAGGCAGCTGCGAGCCTCTGTGCCCTCGGCCCCACCACGTCACCTGGAGGCCTCAGCCCAGCCCAGGGAGGTGAGATCCCTGCATCCGTCTGTACAGGGTCCTGCGTGTGCCCCTCCGGCGTGGTCTCATCTCCGCAGTCACGCTGCCCTTTTCCGTCACGGTCCTTTCCCTCGGGGCCTCACCAGCCCTGCCTCCTGGCCTGGCTGGCAGGGCCTTCCCGGCAGCTCCTCAGAAAACAACTCCCAGTGGGAGGCAAGCACCCCGCATGGTGTGGATACTGGTCCTGCCGGGAGCGTGCCAGCTGCGACCTTGCCAGCCCAGGTGGCAACCGCAGCAGAGCCTCTGGGCCAGCCTTGGGCCCTGGTGCTGAACAAAGGCTCACGGTTCCTTCCACTCCTCTCGGCCACCTCACTAGGTCAGTGTACCGTCCTGTTCCTGGCCTGTGGCAGGGTGACATCTGGGCTGGGAGCCCAAGGACTTGCCCAGAGCCCACTAGACAGCAGTCGGCGTTACAGTGATGGTGACGAAGATGTTCTCTTTAAGTTCAGGCAGAGAGGGCAGGTCCCGTGCTCAGGGCCTCCGGGGCCTTTCAGGGTCTTGGGAGGCCGCAGCCTGGATGGTGTGGCCCCAGTGGGCTGAGGTGAAGCGATAGCCAGTGGAACGCCGCAGGCAGAAGTGGTGGAAGGGCCCCTCAGTCAGCCAGTAAGCCCCGTCACAACCTCATCCGTGAGGGGAATCCTGAGCTGTGACTTCTGGATTCAGGATTCCGAGGAGAAACTGTTGCCGCCTCTAAAAGCCGGCCACGCGCCCAGGTCTTGGCCCCTGTCCCGGATGTGGCCCCGCCCCAGATATGGCCCCACCCCCAGGGGTAGTCCCGCTGGATGTAGTCCCCCTCCAGGCCTCGGCAGGGCCCGCAAAGCACGCTGGGTGGGGCTCTCCCTGCGCAGGTTCTGCGCAAGGCTCGCCAGTTAGTTCGTCTAAAGGGTTATTGACTTACCGTTAACTAGATGCGATACACCAGGCCACTAGTGAGGGTGATAGAGAAGGTCCTGGTACTTTGGGGACCTAGAGAGTAGCCCAAAATTACAAATAGAGCTGTGATGGTGAAAGTGAGGTCACCATTCGTGTCTTGGGAGGGTCAAGGAAGGCCTCCCAGAAAGACCCCCGCTTTACATAGCAGTAAGGAAGAGGGAAAGGAGGGTGCTATGCAACCGTTTTTGAAGATTTGGTGATGAAAAGTTCCCATCTGAAGGCTTATGGTTCCTTCAAAAGTGGGCCAAACAGCAAATCTGTTGAGGGGGAGGGAGGGGCAGGAGTTTGAGGAAAGTGAAGGAGGTTTGATATCATTTTGAGTATGATGAGAAGGAGCTGACTCAAGGACCAACACTGTAAGCTCCACAAGGGGAGGGGGCTTGTTTTTCTTACTCATGTGTCCCAAATGCTTGAAACAATGACTAGGATACTTCAGCCAAAGACTCCTCTGGTTTCAGCTGGATGTGGACCGTGCACAGTTGATGTAGTTTCTTGTAAGTGACCTCCTTGCCCTTAGCCTCGTGTCCTGGGACAAAGCCACTGAACAAGCAACTCATCCTTTTTCTCCAGGTGACTTTTTGTCGAAGTCTATTTTACATCTGGGGCAAAAACTAGGGAGGGGTCTTGTTCACTAGAGTGTCAGCTGAATCTGGAAGGGGGTGACTGGCTTGGAAGATCCTTAATCCTACCTCCCCTCCTTGATGTATTTAAACTTTGGATCTCCTTAAGGTCCTCTCATCCTTTGGGGCTAAATTCTTTTTCTGGCTTTTCCTTGGGGCCTGAAGCTTAGGAACACAGGGCTTCTGCTGACCTAGGCTGCTCCAGAGCTGGGGAATTCCTTGGCCTTGACTATCTCCCTGGACTGTTTAATCTTTGAAAGAATACCTAAATTCACCTCCATCATCATATTCCTAAAGTGGAAACTCAACTTAGAGAAGATACTGTTCTTTGGTGAGCTCCTTCCCTCTAGAATTTTTCCCGAAGGACTGGGGCTAGGCTTTAAGGTGGGGACAGGGTCTGGGGCTGAGGAAGCAATGGGGGATTGGTTAAGTGTATTTGGACTGGGGGAGGGGGACACTAGAGATTGAATAAGAGAAAGGGAGACTAGTGTGGGACTGCTATCAAAGAACATAAGGGTAGCCAGCAGGGACTCACTGTGCAAAGAGGGGGACCTCTGAAGAGCTAGCTACATTTATGCTGCAGAGTCTCGCAAGATTTTGGAATTCGGAGACTCCTATGGGCTATGCAGTTACCATGGTTGGCCTTCACATCTCTAGAAGGGCTGGAGGGCTGTGGAGTAGTGCTCAACAGCAAGTGATGCTAAAGAAGGTGCAGAAGAACTGAGTTGGTAGTATGCCCTCCGTTGTTTTAGAATGATCCCTTCTTCTTTGTCCTCCCAAATCTGGAAATCCACACTCTTTGTGACATATCTTCAGGAGCTTCTGGACAGCAGAGCTAAGGAAAGAGTGTCTACTTGCTTCCACATGCCTGATTGCAGGGTCTCCCCAGAGACAGAACTCGCTGGATGAAAGGAGAAAGCTCCTCCTGCTGGAAATCACAGTATGAGAAGGTAGGGAAAAGCAAGTCCTTAACAGACAGGTGCCCCCAGGAGGAGGTTGAAATGGACAAGGTTTTTGAGCAGTCAACGCCTTCGTTTTTTGCAATAGAAGTCAGTCAAAGGGGGTTTTCTGAAGATGAGCTCTCTGGAACAGTGTTCAGTAGGGTTTAAATCAAGCCAAATTGAGTCAGTATTAAAGTAGAGTCTGGCAGTGGTGGGGTAGAGACTGTTGGTGATGATGGGGTGACAGGCAAATGAATCAGTGGGATTCATGGAGTGAATGGGATGTTGTGAGTGATAAGAGGTTGAGTTCCTGACAACAAGGGTAGGATCATGCAAGAGGAGGGATCTGGTTGGGGAAGAGAGTCTGGTATCTGAGTGTGTTCTAGGGGAAAGGAGGAAGGGTAGATGATGGGGGCAGAAGATGGTCCCTTAAGATTGTAGCTCTGGAGGCAGAAAGGGATCTGCAGTGTTGAGATTGAATAAGGGGACCTGGGGGGCAGAGTGGAGGCAGAGAGGACCTTCGTGGAAAAGATGAGAAAGCTGGTAATGGGGCAAAATAAGGATAAATGAAATGTTAGGAGAGATCGAGGCAAGGAGGACTCCCAGGGAGAGGGGAGAAGGCCATCATGGGAGTGGAAAAAAAGATGAGCGAGAATGTGGGAGCCAATGACAGAGCCTCTGGTGGCAGAGAGGCCAGTATGGAGGTGAAAGGAGTGATGAGGGAGGGGGACCAATTATGAAGGACAGGGCAGAGAAGAAAACAGAGCAAGGCATGAGAAGAAAACAGATTATGCAGGAGCAGAGTCAGATACAAAATTGAGAGCAGCAGGGGAAGATGAGACTCTGTAGGGTCCTGGAAGGAAAGGCTGATAAATAGGCCAGAAGTGAAAGGGCTCAGACAGAGGGGCTGGTAATTGATCTGCTGGAAGGTCTGGTGAAAGGGTGGAGGCCAGAGTTAAAGAAGGCTCAAGCAGAGGAGCTGTGGGAACAGAAGGGGACACAGAGGAAGCAGCATCTTTCACAGGATTCCCCAAAGCAGAAGGTCAGCCACCACAGTGATGCTTTCCCAACCCTCCCTGCACAGATCTTGACCCAGCAGTTACCAAAACCGCAAGAGGCTGCAAGCTGCTGCCAGGAACAGAGTAGAAACAAGAGGGTCTGGCAAGAGTAAGGGCACCTGAAGCATGCTGTCCCTTCCCATGCCCCACATCTGAGACTTCATTATACTCCTTTATACCTCACCCCAAGGCTTGCTTTCTCATTCTGGTTTCTGCGGGTTCCTCCTTTCCTCTGCCAGGCTGCACTGGGGCCCTAAAATTATATAGCCCATGCTAGGAAGTGGGAAACAGGAAAAAAGGAAAGAGACTAATCACTTCCAGAAAAGGTCCCACGCCACCACAGCTCTTTCCGGCAAGTTCAACAAGCCACTAAAACAAGAGAAAAAGTGAAAGTTAGTTTGACCGAAAAAATGAAAATCTGCCATGCCATTCATCAAAATGGGAAAACAGACACAGATCACAGATAAAGCTAGGTGCAAAGTTAGCAGAAAATTATGGTTCTCCCAAGGAAACACTACAGCTTGTAAAGTGTCTGAATGACACTCAGTAGCATAACTATTACTTCGTTACTGAGAAATCCTGTTCTCTAAAATCACAGTTTATCAGAAACTTTGCTTTTGAAGTAAGAACAAAACATCCCACTCTTGCCTGAAGGATCTAATTCACATTGACACAGAGCACCTGCCTTAATTTTCAACCCTGGTGCAGATTCAGATAAGGGGGTTTGGGATATTAACATTTCACATCTATCTTAATTTGTAGTTTCTAAGGAAAGGAAACCTAGTGTCCGCTTTGCCATCCAGACATGACGTTGGCCCTTTACGCACAGCCCTGCTTTGCTTTAACATATCAAAATACTATTTCATATAAATTTCACCTAATGCCACCCTTCTCCAAAATCTTATCATAACTTTTCTCTTTCTTGGTGACACACCCCATGGTTCCTGCAATGTGTGACCTCCTTCGTTGCAATGAGCCAATAACCCTGACTTTGTCAGACTACAGATTTGCTCTGGGTGTCCTGATTAGCACATTTGGAGAGTCTCTTGATAGTTGGTCAAATCCCTCCCTACAAAGGATTGGCCTCCAAGATAGTAATAATGTGCATATCTGAGATTCCTTGAGTCTCAAGACGTTCAACATTTGTCTTTGATTGCATGGTTTTACATTGAATTTAGATTCTGGTTGTCTTCTTTGGTCCTTTAATATCAGTTTATTTGTCTCCTGGAATTTTTGGTTTCCCATCAGACTCGCCTCCCCTGGTGAAATTTGGCTTTTAACACCCTGTCCTGCCTTCTGTTTATCTATTGTCTTCTATTTGTCTATGAGAACTTTCCCCAGTGTTTTCTGGGTATGAGAACTTGGCTTTGGCAGAGAGCTCGCCACACTTTCTGAGAGCCAGGTGACTGCTGATTTCTCAGGTCAGTAAGTAGAGGCAGCTTAACCTTGGGGTTGAGGACTCACAACACAAGTCATGTTTTACCTTTGATCAACAGTCAAGCAATCTCTCATGGGCTTGTCTGCTAACAAGCTTGTGCTACCTCCTGGCATAACTTCACTGAGGATAAATTAAAATTATAGTGGCCACTTGGGGAGCTTTGACATGAACAAGGATGTTCATTCGAGAAATGCCTGAGGCATAAAGGGAAAAGAAACTCTCAAGAGGAGATTGTATAACTGGTCTGCCTAAAAAAGAGAGAACACCGTGATTAATGTAGGAGATTTCCCTCTATTTCCATTCTTTAGGAATTAATAAGGACTGGCTTTTAATTGTATGGCTTCATAATATTGTCAGGGACTTGAGTTACTGTTTAAAGCAGCTGTAATGACTTTCTCTTTTGTGTCTCTGTATATGTGAAAAAGGTTTTCCTGCATCTAAACTTTCTCCCTTCTCCTTACAGAAAAAAGACAAACTCTTACAGTGATAATTTCATATTTGTCTAAAGCTATCTCTCTCTCACTTTTTGTTTTGTTTTGTTTTGTTTTGTTATTGTTCTATCCTCCTCTTTTCCCCTCACTTGGGACATTTTTTAAAGATTAATTACTCAGAGGACTTCCCTGGTGGTGCAGTGGTTAAGAATTCACCTGCCAATGCAGGGAACGTGGGTTCGAGCCCTGGTCCAGGAAGATCCCACCCACATGCCGCAGAGCAACTAAGCCCGTGCACCACAACTGAGCCTGTGCTCTAGGGGACTCGAGCCACAGCTACTGAGCCCGTGTGCCACAATTACTGAGCCTGCGCTCTAAAGCCCTCGAGCCACAACTACTGAGCTTGTGTGATACAACTACTGAAGCCCACATGCCTAAAGCCCGTGCTCTGCAACAAGAGAAGCCACCGCAATGAGAAGCCTGCTCACCACAACGAAGAGTAGCCCCCTCATGCCGCAACTAGAGAAAGCCCACGCACAGCAACGAAGACCCAATGCAGCCAAAAAATAAATAAAATTACAAAAAGACATCTATCCTATGATTTAACTTAGAAACAATTTTATATTTTGTAATCTTAAAATATTTGTTTCAACAATGATCCTTTTCTTGCCCCATAAAACCAATATACAAAATTTAGAAATTTTAAGTCTTGAAGTTTTAATACTAGTCATGTGCACTAGAATATTGTCTTAGCATTAATTTTATATAGTAAAACCAGGGCAGTATAGGCATAGGGTTGTCTTTCATCAATATGATTAACTCATTCCAATTTGTCCAAATTTAACAGAAATATTACAGGATACTTTAAAAAATATACTTTATAAACTTGTATTCATGAGACAAAATTTTAAAAATCTTAAAATGTAAAAAGCTCTTATATTGAAAGTAAGATCTCTCATAGCTATAGTAATGAAGGCTATTCTTTAAATACATTTGTCTACATTTTATAATGCAAAATAAACAGTTTATTGGCATTTTTCTTGTCTCGTAGATATTTTTACTATTTAGTATGCAAAATAGTGACAGTTTTCTTTCTGAGCAATTAATCTTTTTTTAATTAATTAATTTATTTATTTATTTTTGGCCTAGTTGCTCCACGGCATGTGGGATCTTCCCGCACCAGGGCTCGAAGCCATGTCCCCTGCATTGGCAGGCAAATTCTTAACCACTGCGCCACCAGGGAATTCCAGGATAGATGTCTTTTAAAGGGTTTTGATTTTATAAAATTCTTAAAATACTACAAATCATGAGGACTTAATGTTTTAGCTAAAATTGTAATTTCTAAATACTTAGTTAAAATGTTAAGACTAGAAAATGTTGAATTACTTGCTATATAATATGTCGATACCTGAACAGTTTCTAAGCTAAACTATATATATGTGTGTGTGTGTGTGTGTCTGTATATATATATATATATATATATATATATATATATATATACAGACACACATACATATAGTTTTAATTTACCCATATTCATATACAGTATATAAGGGTCATAAATTAATAGAGTATGTAAGCACCTTTGGCTGATGTGTTTATTCTGTTTCCTGAAAATGTAAAAGGTAATCTAAAATGTGTACCCATAAAAATTTAGTTAAGCAGTTCTTGGTCTCTTGCCTTTTAGTTTTCCCTGTGTCTGGAGAAAACAAAAATTGGTTACCTTGGCTAAATGTGGTAATCAATAAAAATTATAAAGACTATATTTATATAATAATTACAGAAAATGTGAATATGTATGTAAGATAATGAATATGGTTTGTTAAGGAATTATTCGTTTATTAAATGATAACTCAGTGTAATATATAAACTTGTTTTAATATGCTGAGATAAAGTATATCTTAAAAACTAAAATTTCATTATATATGCATTATGTATTTATGTATGTCTACATATACATACAAAGGCATATTAATTTAGTTCTATACATGACAAAAAGGAAAATTCAAAGGTATATTCCATGTTAATAGTTTTATTCACAGAAAAAGGCTTATAAATCTTTTACTGCAAATTGTAATATGCACAAAAAGAGTAATATTAGGGTTTTCTTTCCATAAAATGACCAAGATATTTTGTGCCTAGATAAGAGTTTTCTTTTTTGAATTATTATTTATTTAATTTATTTTTGGCTGCATCAGTTCTTAGTTGCTGCCCTCGGGATCTTCGTTGAGGCACGCGGGATCTTTTAGTTGCAGCATGCCGGATCTTTCGTTGTGGCACACGGGCTTCTCTCTAGTTGTGGCGTGTGGGTTTTCTCTTCTCTACTTGTGGTGTGTGGGCTCCAGAGCGTGTGGGCTCTGTAGTTTGCGTCATGCAGTCTCTCTAGTTGAGGTGCGTGAGCTCAGTAGTTGTAGCACGTGGGCTTAGTTGCCCCGTGGCATGTGGGATCTTAGTTCCCTGCCCAGGGATCGAACCCACGTCCCCTGCATTTTAAGGCGGATTCTTTACCACTGGACCACCAGGGAAGTCCCAAGAGTTTTCTTTTGAATTACCAAAGTATCCTGTTAACTCTCTGTCCTTCTCTTGAATAACACAAATTTCTTCTTTTTTTAAGTTACTAGGTAAGATATCAGAGGAAGACTGTGGTCAAACTTCAACGAAAAGGACCTTACCAGGTACTGTGAACAAGTAACACAGCAGTAATTCCAGGCCTCCAAAGTCAACAGACACGGGAAGACTGTCCTGGGACCTCAAACAGAGGAATCGGAGGAATCATTCCAAAGTAGATAACTGCAGGAAGGGTCACCCTCCCCCAAAACCCACCAGACAAGACCACCAGAGCCACAAATTGCTATGCTTTAATCTACATGTGCTTTTGCTCTTTTTCTTTACTCTTTCCTCTCCACCAAGTTAAGGTTTAAATTATTGACACTTCTTATCTATGAACTATGATAACTCAAAGGTCTTTATCCTTAATACTATTTTATTTTTCACCTTAGTCACTCCTCGGTGTGAGTCCAATACGAGGCAGCATGCAATTACCCCGTCTGTTGGGTGTGTACGTACTTTCCTTTGGGTGCCACCCAACTTCCTTTGCTATCAATTTCATGGAATTAGTCAGCTGATTTCCGTCTTTGGTTGGTAAGACTCAACCAAAAAGTGATCTGGGGATGAAAACTAGTGTTATAATAGGCCAAACAACCAGAATTCTAAAACCCCCTATCACGTCATACATAGAAAGGAAGGTTTCAGTCCTAAACAAAACAATGCTCAGAAACGTTTTGTGAAAATTTAGCTATTCCAAACAAATTTTCACTAAAGCCAGTGATGGAGATGAAAGGAGTGACAAGGGGGTGCTTTGAGAAAACAGAACACAGGGAATTCCCTGGCAGTTCAGTGGTTAGGACTCCACGCCTTCACTGCCAAGGGCACAGATTCAATCCCTGGTCAGGGAATTGAGACCCAGAAGACCTGTGCAGTGGAGCCAAAAAAAGAAAAAAGAAAAGAAAAGAGAACACAATGAGAGGAAAGGAGAGAGTTAAGAGTTCAGTGAGGGTAGATGGGCCCCAAAGGATACTCAGGCAAAAAGACAACAGAAGTAAACATGCCTCTGCAGAGTCCCCAGAGAAGATGGAAGCCAGTGCTATGGAGTCTGTAAATGGTCTGGAACATGGGCCTCTGTGGAATCCAGTAAGAAGGTAGAAGCCACAGGTACAAGGGCTGAGAGAGGGCCTGGTTATGGGTCCTCTGAGGGTCACTGAGAGGTTGAAGGCAGAGACTGAACTGAACCCCTCAGAGGAATGGTGGGAGGGATGGGACTATGAGGCGGCAGCATCTTCCATAGACTCCCCAAACAGCAGAATGTCAGCTTCCATGACCACTCCTCCCCACTCACAGTGGGGATCTTGATGAGACGGTGGCCACAGACTTCCTGCAACAGGGAGCTTGGCCACGTGTCTGCAGAAGACAAGAGGAATAAGCTAAAATCAAGAGGGCTGGGATGGGGGCCTCACAGAGCCAGAAACACATTACATCCCCCCACATCCCAGACTTCACAATGCTTCTCTTATTCCTCATGCCAAGGCTTTCTTTCACATTCCCTTCCCTACAGGTTTTCCCTCCAATGTCAACCCTAGGCTGCACTGGGCCCTGGAACTGCATAAGTCATCCTAGGAAGAGGGATACAGGAGAGAGGGGGAGAGATTAATCTCCTGTTCATTAGGAAAGCTTGTTCTGTGCTACAGTGGATTCTTTTCAGTCAGCCTCTCCACTGTGAGAATCCAAAAATCTGGGTTACTTGTGGTGAAGAGAGGAGCAAAGTGTTATTTTAGGAGGCTGAGTGGAATGATCCTTTGGGGGAGACGTTTGGGAGACTAGGACTCTGAAAGCACCAAATTTAGTATACAGAATTGTCCATGACAATAATAGTAAAGCCTTTCACAGACATTAACTCATGTGATCCTCATGTGTACCTACTAATATGAACTCATGGTTAATTTTTTTTAACTTTTTCTTTTCACTGAGAGGACCTAAAAGCAATGGTATCCCAGTAGCAATGTTAACTGAGAATCTATCCCTCATTCTTGGAAGATAGTTGTGCTGCCAGTTCCAGCAAAGCCTCATCATCTGGGTGGGAAAGGACTGAGTATCCTGGACTAGGACTGTTTCAGGGAAGGAAATAGTTCAGTGCTTAATTCAGCAGTTAGAAACTTTAAAGTTGTTTGCCAGGAGTGAGGTCTGCCTGTAGCACTCTTCATCATCCTCACAGTATCTTTTGTAAAGGCTACATTGCTCACTAATACTTTTATGTGAAAGTGAACTCTCCTGCGTGAACGTGAAGGTGGAGTCATGTCCTGTGTCTAGCTTGATGTGAGGTGGGAAGTTGGAGATGAGAGCACAGGAAACCCTGAGAATGCAAATATCTAGGAGTTAGCAAAAATTTCTGGAAGAGCTCCAGATTTTCAAAGGCTGTATAATTGGTAGGATTGAAGCACAGGTGACCAAGGGGGTAATGGACAACCCAGCTACTATCTGTGCTATAGGAGGAATAAATAGAAAATAACACCACAGTGTATCTATGATATGATAAAAGGATGGAATTTGAAAAATACTATGGCTCAGAGAAGGATGGAGGGATCTAGAAGACCCAGGAAAGGTTGGAGGGATCTACCAGGCTGGATGCTGTGAAGAGGAATTGTGAGTTCATCTTGCTCTTTAAGGGCCCTCTCCATAGCTCCACGAAGTGGTCATATTCTCAGTGCTTAGTTGTTTGAGCCTGAGGTGTACTTCAGATAAACTCTGCTTTCAGATGCATCTCAGTGTGTCTTGGGGCACTAGTTGCATTTCATACTTTCTGTATAGTATGGGGTTCATTTTTCCATTCCTGTACTATTTACAGAGAAATAAAAAACTAACATTTAGGAAAAATAGACACATCAATTTGGCAAAGGAACCCTAAGGTCAGCCACCAGCAGAGAATAACCTTTTCCTCCTCCTCTTCCTACTTTTCTAAATCAATTATGTTGGCACAGAGAGCCACCTAAGACGGAAACTCTCAGGGAGGGTTAGAATGTGGGGAGCAGGGGAGGGCTTGAAGCTCACAGGCCATCTGTCTGGGTGTGATAGAGGGCTCCATGGTAAAATCCTGAACACAGTGAGTCACTGGCCAGGGATTGGATTATTAATAGAGTTCAGGATTCTTATAGGAGGACTGAGTCCCTCAACTCGTATTCACCAGTCATGGTTCCACCTCAGGTATCTCTGGGCCAAGGCTTCCCTTTGTGTTAGGGCTGATGTGGGGAACAATGCTCCGAGCCTTTGAAAGCTGTGAATCAGATGCTGAGCCCGAGCTCTGTTAGCAGGGGAAAGTCTTATGTGAAGGCATACACATGTGCCTGCAGTTCTGGAAATTAGTGCCCTTCATCTGCAGAGGATAGGACTGAAAAAATCAATTGAGCGTGACATACGGAAAATCCTTCTTGAAATTTTCAAAGAAGGAAAAATAGAACATATTTTTATCCACTTTAAAGTGACTAACAGGGATGGATCACAGAGCTCTATTAATTTAATATGGAAAATCAGATTATCTATGAATAAATGAATGTCTATGGCTTGCCCAGAGAGAAAAAAGTGAAACTTCAATCCTAGCCTCTCACTCTAGTCTCTCAAGATCAGTGCAGAGTCAAAAAGAGGAACAAAGGTATAGAATTAAAAGGTAAGGCTTTGTCTAGTCAACCCTGGGCTACTCAAAGTTTAACCTTAATCTCACCTTTCCATGAGGGCCCAGTCCACAATCTCTGAGGATGTGCTCAGTTGTTTGAGCCTGAGTTGCACTTCAGAGCATGTCTCTATTAGGAAACAGAGCTCTCAGAGAGGAGGCTCACAAGAAGGATTCGTATTCCCTGTTCTGCCCACCCACCCAAATGAAAGAATGATGGAGCTGGGCCATGGGTCTTGGCCACTGGTGGTGGTGTGAGATATATTGGAACCACTGGTTGGTTTTGGAGGCAGAACTCCTGTATCCTGATTTTGGACAAGCTATTTCACTTCCCCAAGTTTCAAGTTCCTCCTCAGAGGTAATACCTGGCCTCCATACCTCACAGCATTGTCGTGAGGATCACATGAGTTCTGTGAACTAAGCACCGAACTATTTCCTTCCCTGAAACAGTCCTAGTCCAGGACACTCAGTCCTTTCCCACCCAGATGATGAGGCTTTGCTGAAACTGGCAGCACAACTATCTTCCAAGAGTGAGGGATAGATTCTCAGTTAACATTGCTACTGGGATATCAAAAAAAACTGGCTCTGAAGAACCTAGGGGCAGGACAGGAATAAAGACGCAGACGTAGAGAACGGACTTTAGGACACGGGGAGCTGGAAGGGTAATCTGGGGCGAAGTGAGAGAGTGGCATGGACATGTATACACCACCAAATGTAAAATAGATAATTAGTGGGAAGAAGCCTCATAGCACAGGGAGATCAGCTTGGTGTTTTGTGACCACCTAGAGGGGTGGGATAGGGAGGGTGGGAGGGAGACGCAAGAGGGAGGAGATATGGGGATGTATGTATATGTATAGCTGATTCAGTTTGTTATACAGCAGAAACTAACACACCGTTGTAAAGCAATTACACTCCAATAAAGATGTTAAAAAAAATCCTTAGCAAATGAAAAACTCAAATTGAGTTCAAAAATGAAACCACGTACTATGTTATCTATAAAACTACGTGCCTAAAACAGAGTTAAGAAAATTAGAAAGGTCAAGAGAATTAACTGATAAGATTATAAAATAATAAAGTAGCTAAGTAAAAAGTAAGTACACAGAATTCACAAGTTCCTAAAATTCTACCTAGGGACTTAAAAGAAGGCTGGAGAGAAAATTTGTTTTAGGAGAGTAAGATACCTTTTGTTAGGATTGAAAGATACATTATAATAAAGATGTCAGTTTTCTCGAAATCTATAAATCACTGCAGTTTTAACAAAGTTAGGGCATCTGGCCTAGGCATCTGGGAGGAAAAACTGGGTATAACTCACTCCATAAATAAGCACATCTTTTGAAAATCACCATAAAAAGCTCTAGAAGATTATCATCTTGGAGTAGGAAAAGCATTTCTATATTTTAAAATTACTTTAGAAGTATAATAGTAGAGCATGTTTTTAATAATTCAAACAACACATAAATGTATAAGTCACAAAATGTAAACACTCTTTCCATCTCTCTATACTCCCACTGCCTGAAGTGGTAAGGTAAGCACAGTTAACAATTTGATGTGTATGGAAAGGCATTTTAAAGCATAACCTGAAACCTACAAACCTTAAAGGGAATTGACAAATTAGTAGGACAACATAGATATCTCTGTATTAAAATAATAGGTAAAAACAAAGTCAAAAGCAAATGGCAAACTGGGAAAAATTAGAACTCAATTGATAAGGAATTAATGCCCTTTTTATGCAACATTCTTACAGATGAGTCAGAAAAAATGATTAATTCACAGGAGTTCTCACATAGCTATACATGAAAAGCTGTTCAACTCATTTATGAAACAAAAAGTTAAACAATGAAGGTATCTTTTTCCCCCTATTAGAATGGCAAAATAATGAGAATTTAAACTAACATATTTTTCTGTATCTGTATTAAATAATACTAGGACCTGAATATTTTTCCATCATTATGCTAAACAACACTGAGAACAAGCAAAAATAATTTAGCTTTTGTTCCAGGAAATGCTTTACTCCTGGAAGATTAAAATGCAAAACAACTAAAATTATTTACTCACCAGGACTAACAATTTCTTATCAATGCTTGCTTCAAGATCTTTGCTTATCAAGGCTTGCTTCAAGATCTTTGCTTTGTTTCGTGCACCAATCCAAACCTATTATGCCATAAACTCTAAACCATCCCAATCAATTCCCCTCCTTTCAAGACCTCCTTAAAATCATCTGGCCAAGTTTACTCCTTCCTTGATACTTTCTCTCAGCCTTAGAGGTAGTAGCTGCTCCCTACAGTTTCTATTCCTATATTCCTTAGAGTTCTCTTACTCTTTTTATTTGTTAATCACCTTTTACTAGTTGATAATTCTTTATAATAAATTTGTTCAAATCGCTAGTGTGATTTAAGCTCCTGACTGGACCCTGACTGATGTGCCTACCAACCATGCATGTGAGGGCCTGTATTCAGTTGTTATGCTTCCCCAACAAATTACCCCCAATGTAGTAACAAAACAAAACAAACGTTATTATCTTACAGGTTCTGTGGACCAATATTCACCCATTCCCCAAGTGCTGAGAACCATTCCCAGCTTCTAGAGGTTACTACATTCCTTGACTTGTGGCCCCCTTCCTACATCTTCAAAGCCAGCAATGAAAGTTTGAGCCCTTCTTTTTTTTTTTTTTTTAACATCTCTCTATTTTGACTAACTCTTATGATCCTCCAGGAAGCCTTCTCTGACCCAGCCTGGGCCCTCCAGGTAAAGGGCTGGTGCTCCTCCAAGGTTCTCCCATTGCACCCTACCCTTCTACTTACCCCACTGTCTGTTACTTTTCTGTCTTTCCTGTTAAGCTGTAAGCTCCAAGAGAGAGAAGTATTATATTTTGTTCAACACTACACCCCAAGTGCCTAGCTCATTACCTGGCATATTATAGCATATAATACATGTTTGTGTGTTTGGATGAATGTTTGGATGAATGGATGGATATATGGATGGACAGACAAATGGCCAAACAGATGGGTGGATGGATAAATGTGTTGCATTTGTGGTGACTGCTGGGCATCCAGGTGAAGCCATTCAGTAAATAGATATGTGGATATGGAGTTCAGGAGAGAGGTCTGGACTGGAGAAGCCAAGTTCAGCCAAGCACATATCAGCATCTTTCTCCTTGGAAAAGTACACTTTGTAAAGCCCTTGAGTTGTTAAGGGTACTGTGCCAGACCATAGTTTCAAGTGAATTTATCTGGGATAAAGTGAATTATCCTCTGGGATAACCTTTCCTACTACATCCTAATCCCAGCCCTCTGGAATTCATGGTCCTGAATGTATTGCTAATCATAAACTGTTTCCCAGCTACTTTATTGTAACATTACCCTTGGAAGTAGTTATCCTCATTTTACAGGTGCAGAAATAGAGGCCATGAGGGTTATCCTCCACAGTGATTTGCAAGGATTATAATCAGTGTTAAGGATACTATGGGTTGGCTCATTCAACCTCCCTTCCGCCCTCCTTCTGGAGTTACACTAATCAATACCTTAGCTACTAGCCATAGGTGGCGATTCAAAATTAAATAATTAATTTAATTTAAATAAAATTTTAAAATGTACTCCCTCAGTTGTGCTAGCCACATTTCAAGTATTCAAATGCCACATCTGGGTAGAGACTACTGTACTGGGCCATGCAGAGAGAGAACATTTCCCTCATCACAGAGAATTCTATTGGACAGGGTAGATCTAGAGGGCCTTGCTGCATGGCAGAGGTTAGAAAGCTAAAACTACACTTCCCGCACTCCTCTGCAGGTTTTGGATGCACATTTTGTTTGGATGCAACTAGATATGCTTGTCTGAGTTTGGTGAGGTAAAAAATAAGATAAGCATGACCATGAGGATGGCAGACTTTTCTGCAGCAGACACCAGCGCCTGTTCAGCTTCCTGTGCGTCAAAGGTAGGTGTGGCACTGGCACTGGCCTTGATACAGTGGCCGCAGCTTCATGATTCCCACTTCCTTTTCCAAGGTCAAAGCTACAGTGGTGGGTTCTTGAACTCAATAATCTCAATAGTGGCCTAAGAGATGGGTGTTTTCCTAGTGGGTCACTTCTGTAGTGTTCTGCATACCCAGAGGCCCAGAACCAGAGCCAGTTGTGCCAACACTCACCACCATTTTGGTAAGCAAAAGTTGGTAAGATTTCATGCATTAAAATCTCTTCCTGCTAAAAAAATATATTCAGGATGAATTCTGTCTCCTGAACCAAATTCTGACTGATATGGAACAAAGAAGACTTACCACAGAGCTCTTGTGTTCCCAGATAATTCGTTTGCTTTCCAAACTCCATGAATGCCATCCAGTCTTCTAGCAATTGTACCAGGTAGCTATATATCTGATTGCCCTCTGAAATTGATTCCCCACCTCACTCTGCTTTAAGATACTACCTATACCCTTCCATATGAAGCTTAGTCTGTTTGCAAGAATTAAAAGTGATCAATAAAATAACAATTCCCCGGCCTGGTCCAAGTATGTTTGTAGACCACAATAGCACTGTAATTAAATACACTAAATTGAAAGCAAATTTTTCTAAGTCTACCATACTGAATGACATAAGATTTTCTTAGATAACAATCATGTTAGTGTAAATTTGATCAACCACGTTGCTTTCTTATTTATTCCTACATGAAATGAGCTAGACTAAGGAGTTGGGAGATTCAGTTGAAATATAGGGGAAGTGGCAGTGTGGAGGCAAGGCAGGCCAGAAGCATAGGGCAGAACGGGCCTGAGGCATCTGGTCATTGGAGAATCATTATCCCTACCATGACTCTCTTTCCTTGCTCCCTAGACCCAGACCTAGGCTATGAGTGATAGAGGTATCCGGGAGCTAGCCTGGGCGTGTGTCACCATGAATCACATTGATTCTATGGAAAAACATGGTCTGATTTCCATAGAACAGGAATGTAAATGAACTGTCAGAGCACTGGTAATTTACAACTTGGGTACTTCCTGAAATTACAGCTTCCTGCCAGCCTCTACCTCTATGAAACAACCAAGCCCCTTCTACTTATGATCTTAAGCCTTTAAAACCACCAAGACAGAGAGCTTGAAGATGGCGGAAGAGTAAGACGCAGAGATCGCCTTCCTCCCCACGGATACACCAGAAATACATCTACACGTGGAACAACTCCTACAGAACACCTACTGAAGGCTGGCAGAAGACCTCAGACCTCCCAAAAGGCAAGAAACTCCCCACGTACCTGGGTAGGGCAAAAGAAAAAAAGAAAAAACAGAGACAAAAGAATAAGGACGGAACCTGCACCAGTGGGAGGGAGCTGTGAAGGAGGAAAAGTTTCCACACACTAGGAAGCCCCTCCGCGGGCGGAGACTGCGGGAGGCGGAGGGGGGAGCTTCGGAACCGCGGAGTACTGCACAGCGACGGGTGCGGAGGGCAAAGCGGGGAGATTCCCGCACAGAGGATCGGTGCCGACCAGCACTCACCAGCCCGAGAGGCTTGTCTGCTCACCCGCCGGGGCGGGCGGGGCTGCGAGCTGAGGCTCGGGTTTCGGTTTTGGACGGACCGCAGGGAGAGGACTGGGGTTGGCGGCTTGAACATAGCCTGAAGGGGTTAGTGCACCACGACTAGCCGGGAGGGAGTTCGGGGAAAAGCCTGCACCTGCCGAAGAGGCAAGAGACTTTTTCTTCCCTCTTTGTTTCCTGGTGCGCGAGGAGAGGGGTTTAAGAGCGCTGCTTAAAGGAACTCCAGAGACGGGCGCGAGCCGCGGCTAAAAGCGCGGACCCCAGAGACGGGCGGGAGACGCTAAGGCTGCTGCTGCCGCCACCAAGGGGCCTGTGTGCGAGCACAGGTCACTCTCCACACCCCTCTTCAGCGGAGCCTGTGCAGCCCGCCACTGCCAGGTTCCCGGGAACCAGGGACAACTTCCCCGGGAGAACGCACGGCGGGCCTCAGGCTGGTGCAACGTCACGCCGCATCTGACGCCGCAGGCCCGCCCCGCACGCAGTGCCCCTCCTTCCCCCCCCCCCCCCCCGGCCTGAGTGAGCCAGAGCCCCCGAATCAGCGGCTCCTTTAACCCTGTCCTGTCTGAGCAAAAAACAGACGCCCTCCAGCGACCTACACGCAGAGGCAGGGCCAAATCCAAAGCTGAGCTCCTGTGAGCTGTGAGAACAAAGAAGAGAAAGGGAAATCTCTCCCAGCAGCCTCAGAAGCAGCGGATTAAAGCTCCACAATCAACTTGATATACCCTGCATCTGTGGAATACCTGAATAGACAAGGAATGATCCCAAATTGAAGAGGTGGAATTTAGGAGCGAGATCTATGATTTTTTTCCCTTTTCCTCTTTTTGTGAATGGGTACGTGTATGCTTCTGTGTGAGATCTTGCCTGTATACTCTTGCTTCCACCATTTGTCCTAGAGCTCTATCTGTCCATGGTTTTTAAAAAATTTTTTTTTCTCAATAATTAATTTTAATTGTAATAACTTTATTATACTTTACCTTCGTTCTTTCTTTCTTTCTTTCCTTCTTCCTTCCCTCCTTTAGACAACGAATCAGCCCAAATTGAGGAGGTGGTCTCTGAGAGCAAGATTTATGATTTTTCCCCCTTTACCTCTTTTTGTGAAGGTGTATGTGTATGCTTCTGTGTAAGATTTTCTCTGTATAGCTTTGCTTCCAACATTTGTCCTAAGGTTCTATCCGTCCTTTTTTTTTTTTTTCTAAATATTTTTTAATTCAATAACTATATTATACTTTATTTTATTTTTACTGTATCTTCTTTCCTTCTGTCTTTTTTCCTTCTTTCCCTCCTTCCTTCCTTCCTTCCTTCCTCCCTCCCTCCCTCCTTTCTTTCCTTCTTTGCTTCTTTCTTCCTTCCTTCCTTTTCTCCTTTCCTTCTTTCTTTCCTCATACTTCTACTAATTCTCTCTACTTTTTCTCCCTTTTATTCTGAGCCGTGTGGATGAAAGGCTCTTGGTGCTCCAGCCAGGAGTCAGGGCTCTGCCTCTGAGGTAGGAGAGCCAACTTCAGGACACTGGTCAACAAGAGACCTCCCAGCTCCACATAATATTAAACGGCGGAAATCTCCCAGAGACCTCCGTCATAACACCAGCACCCAGCTTCACTCAACGACCAGCAAGCCACAGTGCTAGACAACCTATGCCAAACAACTAGCAAAACAGGAACACAACCCCACCCATTAGCAGAGAGGCTGCCTAAAATCATAATAAGGCCACAGACACCCCAAAACACACCACCAGACGTGAACCTGCCCACTAAAGAGACAAGATCCAGCCTCATCCACCACAACACAGGCACTAGTCCCCTCCACCAGGAAGCCTACACAACCCACTGAAACAACCTTAGCCACTGGAGACAGACATCAAAAACAACGGGAACTACGAACGTGCAGCCTGCAAAAAGGAGACCCCAAACACAGTAAGATAAGCAAAATGAGAAGACAGAAAAACACACAGCAGATGAAGGAGCAAGATAAAAATGCACCAGACCTAACAAATGAAGAGGAAATAGGCAATCTACCTGAAAAAGAATTCAGAATAATGATAGTACGGATGATCCGAAATCGTGGGAGTAGAATGGACAAAATGCAAGAAACAGTTAACAAGGACCTAGAAGAGCTAAAGATGAAACAAACAATGATGAACAACGCAATAAATGAAATTAAAAGTACTCTAGATGGGATCAATAACAGAATAACTGAGGCAGAAGAATGGATAAGTGACCTGGAAGATAAAATAGTGGAAATAACTACTGCAGAGCAGAATAAAGAAAAAAGAATGAAAAGAACTGAGGACAGTCTCAGAGACCTCTGGGACAACATTAAACGCACCAACTTTCGAATTATAGGGGTTGCAGAAGAAGAAGAGAAAAAGAAAGGGACTGAGAAAATATTTGAAGAGATTATAGTTGAAAACTTCCCTAATATGGGAAAGGAAATAGTTAATCAAGTCCAGGAAGCACAGAGAGTCCCATACAGGATAAATACAAGGAGAAATACGCCAAGACACATATTAATCAAACTGTCAAAAATTAAATACAAAGAAAGCATATTAAAAGCAGCAAGGGAAAAACAACAAATAACACACAAGGGAATCCCCATAAGGTTAACAGCTGATCTCTCAGCAGAAACCCTACAAGCCAGAAGGGAGTGGCAGGACATACTGAAAGTGAGGAAGGAGAAAAACCTGCAACCAAGACTACTCTACCCAGCAAGGATCTCATTCAGATTTGATGGAGAAATTAAAACCTTTACAGACAAGCAAAAGCTGAGAGAGTTCAGCACCACCAAACCAGCTTTACAACAAATGCTAAAGGAACTTCTCTAGACAAGGAACACAAGAGAAGGAAAAGACCTATAATAACGAACCCAAAACAATACAGAAAATGGGAATAGGAACATACATATCGATAATTACCTTAAATGTAAATGGACTAAATGCTCCCACCAAAAGACACAGATTGGCTGAATGGATACAAAAACAAGACCCTTATATATGCTGTCTACAAGAGACCCACTTCAGACCTAGAGACACATACAGACTGAAAATAAGGGGATGGAAAAAGATATTCCATGCAAATGGAAACCAAAAGAAAGCTGGAGTAGCAATTCTCATATCAGACAAAATAGACTTTAAAATAAGGACTATTACAAGAGACAAAGAAGGACACTACATAATGATCAAGGGATCGATCCAAGAAGAAGATATAACAATTGTAAATATTTATGCACCCAACATAGGAGCACCTCAATACATAAGGCAAATACTAACAGCCATAAAAGGGGAGATCGACAGTAACACATTCATAGTAGGGGACTTTAACACCCCACTTTCACCCATGGACAGATCATCCAAAATGAAAATACATAAGGAAACACAAGCTTTAAATGATACATTAAACAAGATGGACTTAATTGATATTTATAGGACACTCCATCCAAAAACAACAGAATACACATTTTTCTCAAGTGCTCATGGAACATTCTCCAGGATAGATCATATCTTGGGTCACAAATCAAGTCTTGGTAAATTTAAGAAAATTCAAATTGTATCAAGTATCTTTTCCGACCACAACGCCATGAGACTAGATATCAATTACAGGAAAACACCTGTAAAAAATACAAACACATGGAGGCTAAACAATACACTACTTAATAATGAAGTGATCACTGAAGAAATCAAAGAGGAAATAAAAAAATTCCTAGAAACAAATGACAATGGAGACACAACGACCCAAAACCTATGGGATGCAGCAAAAGCAGTTCTAAGGGGGAAGTTTATAGCAATACAAGCCCACCTTAAGAAGCAGGAAACATCTCGAATAAACAACCTAACCTTGCACCTCAAGCAATTAGAGAAAGAAGAACAAAAATACCCCAAAGCTAGCAGAAGGAAAGAAATCATAAAAATCAGATCAGAAATAAATGAAAAAGAAATGAAGGAAACGATAGCAAAGATCAATAAAACTAAAAGCTGGTTCTTTGAGAAGATAAACAAAATAGATAAACCACTAGCCAGATTCATCAAGAAAAAAAGGGAGAAGACTCAAATCAATAGAATTAGAAATGAAAAAGGAGAAGTAACAACTGACACTGCAGAAATAGAAAAAATCATGAGACATTACTACAAGCAACTCTATGCCAATAAAATGGACAATCTGGAAGAAATGGACAAATTCTTAGAAATGCACAACCTGCCAAGACTGAATCAGGAAGAAATAGAAAATATGAACAGACCAATCACAAGCACTGAAATTGAAACTGTGATTAAAAATCTTCCAACAAACAAAAGCCCAGGACCAGATGGCTTCACAGGTGAATTCTATCAAACATTTAGAGAAGAGCTAACACCTATCCTTCTCAAACTCTTCCAAAATACAGCAGAGGGAGGAACACTCCCGAATTCCTTCTACGAGGCCACCATCACCTTGATACCAAAACCAGACAAGGATGTCACAAAGAAAGAAAACTACAGGCCAATATCACTGATGAACATAGATGCAAAAATCCTCAACAAAATACTAGCAAACAGAATCCAACAGCACATTAAAAGGATCATACACCATGATCAAGTGGGGTTTATTCCAGGAATGCAAGGATTCTTCAATATACGCAAATCTATCAATGTGATAAACCATATTAACAAATTGAAGGAGAAAAACCATATGATCATCTCAACAGATGCAGAGAAAGCTTTCGACAAAATTCAACACCCATTTATGATAAAAACCCTGCAGAAAGTAGGCATAGAGGGAACTTTCCTCAACATAATAAAGGCCATATATGACAAGCCCACAGCAAACATCATCCTCAATGGTGAAAAACTCAAAGCATTTCCACTAAGATCAGGAACAAGACAAGGTTGCCCACTCTCACCACTCTTATTCAACATAGTTTTGGAAGTTTTAGCCACAGCAATCAGACAAGAAAAGGAAATAAAAGGAATCCAAATTGGAAAAGAAGAAGTAAAGCTGTCACTGTTTGCAGATGACATGATACTATACATAGAGAATCCTAAAGATGCTACCAGAAAACTACTAGAGCTAATCAATGAATTTGGTAAAGTAGCAGGATACAAAGTTAATGCACAGAAATCTCTGGCATTCCTATATACTAATGATGAAAAATCTGAAAGTGAAATCAAGAAAACACTCCCATTTACCATTGCAACAAAAAGAATAAAATATCTAGGAATAAACCTACCTAAGGAGATGAAAGACCTGTATGCAGAAAATTATAAGACACTGATGAAAGAAATTAAAGATGATACAAATAGATGGAGAGATATACCATGTTCTTGGATGGGAAGAATCAACATTGTGAAAATGACTCTACTACCCAAAGCAATCTATAGATTCAATGCAATCCCTATCAAACTACCACTGGCATTTTTCACAGAACTAGAACAAAAAATTTCACAATTTGTATGGAAACACAAAAGACCCCGAATAGCCAAAGCAATCTTGAGAACGAAAAAAGGAGCTGGAGGAATCAGGCTCCCTGACTTCAGACTATACTACAAAGCTACAGTAATCAAGACAGTATGGTA
Source organism: Delphinapterus leucas (assembly GCF_059928025.1). NCBI lineage: Eukaryota > Metazoa > Chordata > Mammalia > Artiodactyla > Monodontidae > Delphinapterus > Delphinapterus leucas. Next base: position 81,585,256 of record NC_143150.1, on the reverse strand, counting down.
CTGGCACAAAAACAGAAAGATAGATCAATGGAACAGGATAGAAAGCCCAGAGATAAACCCATGCACCTATGGACACCTTATCTTTGATAAAGGTGGCAGGAATGTACAGTGGAGAAAGGACAGCCTCTTCAATAAATGGTGCTGGGAAAACTGGACAGGTACATGTAAAAGTATGAGATTAGATCACTCCCTAACACCATACACAAAAATAAGCTCAAAATGGATTAAAGACGTAAATGTAAAGCCAGAACCTATCAAACTCTTAGAGGAAAACATAGGCAGAACACTCTATGACATAAATCACAGCAAGATCCTTTCTGACCCACCTCCTAGAGTAATGGAAATAAAAACAAAAATAAACAAATGGGACCTAATGAAACGTCAAAGCTTTTGCACTGCAAAGGAAACCATAATCAAGACCAAAAGACAACCCTCAGAATGGGAGAAAATATTTGCAAATGAAGCAAATGACAAAGGATTAATCTCCAAAATTTACAAGCAGCTCATGCAGCTCAATAACAAAAAAACAAACAACCCAATCCAAAAATGGGCAGAAGACCTAAATAGACATTTCTCCACAGAAGATATACAGAATGCCAACAAACACATGAAAGAATGCTCAACATCATTAATCATTAGAGAAATGCAAATCAAAACTACAATGAGATATCATCTCACACCAGTCAGAATGGCCATCATCAAAAAATCTAGAAACAATAAATGCTGGAGAGGGTGTGGAGAAAAGGGAACACTGTTGCACTGCTGGTGGGAATGTGAATTGGTTCAGCCACTATGGAGAACAGTATGGAGGTTCCTTAAAAAACTGCAAATAGAATTACCATATGACCCAGCAATCCCACTACTGGACCTATACCCTGAGAAAACCATAATTCAAAAAGGGTCATGTACCAAAATGTTCATTGCAGCTCTATTTACAATAGCCCGGAGATGGAAACAACCTAAGCGCCCATCATCGGATGAATGGATAAAGAAGATGTGGCACATATATACAATGGAATATTACTCAGCCTTAAAAAGAAATGAAATTGAGCTATTTGTAATGAGATGGATAGACCTAGAGTCTGTCATACAGAGTGACAGAAAGAAAAAGACAAATACCGTATGCTAACACATATATATGGAATTTAAGGGGAAAAAATATCATGAAGAATCTAGGGGTAAGACAGGAATAAAGACGCAGACCTACAGGAGAACGGACTTGAGGATATGGGGAGGGGGAAGGGTGAGCTTTGACAGGGCGAGAGAGAGTCATGGACATATACACACTAACAAACGTAGTAAGGTAGATAGCTAGGGGGAAGCAGCCGCAAGGCACAGGGATATTAGCTCGGTGCTTTGTGACAGCCTGGAGGGGTGGGATAGGGAGGGTGGGAGGGAGCGAGACGCAAGAGGGAAGACATATGGGAACATATGTATATGTATAACTGATACACTTTGTTATAAAGCAGAAACTAACACACCATTGTAAAGCAATTATACCCCAATAAAGATATTTAAAAAAAAAAAAAACCACCAAGACATAGTGTGCAACTATATTCAGAAACACATTCTGGCTTATTGGGAGGGGCAGCATCCCACAGAGCAGAGAGCCTGGACTCTGGAATCACAGAGACCTGAGTTTATATCATAGTCCTATCATTTATTAATTGTGTGATCTTGGGGAAATTACCTCCCCATTCTGAGTCTCAGTTTCCTCAACTATAAAATGGAAGAAAACCCTGTTCGCAGGATTATTATAAGGGTCATATGAGAAAGCTGATTTGCTCAATTAGGAAACTGTCAGAAAAGGAAAAGAGATGGGGAATAGTTCTACAGAGAAACTCTGTGCCCAATCCAGTAATTTTCCAAAAGGGGTTTTGCTCAAAATATCACTCACTTCCTATTATGCTCTGTCCATTGAAGTCACAGTAAAGGATAAGCTTCTTTATCCAAAAGACCCCCAAAATATTGTAGTTGAAAGGAGATGGAGATTTGTTTTTCTGTCACTGATGGCCCTGTGGTCTAGATTAGTGAGTAGTTTCCCTCCATGTAACCCTTCAGGAATCCAGGTTCCTTCCATCCTATTGCTCTGCCATCATCAAGGGCATTATTCTTGTCTGCATGGTCAAGGCTAGGTCACAGCACATTCATGTTCTGGCTCAAGGAAAGAGGAAAGGGAAAGCTATTCCAGAACATCTTCTTTTAAACTGAAGATGACCCAGAAGTTGCACACAGCATTTCCATTCACACCTCATTGGCCTGAATTTAGTTCCATGGCCACACCACACTTAGCTGCAAAGGAGGCTGGTAAATGCAGGCTCCAGCTGGGCAGCCATATGTCCAGCTAAAAATCCTATCGAAGAAGAGGAATGTTTTGCTAAATGACTTATTATTCTCTGCCATGACCTTCTTCCTGCTTTACCCATCTTCACCAAGAAGGCTTGGCTTGTTCTTGATCTAGCTGTGAGCCTATGCCATTTGTGGGAAGTGTCTTTAATGCCATCACACCTCTTGGTGAGATACAATTGGCCATGTGAGCTCCCTAACACTGATGGAAAAGCTGGGGCCCAAAGAGGGTGCCTGGGAACTCAGGCCAGAGCACCACCACACTGTCTTCTGAAGATATGGTTTTGATGTGTGGAGTCTTTTCCCCCAGTATTGTGAGAGAAACTGGCTTGGCTGTTACTGGAGGTGACTCATTCCTGCTCTCCGCAGAGGGAGCACAATCACATTGTTCCTGCAAAGAGTGCACTCCTGTCAGGTCACTTGAACTTGCAGACAAGTCTGTTGCTTAAGTGATTCTTAAAGGATTAGAAAGCAGTGCAAAGGCTTTGGATGTGCCAAGCTGCATATAGCTGCACCAGAATCTCCAATGCTGTAGAGAGAGTACAGGACCAGACCCTGGGGAATCTCACAATGGTCCCAGCTCCTCCATTTGCCAGTTATGTGTCCTTGGGCAAGCTGCTTCCCAACCCAGAGCCTGTTTTTTCATCTAAAAATCATCTGACCAGGTCATTTCTGTTTCAGTTCCCCAGTTGTCCATGACCTTTCCTTATCTATTTCTTGCTTGGAACACTTCAGCAGTAACTACAGGAGAAAGACAAATTTTTCCTTCTCATCTGTTTCTCCTATGTCCATTACCAGACGTGGGAAAGTCCAAGGTTCCCAAAGTGACTCACCCCTGTGCACCTCCTGGGGACCAGGACCTTGGGCTGGCACTTTGGGCCAGTCTCAAACAGGCGTCAAATGAATTTTAATAGTGTTCACTATTGGTCCCCACAATCCAAGTCTACAGAGAGACTGATGTAGACAGCAGGCACTGAGAGAAATGAAAAATGTGTGCAATGGTTAGAACAATATTTTCTCCTTAAGCTAAGACTGTATGGACACACCCAAGGCATGACACATCCTGAGGCATAAATCTTTGTTTCTAAGGGTGAAAGTGACCAAAACCATAGATCTCCACAAAACCCACTCCAAGATGACTAAAGAAAGAATGAAATGTAAATGAGAGCACTTTTTTCAGGCTCTTACACTATGTTACCAAAATTTCTAGTGTTTTCTCCTTTTCTTAAAAATAAATTTCATTCAAATAGCACTTTTACTTGGAGGAAAAATAAAAGGGCATAAAAGGATATAAATTAAAAAGTAAGTTTTCCTCCCACCATTTCCAGGTCTCTTAGTTCTCATCAGAGCCTGCCTTTCAGAGACGGCCCATGTCCACACATCCATAAGTGCACGTCTGTAACTTTGGAGGACCTCCATGGTTGCCTTGTTTTTTATGAAACTGCCTTACTGAGTGTAAACTACATTAAATACTAAGAATAGCTATGAGTTGCAAGCAGAACATTGGCAGGGTAGGACTTTAGCATTCTTATTCACTTCTCATTCAGTCCTTGGGTGATTTCATTCATGCCCTGGCTTTCCTCACCTCCAATCTTAAGCCTCCCAAACCTCTACCCCTGGCCCTGCTTTCTTTCCTGATTCCAGCCACATCTCTCCACCTGGAGTGGGCACCCCAAACTCAGGTGCCAATGGAATTGGTCACTTTCCCCCAAACCAGCTCCTCTTCACCTCTTGCCAGGCTCCAGCTTTTCCCACTCACCCCTGTTAGGAATGTGTGTCACTTCTTTTCCCCTCCACCTTCTGCCTCACTCCTCTGCTCCCCCGGTCAGTTGAGTCCAGTAACGTGACCCTCTGGAAAATCCCTTCCTCTTCCTCAGCTTTTCCCTGCCTTAGTTAATTTCACTGTCACCTCTCACTGGAGGAGATACATACATAGTACTTACTCTGTGCCAGGCACTTTCCTAAGTGCCTCACACATATAAACTCATTTTATCCTCACAAAAATCCTACAACAGGCATGCTATTATTACCCCCATTTTACGGATGAGGAAACTGAGACCGAAATGATAAATAACCCCATTCCCTAAGCTCGCTGGACTCTATTGTGCCTCCTTTGACTACATTTTCTATGGCCTCTACTGCCTTCAAGACCCAACTCAACTGTTACTTATTCCAGGAAATCCTCCCAGAATACCCACTATTTGTCACAATAGTTTCAGACTTTTAGTCTACTTTCCTCCATGTAAAATACTGCCAGATAAAATTGGATGGGACATGTTTATACTGAAAATTACTTCTTATTTATTGAAATTCCAGTTTAACTGGGTATCATTATCATTATTTGCTAAATCTGACAACCCTACCCCGACAAACCATAAATAACTTGACAGCAAGGCTACTCCATCTTTGTGTCCCACCCACCCACCCTCACGGGCTAGAACAGAGCCTGGACCAGGTGGGTGCTCAGTTCAGTTTACTGTATTGAATTAAAGTCAGGTGCTCAGCAAATGGTGATTGTCTGCCCTCTTAGGTTTTACTATGCTTTGCATGGGGAATGATATGTCCCTTATGTCCCCCCAGCGCAGCAGACACAGTGCTATGTGCACAATAATTAAATTCAATGTATCTTGGAGCCTCACTTTTCTCATCTATAAAATGAGAATACTGTTCAACACCCACTCCCCCACACTTTCTTCTAGGCTACTTATAAGTATCAAATGCCACAGGTGAAGTGCAATGGTGCTTTGAAACTGAGAAAAGCTGCAGTTTGTGAAAGATGACTACGATTACCAATATTAGCATTTCTAACTTAATAAAAGGGAAATATACAGCCTATATCTAATCTGATTTTTCAATAGTTTTAAATATTGAAAGCTACTAATTGCTTGCTAAGAAACAGCATGGCAAAGGAATTGAGACAGTGAGAAAATCCAGGGGTTCCCTGATAGCTAGGAAGAGGGTAAAAAGAAGAGCAGAGGGGAAGTACCCATTGGAGACAGAAGCAGATACTGTCCTGACAGGTGCCTCACCAGAAACCCCAATGCCCAGTGACCCAGGCCAATGCCAAGAAGATCACCCGAGATTGCCAAATGGTTTTCCATACCATGTTTCTTATTACCATCTCACAAGTTTAGGAAAATAAGACCAAGAATGGTAAAATTCCATGTCCAACTTCTTCAAGTCTTAGATGTCCTCAAGTTAGGACTGAATCCGGCCACTTCCCCCAAGACCTGGGTCAGTAGGAAGGTTGCTTCTTGGTTTCAAAAGGGAAAAAGGAAAAGGAATAAGCTGCAAAAATAGACTCCTCATGTCTTTACCTTCCTCTTCCCCCATCTCTTAAAATTCATCCCATGAGTTGCTGCCAATTCACTGAGTTAAAACTTTAAGGATCTAATTTACTTGGGAATCTGTACCAGAGATTATAGTGGATGGAAAAATATCATTCAGAGGTGGAAAGATGGTGGCTAGTTCGTGCAAATCTCCAAATTCTTGGAAGATCATTAGAGAAACGTTGTCAGGTGGCCAGCATTGAGGCTGATCCCTTGTTCCAACTCCATCTGGGAGGTAGAAGACCTTGAATTACTTGGTCTCTATTTGCACACACATGGCTGGTCAATAAAGTAATTGTCTTAATTCAAAAAGCATACCAGTGACCAAGATATTTTCAGCTACATATGTGGACTTTTTAACATATAATTGTCTCAGTTCTCGGATCTATTTGGAACTGGTCTCTCTTAGACTTTATTTTTACAAATGTTCCAGTAATTAATTTAATTTATAACAGAAGCACATAAAAAGGTGAGAGCTTCCTTCTCTCCTCTACATTGGCACTTATTTTGTAGAAGTCTGATGCCAGCCAGAATCACCTTTTCCATACTTAACGCATTTTTAACTTCCTTCCTAATCAAACAAGGGCATAAAGAGGGATTTAACACTTGCTAATGGGACGCCACAAGCCCTAACTCGTTCTTACCCCAGGTGGCCTCTCTTCTGGCTTCATGCTGGGAGTAAATCATTTGGAGACCAGGTGCTTTCTTATTCTCAATTGTTTTTCTGTTTTCCTCACTTATACCTAGCTTCATCTGTATTGGCAAATGAAGTGAAGAATTCAGACTATTACTCAGATAATTCAACAGAAATTACCCTTACAGGAATTTTATTTGTTTGTGTGTCTTAGAAGTGAAAGTAGGGGCTTATCTTTAAACCTAAATGACTTGACCTCTGCTGCTGTTGGGCAAACCCATGGCCAGTGAGTGGAGTTTTGCTGGACTACAATCTACTTATACTCCTAACACCAGGGGTGTCACTATTTATCTCTATGAGCCTCTTGCTCCTCCTCTCTGTAAAATCAGAATCACAATTCCTACATTGCCAGGTTGTTGATGAAATTAAATGAGATAAATATGAAGATTTCTGCATGCAGTAGGTATTCTGTACATATTTAAAAACACACTTGCACATATATACAGCACACACTGTACATTGATCAGAACATTTATATTGCACTTTACAATTTATAAAACACTCACCTACATTCTCTCTTTGATCTTCAGAAAAATGCTGGGAAGTGTAAGGACAGGTAGTCACCGTTTTTACAAACGAAGAGCCTGAGGTTAAATGAAATTAAATGGCTTTTCCAAGACCACACAGCTGGTCTAAGTTGATATGTACAAGCCCTGAAGCTCTCCACCACCTCTACACTGATGCCACATGCTCCACACAGGTGTCTAAAAAACTGGCTCTTTAATTTGGCTTCCCACTGAAACTACATGGAAAACTTAAAAATAAACACTAATACCTGGTCCTACCCCCCCCCAGAGATTTCTATTTAACCACTCTAAAGTGTGGCCTGGGCATGAGGATTTTTTCTCAGTTTATCTCTTCATTTTCAATTAAACTTTTATTGTGAGATAGTGTTAGATTCACAGGGAGTTGTAAGAAATAATATACAGAGATCCCATTTCCCCCCAGTAGTAACACCTTGCAAAGCTATAGTATAATGTCACAACCATGATACTGACACTTACACAGTCAAGATGCAGAACACTTTCACCATCACAAAGATCTCTTGAATTTTCCTTTTATAACTACACCCAGCTCTCCCTACCTACCTTTCCCTAACCCCTGGTAACCATTAATCTGTATTTTTTTCTTTTCTTTTCTTTCTTTTTTTTTTTTTTTGGCTGCATTGGGTCTTTGTTGCTGCGTGCGGGCTTTCTCTAGTTGTGGCGAGCAGGGGCTACTCTTCATTGTCGTGCATGGGCTTCTCATCCCAGTGGCTTCTCTTATTGTGGAGCACAGGCTCCAGGCACGTGGGCTTCGGTAGTTGTGGCTCGCAGGTTCCAGAGCTCAGACTCAGTAGTTGTGGCACATGGGCTTAGTTGCTCTGCAGCATGTGGGATCTTCCCAGACCAGGGATCGAACCCATGTCCCCTGCATTGGCAGGAGGATTCTTAACCACTGCACTACCAGGGAAGTCCCATCTCTATAGTTTTTGTCATTTCAAGAATGTTATATAAATGGAATCATGCAGTCTGTGACGTTTTGGGATTGGCTTTTTCTACTCAGCATAATTCCCTGGAGATTCATCCAAGTTGTGTGTTTCAATAGTTCATTCCTTTTCATTGTTGAGTAGTATTTCCTGGTATGGATGTACCAGCTGATTTAACCACTGAAGGACATCTGAGTTGTCTCCAGTTTTTGGTTATTATGAATAAAGCTGTTATGAATATTTGTGTACAGGTTTTTGTGTGAGGAGAACTTTTAGTTTCTCTGGGATAAATGTCTGAGTGCATTTGCTGGGTGATACGGTAGTTACATGTTTAGTTCTGTAAGAAACTACCAAACGGATTTCTAGAGTGACTGTATCATTTTACATTCCCATGAGCAATGTGTGAGTGATCTACTTTCTCATCCTCACCAGCTATGGTGCTGTCATCATTTTTTCTTAAAAGCCATTCTGATGTGTGATAGTTCTCATTGTGGTTTTAATCTGCATTTATTTCTCTAATGGCTAGTGATGTTGAATACTTTTTCATGTACTTATCTGCCAACTATATATCCTTTTTTAAAAATTTTTATTGGAGTGCAGTTGATTTACAATACTGTTTTAGTTTCAGGTGTACAGCAAAGTGAATCAGTTATACCTATACATATATCCACTCTTTTTTAGATTCTTTTCCCATATAGGCCATTACAGAGTACTGAGTAGAGTTCCCTGTGCTATACAGTAGGTCCTTATTAGTTATCTATTTTATATATAGTAGTGTGTATATGTCAATCCCAATCTCCCAATTTATCCCTTCCCCCCTCCTTACCCCTCGGTAACCATAAGTTTGTTTTCTACATCTGTGACTCTATTTCTCTTTTGTAGGTAAGTTCATTTGTACCCCTTTTTTAGATTCCACATATAAGTGATATCATATGATATTTGTCATTCTCTGTCTGACTTACTTCACTCAGTATGACAATCTCTATGTCCATCCATGTTGCTGCAAATGGCATTATTTTGTTCCTTTTTATGGCTGAGTAACATTCCATTGTATGTATGTACCACATCTTCTTTATCCATTCCTCTGTTGATGGGCATTGAAGTTGCTTCCATATCTTGGCTATTGTAAATAGTGCTTCTTTGAACATTGGGGTACATGCATCTTTTCAAATTACGGTTTTCTCTGGATATATGCCCAGGAGTGGGATTGTTGGATCATATGGTAGCTCTATTTTTAGTTTTTTAAGGAACCTCCATACTGCTCTCCATAGTGGCTGTACCAATTTACATTCCTACCAATAGTGTAGGAGGGTTCCTTTTCTCCACACCTCTTTAGCATTAATTGTTTATAGATTTTTTTTTTTTTGACAATGACCACTCTGACCAGTATGGGGTGATACCTCATTGTAGTTTTGATTTGCATTTCTCTAATAATGAGTGATGCTGAGCATCTTTTCATGTGCTTTTCAGCCATCTGTATGATTCAATGACATCCCTATCAAATTACCAATGGCATTTTTTCACAGAATTAGAACAAAAACTTTTACAGTTTGTATGGAAACACAAAAGACCACGAATAGCCAAAGCAATCCTGAGAAAGAAAAACAGAGCTGGAGGACACAGGCTCCCTGACTTCAGACTATACTACAAAGCTACAGTAATCAAAACAGTGTGGTACTGGCACAAAAACAGAAATATAGATCAATGGAACAGGATAGAAAGTCCAGAGATAAACCCATGCACCTGTGGTTACCTAATCTATGACAAAGGAGGCAAGAATATACAATGGAGAAAAGACAGTCTCTTCAATATGTGGTGCTGGGAAAACTGGACAGCTGCATGTAAATGAATAACATTACAACGCTCCCTAACACCGTACACAAAAATAAGCTCAAAATGGACTAAAGACCTGAATGTAAGGCCAGATACTATCAAACTCTTAGAGGAAAACATAGGCAGAACACTCTTTGACATAAATAGCAGCAAAATCTCTTTCGATCCACCTCCTAATGAAAATAAAAACAAAAATAAACAAATGGGACCTAATGAAACTTGAAAGCTTTTGCACAGCAAAGGAAACCATATACAAAACAAAAAGACAACCCTCAGAATGGGAGAAAATATTTGCAGACGAAGTAACTGACAAGGGATTAATCTCCAAAATATACAAACAGTTCATGCAACTCAATATCAAAAAAGCAAACAACCCAATCAAAAAATGGGTGGAAGATCTAAATAGACATTTCTCCAAAGAAGACATATACATCCTTTTTAGTGAAATGTCTGTTCACGTCTTACATCCATTTTTTAATTAGATTGTTTTTAACTGTTAAGTTTTGAGAATTCTTTACATATTCTAGATACTAGTCCTTTGCTGGATATATGGGTTGCAAATATTTTCTCCCAGGCTATAGATTGCCTTTTGTTTGTTTGTTTAAAAGATTTTATTTTTAAACAGTTTTAAATTTAGAGAAAAATTGAGCAGATAGCATAGAAAGTTTCCATGTACCACCCCCCCCATACACATTTCCCCTATTACTGACATCTTGCAGTACTGTGGCACATTTGTAATAATTAGTTAACCAATACTGACATATGATTATTAACTGAAGTCCATAGTTTTTATTCCTGAATAATGTTTCATTGTACAGATGTACCACCATTTATCCATTAACCTATTTAAGGATATCTTAGTTGCTTCCAGTTTTTCGCAACTAGAGTAGAGATGCTATAAACATTCATGTGTAGGTTTTTCTGTGGACATAAGTTTTCAGTTCAATAGGAGTGTGATTGTTAGATCATATGGTAAGAATACATATAGCTTGGTTTTTAAAAACTTGCTTTTTAAAGTGGATGTACAATTTTGCATATTTTATATAGGATGAGCATCTCTTCATATGTGTATTTGCCACCTGTATGTCTTCTTTGTTGAAGTGTCTTTTGCCCTTTTTTTTTTTTGCGGTATGCAGGCTTCTCACTGCCGTGGCCTCTCCCGTTGTGGAGCATAGGCTCCAGACGCGCAGGCTCAGCGGCCATGGCTCACGGGCCTAGCCACTCCACGGCATGTGGGATCTTCCTGGACCGGGGCACGAACCCGTGTCCCCTGAAACGGCAGGCAGACTCTCAACCACTGCGCCACCAGGGAAGCCCGCTTTTGCGCATTTTTTAATTGGATTGTTCATTTACTTACTGTTGCATTTTAAGAGTTCTTTGGCTACCAATCATTTATCAGATTATTTGTTTTGCAAATATTTTCTCCCGTTCTGTGGCTTGTTTTTTCATTCTCTTAACAGTGTCTTTCACAGAGCAGTTTTTCCTGTTAATAGAGATCAACTTATTAGTTCAATTTTTTCATTCATGGATTGTGCTTCTGGTGTTGCAGCTGAAATTTCATCACCAATCCCAAGGTCATCTAGATTTTCTATGCTGTCTTCTGGAAGTTTTATAGGTTTGTGTTTAGGTCTATGATCCATTTTGAGTTGATTTTTGTGAAGGGTGTAAAATCTGTGTCTAGGTTTATTTTTTTGCAAAAGGATCTCCAATTGTTCTACTCTATTAAAAATTATCTTTTCTTTATTGAATTGTCTTTACTCCATTGTCAACAATCAATTGATTATATTTGTGTGGGTCTATCTTGGAGCTCTCTATACTGTTCATTGATCTACTTGTCTATTCTTTCACCAATCCCACACTGTCTTAATTATTGTACCTTAAGTAAGTTTTTAAGTCAGATAGTGTTAGTCTTCCAACTTTTTTCTTCTTCCTCAGTGTGGTATTGGCTATTCTGGGTCTTTTTCCTTTCCATATAAACTTTATAATCAGTTTCTTGATATCCACAAATTACTTGCCTCCAAGTGGGGGTGTAAACTCAGCTCCCCACTGGGCCCCCTTGTCACCAGAGAATGAAGAGGAGAGAGGTAAGTGCCAACTAGCCTCACCTCTAATCACCTATTTCTGCCTCATTGTTGCTGCATGAGGTTGGAGGTACAGCAATGCTGGACCCACTGACGCTACCCCACTGCATGGCACCCACTTCCATGCCACAGGAAGATGGAGTGGGAGATCAAGTCTGCATTCAGCCCCATTGAAACCCACTCTGTGTTTTCTTTTCTTTTCTTTTGCTCTATTTTTTTGGCCACGCTGCTTGGCATGTGGGATCTTAGTTCCCTGACCAGGGATCGAACCCACACCCCCTAGAGTGGAAGCACAGCATCTCAGCCACTGGACAGCCAGGGGAGTCCCAAACAGAGTTGTTTTCTTTTTTTTTTCTGGCTATGCCATGCGGCATACAAGATCTGTGTTCCCTGACCAGGGATAGAACCCTTGCCCCCTACACTGGGAGCAGTGAGTCTTAACCACTGGACAACCAGGGAAGTCCTAACTGTGCTTTCTTAGAGTCTGTGTTTGTCTATTTGGTATCCATTCATCACTGGGCCAATTATATTAAAGATATTTTCTTATTTTTTAAAATTTGTGTTGCTCTGGCATTACGAAAAATAAGAAAATATAGTTAATATAAGTAATTTCTAAAGATAATAACAACTTGCCTACAAGTACTTCTTTCACTTTTTGGAGTCTTCCTATGTTTATTTGGTGTGTCATATTATCAAAGTTAAACAAAGGTAGACATTAGTTTAAGTGGTAAGAACAGATTTTAACCAGTAAAATACTATTACAGGAGAGAAAAGAGTTCCACTTTGATTTATATAGAGGTGACTGCATTTTTTTAAAAGATGCTCCTATTGCTCTTTTTTTTAAAAATATATTTATTTATTTATTTATTTTTGGCTTTGTTGCTGCGCGTGGGCTTTCTCTGGTTGCGGCGAGTGGGGGCTACTCTTTGTTGTGGTGCGTGGGCTTCTCATTGTGGTGGCTTCTCTTGTTGTGGAGCACGGGCTCTAGGAGCGCAGGCTTCAGTAGTTGCAGCACGTGGGCTCAGTAGTTGTGGCTCGTGGGCTCTAGAGCTCAGGCTCAGGAGTTGTGGTGCGTGGGCTTAGTTGCTCCGCGGCATGTGGGATCTTCCCGGACCAAGGCTCAGAACCTGTGTCCCCTGCATTGGGAGATGGATTCTTAGCCACTGCACCACCAGAGTAGTCCCAAGGTGACTGCATTTTAAAGGGAGAATGAAGGCATAGGGAGGGAGTCAAGCAGGGGCTTAGGAGAGTCAGAGAAGTGAAAAAATACAAAAATGCAGGAAGCAGGGGTTGGTCTCTGTGAAACCCATCTGGGTTTGCCGACTGGCACTTATTGAAATTAGGCTCCTACCCTCCCACAGAGGCTGGGAGACAGGGAACCTATCTTCCTTCGGGTGTTGGCTTGAGCAAGCAGTAAATTCTTTGGGCATCCTTGAGTTTTCTCAGACAAACATTCTACGGGGGCATGGGGGCATCCTATGGATGCAGCCTTGAGCTGTTAGAAACTATTTTAGTGTTTTTTCCAGTCTTTATAGGCCAAGGTTGAGGCTTAGTTAAGAAAGGGCTCAGGGGACCCTGGCTAGAGTTTGGTCAAGGAGAGAATCTCTGTCAGTGTCCAGGGGGCTTTAGTTGTAAGAGGGAGGACCTGAGAGAATAAGGTGACTTCATGAGCCAGAAGTTCTCAGCATTAAGTTTTGAAAGCTCCTCAGGTGACTCTAATAAGCAGCAAAATTTGAGAACCACAAGACCAAGACAAGAACTTTGCCCTCCATTTTAATGCCCCCCTTCACAAAGAAATAAATTCCTCTAAGGAGACTGCATGCCCTGTGTACATGCCTGTACATGTATGTATAACGGTTTGTGTATGTGCAGGTATGCATGCACACACCAGGGTGAGAGGTGGAGAAGAGGCCTGGTCCTCTCAAACCACAAGAAGATGAAAAAAGTGCTTAGAGCTATGGAAATGTACCAAGCTGCCTTCGTTTTAGCGATGGGGGAGAAAGGGATCCTGGAAGAATTCAACCCCATATCCATTTATTTGGCCATAAAAATGAGGGAGGGGTGCTTCTCAAGGCTGTGGTTGAGGGGTTACATTCATGCTAGCTCTTGCTGATCCAGTTCCTATCCTCACGGTTTTCCCTGCTGGACGCTTCCTTCCTGAGACCACGGAAGTGGCTCTCAGTCTCTGCAATTGCTCAAGGGTCGTCCGTAAAGCACTGCTTTCTGGCCTGACTTTCCCAGAACTCACTAAGCATAGTCCTATTGCTTCTTCTATGACTCATTTAGATCCTAATTATTATTCTACGTATTTATGCAAATGCAGAAGCCGGGAGGGGTGAAACTCCTTTCAGAAGCCATGCAGTGGTCTCTGGAATGTTAAAGGCTCAGAAAATTGGCAGATTCTCAGGTTCCATCTCAGGAAAAGAACATTTTTCTAGACCGAGTGCTGCCTGAAAGGTTTGGCATTTCTGCTCATGAAAATGAAAGACTAGGTGGGGCCTGAGGCTTCCCTAGGGCAGTGGTTCCCACATCAGAATCACTGGGGGCCTGTGAGATCACACTGGTGCTTCCACTCCACCCACACATTCTGATTTAATTGGGACTGAAGTTGGGCGTGGGTCTTTCTTTTTTTTTTTTTTTTTTTTTTTAAACATCTTTATTGGGGTATAATTGCTTTACAATTGTGTGTTAGTTTCTGCTTTATAACAAAGTGAATCAGTTATACATATACATATGTTCCCATATGTCTTCCCTCTTGCGTCTCCCTCCCTCCCACTCTCCCTATCCCACCCCTCCAGGCTGTCACAAAGCACCGAGCTAATATCCCTGTGCCTTGCGGCTGCTTCCCCCTAGCTATCTACCTTACTACGTTTGTTAGTGTGTATATGTCCATGACTCTCTCTCACCCTGTCAAAGCTCACCCTTCCCCCTCCCCATTTCCTCAAGTCCGTTCTCCAGTAGGTCTGCGTCTTTATTCCTGTCTTACCCCTAGGTTATTCATGACATTTTTTTTTCCCCTTAAATTCCATATATATGCGTTAGCATACGGTATTTGTCTTTTTCTTTCTGACTTACTTCACTCTGTATGACAGACTCTAGGTCTATCCACCTCATTACAAATAGCTCAATTTCGTTTCTTTTTATGGCTGAGTAATATTCCATTGTATATATGTGCCACATCTTCTTTATCCATTCATCCGATGATGGGCGCTTAGGTTGTTTCCATCTCCGGGCTATTGTAAATAGAGCTGCAATGAACATTTTGGTACATGACTCTTTTTGAGTTTTGGTTTCCTCAGGGTATATGCCCAGTAGTGGGATTGCTGGGTCATATGGTAATTCTATTTGTAGTTTTTTAAGGAACCTCCATACTGTTCTCCATAGTGGCTGAACCAATTCACATTCCCACCAGCAGTGCAAGAGTGTTCCCTTTTCTCCACACCCTCTTCAGCATTTATTGTTTCTAGATTTTTTGATGATGGCCATTCTGACTGGTGTGAGATGATATCTCATTGTAGTTTTGATTTGCATTTCTCTAATGATTAATGATGTTGAGCATTCTTTCATGTGTTTGTTGGCATTCTGTATATCTTCTTTGGAGAAATGTCTATTTAGGTCTTCTGCCCATTTTTGGATTGGGTTGTTTGTTTTTTTGTTATTGAGCTGCATGAGCTGCTTGTAAATTTTGGAGATTAAACCTTTGTCAGTTGCTTCATTTGCAAATATTTTCTCCCATTCTGAGGGTTGTCTTTTGGTATTGATTATGGTTTCCTTTGCTGTGCAAAAGCTTTGAAGTTTCATTAGGTCCCATTTGTTTATTTTTGTTTTTATTTCCATTACTCTAGGAGGTGGGTCAGAAAGGATCTTGCTGTGATTTATGTCATAGAGTGTTCTGCCTATGTTTTCCTCTAAGAGTTTGATAGTTTCTGGCCTTACATTTAGGTCTTTAATCCATTTTGAGCTTATTTTTGTGTATGGTGTTAGGGAGTGATCTAATCTCATACTTTGACATGTACCTGTCCAGTTTTCCCAGCACCATTTATTGAAGAGGCTGTCCTTTCTCCACTGTACATTCCTGCCACCTTTATCAAAGATAAGGTGTCCATATGTGCGTGGGTTTATCGCTGGGCTTTCTATCCTGTTCCATTGATCTATATTTCTGTTTTTGTGCCAGTACCATACTGTCTTGATTACTGTAGCTTTGTAGTATAGTCTGAAGTCAGGGAGCCTGATTCCTCCAGCTCCTTTTTTCGTTCTCAAGATTGCTTTGGCTATTCGGGGTCTTTTGTGTTTCCATACAAATTGTGAAATTTTTTGTTCTAGTTCTGTGAAAAATGCCAGTGGTAGTTTGATAGGGATTGCATTGAATCTGTAGATTGCTTTGGGTAGTAGAGTCATTTTCACAATGTTGATTCTTCCCATCCAAGAACATGGTATATCTCTCCATCTATTTGTATCATCTTTAATTTCTTTCATCAGTGTCTTATAATTTTCTGCATACAGGTCTTTCGTCTCCTTAGGTAGGTTTATTCCTAGATATTTTATTCTTTTTGTTGCAACGGTAAATGGGAGTGTTTTCTTGATTTCACTTTCAGATTTTTCATCATTAGTATATAGGAATGCCAGAGATTTCTGTGCATTAACTTTGTATCCTGCTACTTTACCAAATTCATTGATTAGCTCTAGTAGTTTTCTGGTAGCATCTTTAGGATTCTCTATGTATAGTATCATGTCATCTGCAAACAGTGACAGCTTTACTTCTTCTTTTCCGATTTGGATTCCTTTTATTTCCTTTTCTTCTCTGATTGCTGTGGCTAAAACTTCCAAAACTATGTTGAATAAGAGTGGTGAGAGTGGGCAACCTTGTCTTGTTCCTGATCTTAGTGGAAATGCTTTGAGTTTTTCACCATTGAGGATGATGTTTGCTGTGGGCTTGTCATATATGGCCTTTATTATGTTGAGGAAAGTTCCCTCTATGCCTACTTTCTGCAGGGTTTTTAGCATAAATGGGTGTTGAATTTTGTCAAAAGCTTTCTCTGCATCTATTGAGATGATCATATGGTTTTTCTCTTTCAATTTGTTAATATGGTTTATCACATTGATAGATTTGCGTATATTGAAGAATCCTTGCATTCCTGGAATAAACCCCACTTGATCATGGTGTATGATCCTTTTAATGTGCTGTTGGATTCTGTTTGCTAGTATTTTGTTGAGGATTTTTGCATCTATGTTCATCAGTGATATTGGCCTGTAGTTTTCTTTCTTTGTGACATCCTTGTCTGGTTTTGGTATCAAGGTGATGGTGGCCTCGTAGAAGGAATTTGGGAGTGTTCCTCCCTCTGCTATATTTTGGAAGAGTTTGAGAAGGATAGGTGTTAGCTCTTCTCTAAACGTTTGATAGAATTCACCTGTGAAGCCATCTGGTCCTGGGCTTTTGTTTGTTGGAAGATTTTTAATGACAGTTTCAATTTCAGTGCTTGTGATTGGTCTGTTCATATTTTCTATTTCTTCCGTGGGTCTTTCTTAAAAGCTCCCAAGATGATTCTGACAGGCAGCCAGTTGAAAGCTGAGAACCCTAGAAATTCTGCAGAGTTCTGGGAGGAAAGAGCAAAAGGTCCAGGACTAGCAAATACAAATTAGGGAGCCTCTGAGCAATACATAGAGCATACTTTCCCCAGGGCACCTACTCTGAGCCATGACACAGAGATGGAAAAGGCACAGTCTGTCCTTTCTGCTGAGTTTGGTGGGTGATAAAGCCAAGGCTGGTGTGTAGGCCACAGTGGTGGGAAGTGGCATTGGGCTGGGCCTTGAAGGTGAGTGGAACTTGGACAGGTGGTAAAAGGCGTTCTGACCTTATAGAGCTGTGTCTTTATGAGGAAGCAAACTTTATTTTTAAGGCAGGACAAGAAAAAATTAACATGAAATTTTTATCTGCCGTTTGAGCCACTACCCCCTCCTCTTTAGTGTGCAATGTGCATCTGCATTATACATGAACTAAATCCCCTTAGAAGACACAGGAATGCCTACTTGCAAAAAAAAAAAAAAAAAAAAGGCAATACTTCTACCTTGGCCTATTTCAAGCTACCAACATGGTTTAACTGACTTGCTAAATTCCTGACATTAACAATGGGCTGTCACAAGCCATTAAGAGCTATCTCCAGCATAACCAATACCCCACACTCCCTCTCCCCACTGGTTAAGAACCACTACATTACAAGAAAATGTAGGATTTAAAAAAAAAACACTTATCAAATAAAACACCATTAATGGTTTGTATTATAATAAAGCGAATTGCTGAAACCCACCTTTTGCAGCTAATTCTTAGGACAAACTTGGTAATACATTTGAGGGAGAGAGATCAGGCTGCCCAGACAGGCAGTGAGGATAACAGGCCTCTTGTCATGTCTAAATAGTAGGACATTACCACATGATGTCACTCTAATACTTGCTTATTTATGTCTCTGGGCGTCTCAAGCAAGTTGTCTCTCCTTTGCTAAAAGATTGGCATTCTTAACTTTTATACCTTGGGACGATTATGAAAATTACATCATACCTGTTGTTCATTACTTGAAAGGAATCTTTTACACATATTTTTTTTTCTTGTAAAAGAGACTGAAAATTTTCAGAAAGGAGATAAGGGCAGAGACGCATTTTGGAATCACAGAACTTTGATTTAGCACAAGACTGTGATTTACCAGGTGGGTAAACTTGGACAAGATTCTTAACTTCTACAAGCTTCAGGGTCCTCACCTGTAAAATACGGAAAGATACTTGTAACTTCTACCTCACTGACTGGGAGTAAGTCATTTCCATTGGCATGTACTAAACACCCACCCCATGCCATTTCTCTGCACTGGGCCCAGAGAAAAACAAGATGAGGAAGTCCGAGTTCCTGCCCTTAAGAAGCTCAAGTTTAACCTCGAGGACAAATACCTAAACAAGAGAATATAGAACAACGGCCAATTGACACGCTTAGGTTAGCACTCTAAAGTGTGAATGTGTTATCTGACATTCTCTAATACTGTGACAAAAATTCTTCACGTGTAGTAGCTTTTTTGTTGGGAAATAAATGAAGTGTTGGTCTTAATATTTCAATTATAAGAGTCACCAGAGATTAAGTGATTAGTGTTTTTATAACATCTGCCACACAGGGATGCTTTTAGAGGAGAGGACCAGGAGATGAGGGCACTGAAGCTGTGACTGTGGAGACAGGAGGAGTTGCTGAGAATGTGGGGAGTGAGGAAGAACAGATTGTAGAGGCGGGGAGGTAGACATAGGCATGGTTTTCAGAGATTGTCAAGATGAGCACGTGGAAGAACGTGCACATGCAGCACTAATTTACTGCCTGTGTGATTTGGGGCACATCACTTTCCCCTCTATAAGCCTCCATTTCCCTCTCTATAACTCATCAGGTATTTAGGGTAAGTATTAAGCAAATGTTCTTGGGTTGCAAGCAGCAGAAATGAATGCTGGCTAATAAAACAAAAGTTATGTTGAAGCAGCAGGTATATATGAAGACATCAGAGTGGTAGAGACTTTGGCAACACAAGAATATAGGCCCCACTGAAAGAATTCACATTCCAGAAAAAAATTTATACACTGTTCTGGCCGAATAAAATGTGTCTACTGGCACCATCAGCCTCCAGTCCTCCAGTCTGCAACTCTCTCTACAGGAAAGAGCTCAGGTTCCTGCATAGCACCAAGGCCCTGTCAGCCCCAGAGGAACTCAAACGCCAGGCTAGAAACCCAGTTCTAGGCAACAGGGAGGGCCTAGATGGCAAGGCGTTAGGTGATGAAGACCGTGTCTTGTTCTTTCCCAAAGCTGCAGCTCCCGCACAAGGCCAGGGACAGAGGCAGCCTCACAGATTGCCCCCAAATCCGGACTCTTTGTCTCAGGTAAGAGTTGGCTCACAGATATTTGATAGCCCATCAGATTACGCAGCTCACCAATGTCTGATTTCACAGACAACTGCTCATGGACCCCTGGTCATGGGCCGCATCAGGAGGTGGGGGAGAAGAGGCAGGAACCACCTTCTTCTAGGCAGTCAGTCATTCACCAGCTAAAATCTCACAAGACTCGATGGCTTCTCCCTCAGCCCTAAAGCTACTAAGTGGTCACCACGCCTAGCACTTCTTTCTCCATTTGCAGCTTTCCAATACACCGCCTCCGCCTTCCTACCCCCAGGAACTCTGAGCTCAGCCACCAACGTGGCTGCCCACTGGATCCCCCACTAGCTGTGTGTAATCCCAAGGGAAGGGCCATATTCTGGCCATTTCTGTCTCCAGCTCTGGGCCTCACCCATAGTAGATGCTTGGTAAGTGCTTAATGGTTGCTAACCATTAAGAACCATTGCTATACATTGAGTGTTTGCTTCCACCCTCCCAATCCCCCACCCTTCCCTCCAAATTCATATGTTGAAAACCTAATGCCCAAAGTAATGGTATTAGGGGAGACCTTTGGAAGGTGACCATTGGGAGGGCAGAGCCTTCATGAATGGCATTAGTGTCTTTATAGAAGAGGCCCCAGAGATACCCCTCATCTCATCCACCAAGTGAGAGCACAGCCAGATGTCAGGAGTTTGTAACCCGGAAGAAGGCCTTCACCAGAACCTGGCCATGCTGGCACCCTGATCTTGGCCTTCCAGCCTCCAGAACTGTAAGAAATAGATTTCTGTGGTTTATAAGCCACCCCATCTGTGGTATTTTGCTATAGCATTCCAAACTAAAGTAACCATGTTTGCCCTTCTAGAAATAATCATGACCTGGGTCAGGAGACCTAGGCTCAACCACTGACATGGCCCCCTCTGTCCTGGTCCTCAGTTTCCCCATCTCTACAGGAGGGAGAGAACACATGATTTCTAAATGGCCTTCTGGTTTCTCTAACACCCTCCTGATTCAGTGGTTATTTGTGACTCTGTAAAAATAGCTGCAACTTTGGCAGGTGTCTAAAGGGAGAGGGCCACCGATGGGTAGAAATGGCCCCTCCCACTCAGGAGACACCCATGGACTGTTCCTTTGAAGGGGGCAGGTAGTGAGGGTTGGTTAGTGAGGCAGTCAAGCAGTGATAAATCTGGGGGCAGGTGACCATCAGGGGCAGAAACAGGTGACGGAAATCAGACACCTAGTTGTGAGTCTCCCACCCACCACTTAACTATGTGACCCAAGCTAGTCCCTTAATCTGAGCCTTTGTTTCCCCCTTGGTCCATGGGTGAGCAAGCAGTATGAGTGTCTGTTGGATTGGATTTTGAACCCTGAAGAGCTAATAGAACAGGAAGCCACATTCTGGGCTCTATGATGATGTTGCCCTCATGGGGAGAGCAGAGGGGGAGGGCCCAGTGAGCCTCCCCAACCCCCTGCTGCTCCCCACCCAGCAGAGCAGAAGGTGCTGATATGCCTAAACCCAACTCACCACCACCTTCTGCTACCACACTAGAGCAAGAAATCCAGACCAGACAAGAGGCATTGCATCTTAAAATTTTATGTGAAATTCTGTAAATGTGTATAGAGTGGCCTGTGGCTGCCTGCACACAGGCCTGGACTGTAGGGACACCACTGCTCAGCCCTTGCTGCAGATAGCTGCCCTGTCCCGCTCCTCAAACTCTTCCTTGCTGACCCAAAGCTGCTGGATGGCCTGCAGGGAGGCCAGGATGGAGCCGCCGGTCCACACGGAGGTCTTGCTCTCGGGAGCAGCAGCCACTGTGGGGCTGTCCCCGGGGCAGGGGAAACTCAGCTCCCTCTGGAAGCACTCTGGGAAGCCGTCCAGCATGGTGCAGCTGCCACACAGCAGCGGGTTGGCTGCCATCTCCTCCTTGAAGCCCGCCTCCTGGCAGTGGTTCAGGCAGGCGGCCATGAGCTTGGGGAGACCAGGCTGGTTGCTGCCCACCAAGGTGGGCTTGAAGAGCATCTCGGTGAATGGAAAGCGCTACTGACCGATGGTGATGAGCTTGCCGTTGGGGAGCTCATAGTCCACACGCAGATCCTCCAGGCACAGGCCAAGCTCCTCCGCTGGCTTGAGTGCCGAGTAGCAGCACTTCTTCTTGATGTGCTCGATGATGTGCAGGTGGTCGTCCGTGAACTTGTGGCTGGCCTCATTGAGCAGCTGCAGCAGGTAGTTGGTGAGGTCACTGCCGGCATAGTCGGCACGACTTGTCAGGCCTGGCAGCACATCGCCCTCGGAGATGGGCACCACATGTGAGACACCGTGCCCACTCTCCACCACCAGCCCAGAGGTCTTGCCATAGGAGTAGATGGACAGCAACGACTGGGAGGTCACGTGCATGGCAGGGATGCCAAAGGTCTTGAACATGAGCTCTGCATACTTCTCACAGTTGCTGGTGGGGCTGAGCAGGGGGTCGGAGACCAGCACGGCATGCTCCTCGGGGAGGATCTTCATGGCCGTGTGGAAGATGTACTCCCAGATGTTCTGGACACAGTCCCAGTCCACAACGATGCCGTATTTTAGCGGATAAATCAGCTTCAGAGGCACCTCCATGTTGAGCAGCTCGTGGCCCATGTAGGTCTGCTTGTGGGTGTCACAGGCGTCAGCCGCCTCAGAGCAGAGCTTGCCCACAGTGGAGGAGATGAAGTAGGTCGGGCTCGGCTCGCCCACATAGCCACACTTACAGTACTGGGAGCCCAGGTCAATGATGAGTGCCTTGATATTACGCACCTTCTTGGGCTTCATCTTCAGCTGAGTGGATGAACTTGTGTCCCGGATGCCAGCGTCAGGACCTGGCAGCGTGCCTGCCTCTCCAGGGTCCCCCTGAGCCGTGCCCATGGTCTTGGGGCTAGGGCTGTTCCTTGTCTCCATTTGCCTTCCTTGCTCACTTTTCTCACATCCACATCCTAGAGCTCCGTGGGGAGAAATAAGAGGGTCCACCTCCAGCAGTGCCTTGGCAACCCCTCAGGATTGTGATGTCACCACGGGCTAGTCCATTCTGGCAGCCCAGGGAGGGCTTGGCCTTGGCAGGCCCTTGATCTATCACCCCCACCTCCATCGGCATAACTCGACTTTGCTCCCAGACAGAGCAGGTGGCCAGCACAGTTTTAGAAGTCCAACCACACTTGGGTCTCAGAGGTTTCTGCTCCCTCTCCTTATATCCTCACTCCTAATCCCCCGTTCACTAGCTGAACACCTCTTCCTCCTCAGCTTCTTGGCCAAGAGGGTGATAAATACTTGAGCCCCTACAGTAAGCCAAACACTGTAGCAGGCACCTCACATGACACTTCACAGAATCTTGGGAGGTAGGCAGAGCTAAGGAAATCAAGGCTCAGAATGCAAATGACTTGCCCAAGAGAAAACAGCTCTTGGAGTGTTTGTACTTTAACCCAAGTTCCTCCAAATCCAATGTACCAGGTCACCTTAAAGAGTGTGTAGGCGGTAACTACGGCTAGAGGGGAAGATGGTAGAAGAGTAAGACGCGGAGATCACCTTCCTCCCCACAGATACACCAGAAATACATCTACACGTGGAACAACTACTACAGAACACCTACTGAACGCTGGCAGAAGACCTCAGACCTCCCAAAAGGCAAGAAACCCCCCACGTACCTGGGTAGGGCAAAAGAAAAAAGAATAAACAGAGACAAAAGGATAGGGACGGGACCTGCACCAGTGGGAGGGAGCTGTGAAGGAAGAAAGGTTTCCACACACTAGGAAACCCCTTCCCGGGCGGAGACTGCGGGTGGCGGAGGGGGGGGAGCTTCGGGGCCGCAGAGGAGAGCACAGCAACAGGGGTGCAGAGGGCAAAGCGGAGAGATTCCCGCACAGAGGATCGGTGCTGACCGGCACTAACCAGCCCGAGAGGCTTGTCTGCTCACCCGCCGGAGCGGGCGGGGCTGGGAGCTGAGGCTCGGGCTTCGGTCGGAGCGCAGGGAGAGGACTGGGGTTGGTGGCGTGAACACAGCCTGCAGGGGGTTAGTGCGCCACGGCTGGTTGGGAGGGAGTCCGGGGAAAAGTCTGGACCTGCCGAAGAGGCAAGAGGCTTTTTCTTCCCTCTTTGGTTCCTGGTGCGCGAGGAGAGGGGATTAAGAACGCTGCTTAAAGGAGCTCCAGAGATGGGCGTGAGCCGTGGATAAAAGCGCGGACCCCAGAGACAGGCATGAGAGACGCCAAGGCTGCTGCCGCCACCACCAAGAAGCCTGTGTGCGAACAGGCTTGTGCAATGTCATGCTGGCCTCTGCTGCCGCAGGCTCGCCCTGCAGTCCGTGATCTTCCCTCCCCCCGGCCTGAGTGAGCCAGAGCCCCCGCATCAGCGGCTCCTTTAACCCCGTCCTGTCTGAACGAAGAACAGACGTCCTGCAGCGACCTACACGCAGAGGCGGGGCCAAATCCAAAGCTGAGCCCCTGGGAGCTGTGCGAACAAAGAAGAGAAAGGGAAATCTCTCCCAGCAGGCTCAGAAGCAGCGGATTAAAGCTCCACAATCAACTTGATGTACCCTGCATCTGTGGAATACATGAATAGACAATGAATCATCCCAAATTAAGGAGGTGGACTTTGAGAGCAAGATTTATAATTTTTCCCCTTTTCCTTTTTTTGTGAGTGTGTATGTGTATGCTTCTGGGTGAGATTTTGTCAGTATAGCTTTGCTTCCACCATTTGTCCGAGGGTTCTATCCGTCCGTTTTTTGTTTTTGTTTTTTATAAATTTTTTTCTTAATAATTATTTTTATTTTTATTATTTTATTTTATTTTATCTTTGTTCTTTCTTTCCTTCCTTCCCTCCTTTAGAAAACAAATCATCCCAAATTGAGGAAGTGGACTTTGAGAGCAAGATTTATGATTTTTTCCCCTTTTCCTCTTTTTGTGAGTGTGTATGTGTATGCTTCTGTGTGAGATTTTGTCTGTAGAACTTTGCTTCCACCATTGGTCCCAGGGTTCTAACCATCCGTTTTTATGTTTTTTGTTTTTTTTCTCTTAATAATTATTTTTTATTTCAATAACTTTATTATATTTTATGTTACTTTATTTTATTTTACTTTATCTTCCTTCTTTCTTTTTTCCTTCCTTCCTTCCTTCCTTCCTTCCTCCCTCCCATTGTCCCTCCCTTCTTTCTTTCTTTTATTCTTTCTTTCTTTCTACTTCTACTAATTCTCACTTTCTACTTTTTCTCCCTTTTCTTCTGAGCCATGTGGATGAAAGGCTCTTGACACTGCAGCCAGGAGTCAGTGCTGTGCCTCTGAGGTGGGAGAGCCAACATCAGGACATTGGTCCACAAGAGACCTCCCAGCTGCACAGAATATCAAACGGAGAAAATCTCCCAGAGATCTCCATATCAACACCAGCACCCAGCTTCACTCAACGACCAGCAAGCTACAGTGCTGGACATCCTATGCCGAAAAACTAGCAAGACAGAAACACAACCCCATCCATTAGTAGAGAGGCTGCCCCAAATCATAATAAGTCGACAGGCACCCGAAAACACACCACCAGACGTGGACCTGCCCACCAGAAAGACAAGATCCAGCCTCATCCACCAGAACACAGGCACTAGTCCCCTCCACCAGGAAGCCTACACAACCCACTGAACCAATCTTAGCCACTGGGAACAGACACCAAAAACAAATGGAACTACAAACATGCAGCCTGCAAAAAGGAGACCCCAAACACAGTAAGATAAGCAAAATGAGAAGACAGAAGAACACACAGCAGATGAAGGAGCAAGATAAAAACCCACCAGACCTAACAAATGAAGAGGAAATAGGCAGTCTACCTGAAAAAGAATTCAGAACAATCATAGTAAAGATGATCCAAAATCTTGGAAATAGAATAGACAAAATGCAAGAAACATTTAACAAGGACCTAGAAGAGCTAAAGATGAAACAAACAATGATGAACAACACAATAAATGAAATGAAAGATACTCTAGATGGGATCAATAGCAGAATAACTGAGGCAGAAGAACGGATAAGTGACCTGGAAGATAAAGTAGTGGAAATAACTACTGCAGTGCAGAATAAAGAAAAAAGAATGAGAAGAACTGAGGACAGTCTCAGAGACCACTGGGACAACATTAAACGCACCAACATTCGAATTATAGGGGTTCCAAAAGAAGAAGGGAAAAAGAAAGGGACTGAGAAAATATTTGAAGAGATTATAGTTGAAAACTTCCCTAATATGGGAAAGGAAATAGTTAATCAAGTCCAGGAAGCACAGAGAGTCCCATACAGGATAAATCCAAGGAGAAATATGCCAAGACACATATTAATCAAACTGTCAAAAATGAAATACAAAGAAAACATATTAAAAGCAGCAAGGGAAAAACAACAAATAACACACAAGGGAATACCCGTAAGGTTAACAGCTGATCTCTCAGCAGAAACTCTGCAAGCCAGAAGGGAACAGCAGGACATATGGAAAGTGATGAAGGAGGAAAATCTGCAAGCAAGATTACTCTAACCAGCAAGGATCTCATTCAGATTTGATGGAGAAATTAAAACCTTTACAGACAAGCAAAAGCTGAGACAGTTCACCACCACCAAACCAGCTCTACAACAACTGCTAAAGGAACTTCTCTAGGCATGAAACACAAGAGAAGAAAACGACCTACAATAACGAACCCAAAACAATTAAGAATATGGGAATAGGAACATACATATCGATAATTACCTTAAATGTAAATGGACTAAATGCTCCCACCAAAAGACACAGATTGGCTGGATGGATACAAAAACAAGACCCATATATTTGCTGTCTACAAGAGACCCACTTCAGACCTAGAGACACATACCGGCTGAAATTAAGGGGATGCAAAAAGATATTCCATGCAAATGGAAACCAAAAGAAAGCTGGAGTAGCAATTCTCATATCAGAAAAAATAGACTTTAAAATAAAGACTATTAGAAGAGACAAAGAAGGACACTACATAATGATCAAGGGATCGATCCAAGAAGAAGATATAACAATAGTAAATATTTATGGACCCAACATAGGAGCACCTCAATACATAAGGAAAATACTAACACCGTAAAAGGGGAGATCGACAGTAACACATTCATAGTAGGGGACTTTAACACCCCACTTTCACCAATGGACAGATCATCCAAAATGAAAGTAAATAAGGAAACACAAGCTTTAAATGATACATTAAACAAGATGGACTTAATTGATATTTATAGGACACTCCATCCAAAAACAACAGAATACACATTTTTCTATAGTGATCATGGAACATTCTCCAGGAAAGGTCATATCTTGGCTCACAAATCAAGCCTTGGTAAATTTAAGAAAATTGAAATTGTATCAAGTATCTTTTCCGACCACAATGCTATGAGACTAGATATCAAATACAGGTAAAGATCTGTAAAAAATACAAACACATGGAGGCTAAACAATACACTACTTAATAACGAAGTGATCACTGAAGAAATCAAAGAGGAAATCAAAAAATACCTAGAAACACATGACAATGGAGACACGACGACCCAAAATCTATGGGATGCACCAAAAGCAGTTCTAAGAGGGAAGTTTATAGCAATACAATCCTACCTTAAGAAACAGGAAACATCTCGAATAAACAACCTAACCTTGCACCTAAAGCAACTAGAGAAAGAAGAACAAAAAAACCCCAAAGCTAGCAGAAGGAAAGAAATCATAAAAATCAGATCAGAAATAAATGAAAAAGAAATGAAGGAAACGATAGCAAAGATCAATAAAACTAAAAGCTGGTTCTTTGAGAAGATAAACAAACTTGATAAACCATTAGCCGGACTCATCAAGAGAAAAAGGGAGAAGACTCAAATCAATAGAATTAGAAATGAAAAAGGAGAAGTAACAACTGACACTGCAGAAACACAAAGGATCATGAGAGATTACTACAAGCTACTCTATGCCAATAAAATGGACAACCTGGAAGAAATGGACGAATTCTTAGAAAGGCACAACCTGCCAAGACTGAATCAGGAAGAAATAGAAAATATGAACAGACCAATCAAAAGCACTGAAATTGAAACTGTGATTAAAAATCTTCCGACAAACAAAAGCCCAGGACCAGATGGCTTCACAGGCGAATTCTATCAAACATTTAGAGAAGAGCTAACACCTATCCTTCTCAAACTCTTCCAAAATATAGCAGAGGGAGGAACACTCCCAAACTCATTCTACGAGGCCACCATGACCCTGATACCAAAACCACACATGGATGTCACAAAGAAAGAAAACTACAGGCCAATATCACTGATGAACATACATGCAAAAATCCTCAACAAAATACTAGCAAACAGAATGCAACAGCACATTAAACGGATCATACACCATGACCAAGTGGGGTTTATTCCAGGAATGCAAGGATTCGTCAATATACGCAAATCAATCAACGTGATACATCATATTAACAAATTGAAGGAGAAAAACTATATGATCATCTCAATAGATGCAGAGAAAGCTTTCGACAAAATTCAACACCTATTTATGATAAAAGCCCTGCACAAAGTAGGCATAGAGGGAACTTTCCTCAACATAATAAAGGCCATATATGAAAAACCCACAGCCAACATCGTCCTCAATGGTGAAAAACTGAAAGCATTTCTACTAAGATGAGGAACAAGACAAGGCTGCCCAATCTCACCACTCTTATTCAACATAATTTTGGAAGTTTTAGCCACAGCAATCAGAGAAGAAAAGGAAATAAAAGGAATCCAAACTGGAAAAGAAGAAGTAAAGCTGTCACTATTTGCAGATGACATGATACTATACATAGAGAATCCTAAAGATGCTACCAGAAAACTACTAGAGCTAATCAATGAACTTGGTAAAGTAGCAGGATACAAAATTAATGCACAGAAATCTCTGGCATTCCTATACACTAATGATGAAAAATCTGAAAGTGAAATCAAGAAAACACTCCCATTTACCATTGCAACAAAAAAAATAAAATATGTAGGAATAAACCTACCTAAGGAGACAAAAGACCTGTATGCAGAAAATTATAAGACACTGATGAAAGAAATTAAAGATGATACAAATAGATGGAGAGATATACCATGTTCTTGGATTGGAAGAATCAACATTGTGAAAATGACTCTACTACCCAAAGCAATCTATAGATTCAATGCAATCCCTATCAAACTACCACTGGCATTTTTCACAGAACTAGAACAAAAAATTTCACAATTTGTATGGAAACACAGAAGACCCCGAATAGCCAAAGCAATGTTTTTATATATATATTTTAAACATCTTTATTGGGGTATAATTGCTTTACAATGGTGTGGTAGTTTCTGCTTTATAACAAAGTGAATCAGTTATACATATACAAATGTTCCCATATGTCTTCCCTCTTGCGTCTCCCTCCCTCCCACTCTCCCTATCCCACCCCTCCAGGCTGTCACAAAGCACCGAGTTAATATCCCTGTGCCTTGCGGCTGCTTCCCCCTAGCTATCTACCTTACTACGTTTGTTAGTGTGTATATGTCCATGACTTTCTCTCGCCCTGTCAAAGCTCACCCTTCCCCCTCCCCACATTCTCAAGTCCGTTCTCCAGTAGGTCTGCGTCTTTATTCCTGTCTTACCCCTAGGTTCTTTATGACATTTTTTTCCTTAAATTCCATATATATGTGTTAGAACACGGTATTTGTCTTTTTCTTTCTGACTTACTTCACTCTGTATGACAGACTCTAGGTCTATCAATCTCATTACAAATAGCTCAATTTTATTTCTTTTTAAGGCTGAGTAATATTCCATTGTATATATGTGCCACATCTTCTTTATCCATTCATCCGATGATGGGGGCTTAGGTTGTTTCCATCTCCGGGCTTTTGTAAATAGAGCTGCAATGAACATTTTGGTACATGACTCTTTTTGAATTTTGGTTTTCTCAGTGTATATGCCCAGTAGTGGGATTGCTGGGTCATATGGTAATTCTATTTGTAGTTTCTTAAGGAATCTCCATACTGTTCTCCATAGTGGCTGAACCAATTCACATTCCCACCAGCAGTGCAACAGTGTTCCCTTTTCTCCACACCCTCTCCAGCATCTATTGTTTCTAGATTTTTTGATGATGGCCATTCTGACTGGTGTGAGATGATATCTCATTGTAGTTTTGATTTGCATTTCTCTAATGATTAATGATATTGAGCATTCTTTCTTGTGTTTGTTGGCATTCTGTATATCTTCTGTGGAGAAATGTCTATTTAGGTCTTCTGCCCATTTTTGGATTGGGTTGTTTGTGTTTTTGTTATTGAGCTGCATGAGCTGCTTGTAAATTTTGGA
The DNA here is from genome assembly GCF_059928025.1 of Delphinapterus leucas. NCBI lineage: Eukaryota > Metazoa > Chordata > Mammalia > Artiodactyla > Monodontidae > Delphinapterus > Delphinapterus leucas. The sequence continues at coordinate 81,555,298 of NC_143150.1, read as the reverse complement.
GATTAATCCTTTGTCAGTTGCTTCATTTGCAAATATTTTCTCCCATTCTGAGGGTTGTCTTTTGGTCTTGATTATGGTTTCCTTTGCAGTGCAAAAGCTTTGACGTTTCATTAGGTCCCATTTGTTTATTTTTGTTTTTATTTCCATTACTCTAGGAGGTGGGTCAGAAAGGATCTTGCTGTGATTTATGTCATAGAGTGTTCTGCCTATGTTTTCCTCTAAGAGTTTGATAGGTTCTGGCCTTACATTTAGGTCTTTAATCCATTTTGAGCTTATTTTTGTGTATGGTGTTAGGGAGTGATCTAATCTCATACTTTTACATGTACCTGTCCAGTTTTCCCAGCACCATTTATTGAAGAGGCTGTCCTTTCTCCACTGTACATTCCTGCCACCTTTATCAAAGATAAGGTGTCCATAGGTGCGTGGGTTTATCTCTGGGCTTTCTATCCTGTTCCATTGATCTATCTTTCTGTTTTTGTGCCAGTACCATACTGTCTTGATTACTGTAGCTTTGTAGTACAGTCTGAAGTCAGGGAGCCTGATTCCTCCAGCTCCTTTTTTCGTTCTCAAGATTGCTTTGGCTATTCGGGGTCTTTTGTGTTTCCATACAAATTGCGAAATTTTTTGTTCTAGTTCTGTGAAAAATGCCAGTGGTAGTTTAATAGGGATTGCATTGAACCTGTAGATTACTTTGGGTAGTAGAGTCATTTTCACAATGTTGATTCTTCCCATCCAAGAACATGGTATATCTCTCCATCTATTTGTATCATCTTTAATTTCTTTCATCAGTGTCTTATAATTTTCTGCATACAGGTCTTTCGTCTCCTTAGGTAGATTTATTCCTAGATATTTTATTCTTTTTGTTGCAATGGTAAATGGGAGTGTTTTCTTGATTTCACTTTCAGATTTTTCATCATTAGTATATAGGAATGCCAGAGATTTCTGTGCATTAATTTTGTATCCTGCTACTTTACCAAATTCATTGATTAGCTCTAGTAGTTTTCTGGTAGCATCTTTAGGATTCTCTGTGTATAGTATCATGTCATCTGCAGTGACAGCTTTACTTCTTCTTTTCCGATTTGGATTCCTTTTATTTCCTTTTCTTCTCTGATTGCTGTGGCTAAAACTTCCAAAACTATGTTGAATAAGAGTGGTGAGAGTGGGCAACCTTGTCTTGTTCCTGATCTTAGTGGAAATGCTTTCAGTTTTTCACCATTGAGGATGATGTTTGCTGTGGGCTTGTCATATATGGCCTTTATACTGTTGAGGAAAGTTCCCTCTATGCCTACTTTCTGCAGGGTTTTTATCATAAATGGTGTTGAGTTTTGTCAAAAGCTTTCTCTGCATCTATTGAGATGATCATATGGTTTTTCTCCTTCAATTTGTTAATATGGTTTATCACATTGATAGATTTGCGTATATTGAAGAATCCTTGCATTCCTGGAATAAACCCCACTTGATCATGGTGTATGATCCTTTTAATGTGCTGTTGGATTCTGTTTGCTAGTATTTTGTTGAGGATTTTTGCATCTATGTTCATCAGTGATATTGGCCTGTAGTTTTCTTTCTTTGTGACATCCTTGTCTGGTTTTGGTATCAAGGTGATGGTGGCCTCGTAGAAGGAATTTGGGAGTGTTCCTCCCTCTGCTATATTTTGGAAGAGTTCGAGAAGGATAGGTGTTAGCTCTTCTCTAAACGTTTGATAGAATTCACCTGTGAAGCCATCTGGTCCTGGGCTTTTGTTTGTTGGAAGATTTTTAATCACAGTTTCAATTTTAGTGCTTTTGATTGGTCTGTTCATATTTTCTATTTCTTCCTGATTCAGTCTTGGCAGGTTGTGCATTTCTAAGAATTTGTCCATTTCTTCCAGATTGTCCATTTTATTGGCATAGAGTTGCTTGTAGTAATGTCTCATGATTTTTTCTATTTCTGCAGTGTCAGTTGTTACTTCTCCTTTTTCATTTCTAATTCTATTGATTTGAGTCTTCTCCCTTTTTTTCTTGATGAGTCTGGCTAGTGGTTTATCTATTTTGTCTATCTTCTCAAAGAACCAGCTTTTAGTTGTATTGATGTTTGCTATCGTTTCCTTCATTTCTTTTTCATTTATTTCTGATCTGATTTTTATGATTTCTTTCCTTCTGCTAGCTTTGGGGTTTTTTTGTTCTTCTTTCTCTAATTGCTTGAGGTGCAAGGTTAGGTTGTTTATTCGAGATGTTTCCTGCTTCTTAAGGAGGGCTTGTATTGCTATAAACTTCCCCCTTAGAACTGCTTTTGCTGCATCCCATAGGTTTTGGGTCGTTGTGTCTCCATTGTCATTTGTTTCTAGGTGTTTTTTAATTTCCTCTTTGATTTCTTCAGTGATCACTTCATTATTAAGTAGTGTATTGTTTAGCCTCCATGTTTTTGTATTTTTTACAGATCTTTTCCTGTAATTGATATCTAGTCTCATGGCGTTGTGGTCAGAAAAGATACTTGATACAATTTGAATTTTCTTAAATTTACCAAGGCTTGATTTGTGACCCAAGATATGATGTATCCTGGAGATTGTTCCATGAGCACTTGAGAAAAATGTGTATTCTGTTGTTTTTGGATGGAGTGTCCTATAAATATCAATTAAGTCCATCTTGTTTAATGTATCATTTAAAGCTTGCGTTTCCTTATGTATTTTCATTTTGGATGATCTGTCCATGGGTGAAAGTGGGGTGTTAAATTCCCCTACTATGAATGTGTTACTGTCGATCTCCCCTTTTATGGCTGTTAGTATTTTCCTTATGTATTGAGGTGCTCCTATGTTGGGTGCATAAATATTTACAATTGTTATATCTTCTTCTTGGATCGATCCCTTGATCATTATGTAGTGTCCTTCTTTGTCTCTTTTAATAGTCCTTATTTTAAAGTCTATTTTGTCTGATATGAGAATTGCTACTCCAGCTTTCTTTTGGTTTCCATTTGCATGGAATATCTTTTTCCATCCCCTTACTTTCAGTCTGTATGTGTCTCTAGGTCTGAAGTGGGTTTCTTGTAGACAGCATATATAAGGGTCTTGTTTTTGTATCCATTCAGCCAATCTGTGTCTTTTGGTGGGAGCGTTTAGTCCATTTACATTTAAGGTAATTATCGATATGTGTGTTCCTATTCCCATTTTCTGTATTGTTTTGGGTTCGTTATTATAGGTCTTTTCCTTCTCTTGTGTTCCTTGTCTAGAGAAGTTCCTTTAGCATTTGTTGTAAAGCTGGTTTGGTGGTGCTGAATTCTCTCAGCTTTTGCTTGTCTGTAAAGGTTTTAATTTCTCCATCAAATCTGAATGAGTTCCTTGCTGGGTAGAGTTGTCTTGGTTGCAGGTTTTTCTCCTTCCTCACTTTCAGTATGTCCTGCCACTCCCTTCTGGCTTGTAGGGTTTCTGCTGAGAGATCAGCTGTTAACCTTATGGGGATTCCCTTGTGTGTTATTTGTTGTTTTTCCCTTGCTGCTTTTAATATGCTTTCTTTGTATTTAATTTTTGACAGTTTGATTAATATGTGTCTTGGCGTATTTCTCCTTGTATTTATCCTGTATGGGACTCTCTGTGCTTCCTGGACTTGATTAACTATTTCCTTTCCCATATTAGGGAAGTTTTCAACTATAATCTCTTCAAATATTTTCTCAGTCCCTTTCTTTTTCTCTTCTTCTTCTGGAACCCCTATAATTCGAATGTTGGTGCATTTAATGTTGTCCCAGAGGTCTCTGAGACTGTCCTCAGTTCTTTTCATTCTTTTTTCTTTATTCTGCTGTGCAGTAGTTATTTCCACTATTTTATCTTCCAGGTCACTTATCCGTTCTTCTGCCTCAGTTATTCTGCTATTGATCCCATCTAGAGTACTTTTAATTTCATTTATTGCGTTGTTCATCGTTGCTTGTTTCATCTTTATTTCTTCTAGGTCTTGTTAACGGTTTCTTGCATTTTGTCCATTCTACTTCCACGATTTTGGATCATCCTTACTATCATTATTCTGAATTCTTTTTCAGGTAGACTGCCTATTTCCTCTTCATTTGTTAGGTCTGGTGCATTTTTATCTTGCTCCTTCTTCTGCTGTGTGTTTTTCTGTCTTCTCATTTTGCTTATCTTACTATGTTTGGGGTCTCCTTTTTGCAGGCTGCGCGTTCGTAGTTCCCGTTGTTTTTGATGTCTGTCTCCAGTGGCTAAGGTTGTTTCAGTGGGTTGTGTAGGCTTCCTGGTGGAGGGGACTAGTGCCTGTGTTGTGGTGGATGAGGCTGGATCTTGTCTCTCTCGTGGGCAGGTCCACATCTGATGGTGTGTTTTGGGGTGTCTGTGGACTTATTATGATTTTAGGCAGCCTCTCTGCTAATGGGTGGGGTTGTGTTCCTGTTTTGCTAGTTGTTTGGCGTAGGTTGTCCAGCACTGTGGCTTGCTGGTCGTTGAGTGAAGCTGGGTGCTGGTGTTATGACGGAGGTCTCTGGGAGATTTCCGCCATTTAATATTATGTGGAGCTGGGAGGTCTCTTGTTGACCAGTGTCCTGAAGTTGGCTCTCCTACCTCAGAGGCAGAGCCCTGACTCCTGGCTGGAGCACCAAGAGCCTTTCATCCACACGGCTCAGAATAAAAGGGAGAAAAAGTAGAGAGAATTAGTAGAAGTATGAGGAAAGAGAGAAGGAAAGGAGGAAAGGAAGGAAGGAAGAAAGAAGCAAAGAAGGAAAGAAAGGAGGGAGGGAGGGAGGGAGGAAGGAAGGAAGGAAGGAAGGAAGGAGGGAAAGAAGGAAAAAAGACAGAAAGAAAGAAGATACAGTAAAAATAAAATAAAGTATAATATAGTTATTGAATTAAAAAATATTTAGAAAAAAAAATAAGGGACGGATAGAACCTTAGGACAAATGTTGGAAGCAAAGCTATACAGAGAAAATCTTACACAGAAGCATACACATACACCTTCACAAAAAGAGGTAAAGGGGGAAAAATCATAAATCTTGCTCTCAGAGACCACCTCCTCAATTTGGGCTGATTCGTTGTCTAAAGGAGGGAAGGAAGGAAGGAAAGAAAGAACGAAGGTAAAGTATAATAAAGTTATTACAATTAAAATTAATTATTAAGAAAAAATATTTTTTAAAAAATCCATGGACGGATAGAGCCCTAGGACAAGTGGTGGAAGCAAGAGTATACAGACAAGATCTCACACAGAAGCATACACATACACATTCACAAAAAGAGGAAAAGGGAAAAAAATCATAGATCTCGCTCCTAAATTCCACCTCTTCAATTTGGGATCATTCCTTGTCTATTCAGGTATTCCACAGATGCAGGGTATATCAAGTTGATTGTGGAGCTTTAATCCGCTGCTTCTGAGGCTGCTGGGAGAGATTTCCCTTTCTCTTCTTTGTTCTCACAGCTCACAGGAGCTCAGCTTTGTATTTGGCCCTGCCTCTGCGTGTAGGTCGCTGGAGGGCGTCTGTTTTTTGCTCAGACAGGACGGCGTTAAAGGAGCCGCTAATTCGGGGGCTCCGGCTCACTCAGGCCGGGGGTGGGGCGGGGGAAGGAGGGGCACTGCGTGCACGGCGGGCCTGCGTCGTCAGAGGCGGCGTGACGTTGCGGCAGAGGCCGGCGTGACGTTGCACCAGCCTGAGGCCCGCCGTGCGTTCTCCCGGGGAAGTTGTCCCTGGATCCCGGGAACCTGGCAGTGGCGGGCTGCACAGGCTCCGCGGAAGAGGGGTGTGGAGAGTGACCTGTGCTCGCACACAGGCCCCTTGGTGGTGGCAGCAGCAGCCTTAGCGTCTCCCGCCCGTCTCTGGGGTCTGCGCTTTTAGCCGCGGCTCGCGCCCGTCTCTGGAGTTCCTTTAAGCAGCTCTCTTACACCCCTCTCCTCCCGCACCAGGAAACAAAGAGGGAAGAAAAAGTCTCTTGCCTCTTCGGCAGGTGAAGGCTTTTCCCCGAACTCCCTCCCGGCTAGTCGTGGTGCACTAACCCCTTCAGGCTATGTTCAAGCCGCCAACCCCAGTCCTCTCCCTGCGGTCCGTCCAAAACCGAAACCCGAGCCTCAGCTCACAGCCCCGCCCACCCCGGCGGGTGAGCAGACAAGCCTCTCGGGCTGGTGAGTGCCGGTCGGCACCGATCCTCTGTGCGGGAATCTCCCCGCTTTGCCCTCCGCACCCATCGCTGTGCACTACTCCACGGTCCCGAACCTCCCCCATCCGCCTCCCACAGTCTCCGCCCGTGGAGGGGCTTCCTAGTGTGTGGAAACTTTTCCTCCTTCACAGCTCCCTCCCACTGGTGCAGGTGCCGTCCTTATTCTTTTGTCTCTGTTTTTTCTTTTGCCCTACCCAGGTAGGTGGGGAGTTTCCTGCCTTTTGGGAGGTCTGAGGTCTTCTGCCAGCCTTCAGTAGGTGTTCTGTAGGAGTTGTTCCACGTGTAGATGTATTTCTGGTGTATCCGTGGGGAGGAAGGTGATCTCCGCGTCTTACTCTTCCGCCATCTTCCCTGGGACTCCCAAAGCAATCTTGAGAGCGAAAAACGGAGCTGGAGGAATCAGGCTCCCTGACTTCAGACTATACTACAAAGCTACAGTAATCAACACAGCATGGTACTGGCACAAAACCAGGAATATAGATCAATGGAACAGGATAGAAAGCCCAGAGATAAATCCACGCACATATGGTCACCTTATCTTTTTGATAAAGGAGGCCAGAATGTACAGTGGAGAAAGGACAGCCTCTTCAATAAGTGGTGCTGGGAAAACTGGACAGCTACATGTAAAAGTCTGAGATTAGGTCACTCCCTAACACCATACAGAAAAATAAGCTCAAAATGGATTAAAGACCTAAATATAAGGCCAGAAACTATCAAACTCTTAGAGGAAAACATAGGCAGAAATCTCTATGACATAAATCACAGCAGGATTCTTTTTGACCCACCTCCTAGGGAAATGGAAATTAAAAACAAAAATAAACAAATGGGACCTAATGAAACTTCAAAGCTTTTGCACAGCAAAGGAAACCATAAACAAGACCAAAAGACAACCCTCAGAATGGGAGAAAATATTTGCAAATGAAGCAACTGACAAAGGATTAATCTCCAAGATTTATAAGCAGCTCATGCAGCTTAATAACAAAAAAAGAAACAACCCAATCCAAAAATGGGCAGAAGACCTACATAGACATTTCTCCAAAGAAGATATACAGACTGCCAACAAACACATGAAAGTATGCTCAACATCAATAATCATTAGAGAAATGCAAATCAAAACTACAATGAGATATCATCTCACACCGGTGAGAATGGCCATCATCAAGAAATCTAGAAACAATAAATGCCGGAGAGGGTGTGGAGAAAAGGGAACTCTCTTGCACTGTTGGTGGGAATGTAAATTGATACAGCCACTGTGGAGAAGAGTATGGAGGTTCCTTAAAAATCTACAAGTAGAACTACCATATGACCCAGCAATCCCACTACTGGGCATATACCCTGAGAAAACGAAAATTCAAAAAGAGTCATGTACCAAAATGTTCATTGCAGCTCTATTTACAATAGCCTGGAGATGGAAACAACCTAAGTGCCCATCATCGGATGAATGGATGAAGAAGATGTGGCACATATATACAATGGAATATTACTCAGCCATTAAAAGAAACGAAATTGAGCTATTTGTAATGAGGTGGATAGACCTAGAGTCTGTCATACAGAGTGAAGTAAGTCAGAAAGAGAGAGACAAATACCGTATGCTAACACATGTATATGAAATTTAAGAAAAAAGAATGTCATGAAGAACCTAGGGGTAAGACAGGAATAAAGACACAGACCTACTAGAGAATGGACTTGAGGATATTTGGAGGGGGAAGGGTAAGCTGTGACAAAGCGAGAGAGGGGCATGGGCATTTATACCCTACCAAACGTAAGGGAGATAGCTAGTGGGAAGCAGCCGCATAGCACAGGAAGATCAGCTCGGTGCTTTGTGACCACCTGGAGGGGTGGGATAGGGAGAGTGGGAGGGAGGGAGACGCACATGGGAAGAGATATGGGAACATATGTATATATATAACTGATTCATTTTGTTGTGAAGCAGAAACTAACACACCATTGTAAAGCAATTATACTCCAATAAAGATGTTAAAAGAAAAAAAAGAGTGTGTAGGCCCTGATGAAAGAAACCTGGCCACAAGCAGTGCCCAGTCTAGTTGGGAAGAAGATGAATGGATGCAGAGGAGTTTGCAGGTGTACGTCTATTGGGAGAACGGAGGCGCACAAAGGAGGGAGGGAGCCAGAAGGTTCTTCACAGAGGTGCTGCCTACGTAGAGTACTGCAAGATAGGTGGATATTTGTCCGGTAGCTAAGGGGAGGGAAAGCCATCCCGAGCAGAGAGCACAGCCTGAGCAAACACTCGAGGGAGGCATGGTGGAGAGCTTCCAGTAGTTGAGGTGTTTGGAAAAATAGATCAGGATAAGGCAGTCATGGGAGCAACTAGGGAGGATCTCAAATGCTAGAGGTTAGGGCTTGGATTAAACTGACGACAGCTGGGGAGCCAATGAAGCCTTTAAGCAGGTGAGTGGTCAGATTTGGTTTCCAGGACAAAATCTTAGAATGATTCATGTTTAGCTGTAATATGGAGGGACAAGGCTCTGAGATCTAAAAGGAGGATGTTGAAGAAATTCTTGTAAGGCTTGAAGGTGGCCTAAGCTAGGACTGTGATAGTGTGGGAAAAAAGGAAGGGGCAGGTTCTAAAGAAATTCAGAAGGTAGAATCTAATCTAATTTGTTGGTTCTCAACTGTCCTCAATTCAATCCAAGCTTTTAGTCTAACATTTGAGACCCTTTCACATAGGCTCCTGTGACATCTCTAGCCTCTAGCATTGCGTTTACATTAGATGATTAGATGTGGGGAGTGAGGAAGAGGGAAGGATGAATCCCTTTCCTCTGCCCAAGCAAAGATGGTCTGTCATCCAGAACAAACAAATTCATTAGGTTCCCATAGGGTCCTCTGTACCAAACTGTCACCGCTCTAAAAAAGAAAGACAGATTAGGGCTTTGGTAAAGAAACAGGAGGAAGAGGGGAAGAGAAACAACTGGGGCTAAGGAAGTTTTCTGGGAAAATTAATAAGGGCAGAAGTAGTTGAAGGATTAGGTGACGTGGATAGGAAAGAAAAGAGGGATTGTTAAGACATAAGAAATACTGCTGTGGAACATACAAGAACATTAATAAATAACTCGTGGGGATTTCTGTTTGCTGAATTGTTTCTTGGAACATGGCACTAGGGAACTGGATTATGTGGGCAACAACTTTATAAGGATTACAGTTATGAGCACCACCAAGTTCCATTGGTGGTGTCTCAAAATCACAGAACCTGAGGATTAAACACTTGATCTGGCACGGACAGCTGTGAGGGACAAACTTTTCCTCACATTGGATTGACATCTGTACCTCTCTGAAGAAGCCATTAATTGGTCTTGGGTCTACTTTTGAGGTTGTGCAAGGCAAGCTAATTCTTCCATGTGACAACACTTAAGCTATTTAAAGGCAATGTTTGTGGACCCCCTAAGCCTCCTCTTCTTCCACTCCTTATGGAAAGACAGTACAGAATAGAAAGAGGAGTAAGGAATTGGACTCAGAGGACCCGAGTTCAAATATAGCTTCATTATTATAATCTGTATGAGCTTGGGCAAACTACTCAAAATGTTAGTCGAATCTGATTTTCATAGTGCTATATCCCCTCATCAGCTTGATCCCTATCCACTGCCTCCAGGTTTCAGGCTTGAGCATCTAGGTGGATGGTAGGGCTCCTCGTATATAGACAGAGGATACAGGGGCAAGAGTGGTTATACAGGGGAAGGCAATGAGTTCCATTTGGGGCATGCTGACTTAGAGATGTCCGGAGGCCACTAGGCTGTGGATTATGGAGCTCGGGAAAGATAAATGATCTAGATTTAGTCCTCAACAGAGTATCTCCACCTTCTGAAGACAGCTCCTTTCCCTTCCACCTCAAGGGAACTGGTTAGTCTTAGAATTGGGGTTATCACACTGAGGGCTGAGCTTTGGGAATGAGGCTCACTGTCTGTCTGACAAGGAATTCTTTTCTTTGCTGGGAGCTTGACTCAGTTTCCCAAATGTCAACATATTGAAGAGTTGGATTCCTAGGTCTCAACAGTCCTAGGCTCGAAACATTCAGATTCAGTAAGGTGGGGGGGGGATCTAGGAATCTGCATTCGTGAAAAGAAATGTTGTACACTGGCCTTTTCCTTACTAGATTCTCTTTCTTCCCTCCATAGCTGCTAAAGCTACGGGGCCTGGTTCACCTTTCCTCCAAAGGTCAAGGGTGGGTGGTGTCCCAAAAAACAAAACTAGGAGCAAGGATACCACCTCAGGGAGAAATGTGTTTCTTGGTCTAATTTTTTCACGTTTTCTTTCTCCACGATAGGGGAGAGCCTCAGCGTTGCTTTCCAGAAAGATCATCTCATGTTATTTTTGGTCTTGGGCCAGAGGAGCAAAAGTAGGTGTTATCCCATAAGAAAATACGGCCCAAGAAAGTATGAGCAACATAGAGTGTCTCTACCTAGAGGGACCTTACCAGAGACCCCAGGAGCCCACATACGCCTTAGATGGCTGGTGACAAGTGTGCAGGGTTGCGTGTGCCAGGCAGTGGAGGTTTTGGGTTCAGTGTGCCAACAGTCTTTATATCTTTCCGTCATTGATACCACTGTGTGCTGACCCAGAGAGAAGGGTCACAAAGGGTGACATGAAAGCTAAGGGGAAAAGGGTTTCCATCAGGAGACAGCATCCAAGTATGCATAATCCTGAGAGGTGAAGTAAAAGGAGTGAAATGGGTCCATTGGCTTTAGCCTGAAGGATGTGGGGATGGACCCTGACAGTCCCTGTGCCCATGGACCTTACAGATGGAGCGATTGGCCTTAAGCTAGCACATCACTTCTCCCACTTATGATGACAGAAAGCACTAAGGACAGCAAGCATGGGAAGTGGGGGAGGAGCCTGTGAAACAGAGCATGTCATGCTCTGAGTGTCTTAGTGAAGTGGGATGCACAGGTCGAGTGACAGAGGGTGAATAATGGTCCCCCAAAGATGTCCACATCTGAATCCCTGGAACCTGTGAATATGTTACCTTTCATGGTAAAAGGGACTTTGCAGATGCGAGCTAAGAAGTTTGCAATGGGGAGATTAACAACCCTCGATTATCCAGGTGGGCCCAAAGTAATCAGAATTCTCTTAAGAAGAGGGAGACAGGAGGGTCAAGTTCAGATAAGGAGATATGACAATGGAAGCAGAAGTCTGAGAGGTCTTTGAAGATGAAGGAAGGGGCCACAAGCCAAGGAAGGTAGGCAGCATCTAGGAGCTGGAAACGGATTATCCCTTAGAGCCTCCAGAAGGAACGAGGCCCTGCTGAGACCTTGATTTTAGCCCACTAAGACTGACTGTGGGCTTCTAACCTCCAGAATTGCAGGATAATAAATTTGTGTTTTAAGCCATTAAATTTGTGGTAATTTGTCACAGCCTCAATAGGAAATTAGTAGAGCCTCTTACAGGACTCCAGGGCAGTAAAAATGTGCTAAGCAGCTGCATATTTCTCAGAAATCAAGAGGTGGGTTGAGGAGAAGGAAAATGGATGATTCTAAACTAAATACACCTTTGGTTGTCATACAAGTTCTCTTGAAATAAAGTCAGACAATCCAAGTTGGCCGTGCAAACCGCTGAAAAGCAGAGGTAAGTAAGCTATTTCTCAGGCAGCCAGGCATAGAGAAAAGTACTTTCCTATTCTTCTTTCAAAGTTCAATACCATCTCCTCCTCTACCCATTGAACCAAGAAGCTGCCCCTATCACATAGTCACAAGGCTCATGAAACTAGACTTGGTCCTTTTCTTCTCTCATACCCCAAAAGGAGTAAAGAGCATCCCCAGTAACTTCCTTAAAGGAGAAAGCCCACCATTGTAGTGACTGCCTCCTTATTAAGAGCATGGTGCTGCATAACATAAGGATGGATCCTGGGCGCCTTGAGAGCAGCAGGTGTCAGCACCAACAGGCCCAGCTTCAGAGATGGCATGTGATACAGTGGCCAAGCAGCCTCAGAGACACATGTTGGGTCCCATCAAGGGACACCCCTGGGAAGAAGTCGCAGTCAGCAGAACTTGGCACTGCTGGCTGGACATCCTTGGGTGAGCTATGTACCCGAGAGCCTCAGTGTTCTCATCAGTGGGACTGTAGGGTCTAATTTCATTGTCAACCCAATGACCTGGACAAAGGAGGAGTATGTGTGCAAATATGTGTCCAAAAATAATTCCTCTGCAGGTTGCCCTAAGAAATAGGTGGGACAGAAGTGCTTGGCACGGTCACCATAGCATCCATTGGTCCTGCTAAAATCTAAATCAAATGGTGTCAACTCTCTGCCCAAAATTCTCTAGTGCTTTCTGACTTCACACAGAGTTAGAGCCAAAGTCCTAGCAATGGCCTATGAGACCTAACGTGAGCTGCTCTCCCTCCCCCACCCCTTCTCCCATCTCTACTTTTCCTTGCTGTCTCCACTGCAGCCACACTGGTCTTCTTGGAATCCTCTAACTTGGGAATAGGCAAACTTTTTCTGCAAAGGGCCAGATAGTCGATACTCATTTTCAGCTTTGCAGGCCATACAGTACTTATTGCAATGACTCAACTCTGATGTTGTAGCACAAAAGCAGACATAGACAACATGTAAACGAATGAGCGTGGCTGTGATCCAATAAAATGTTATTAAGAAAAACAGGCTGCAGGCCTGAGTTTACAGACCCTGCTCTAACCCACAGTCGTCTGCACCTGCTGCTCCCCGATATACACGTGGCACTCTCCCTCACTTCCTTCAGGTCCTCACTCAAGTGTCACTGTCTCAGGGAGAAAACTACATGGCACATTAACACAGCCACCCTCTCCCCAGCCTTCCCTGCTTTGCTTTTCTCTTTTGCCATTAACATCTTCTAACATATATTTATTTTGGTTATTGTCTGCCTCTCCCCAACCCCCACTGATTAGAATGTAAACTCTACAAGGGCAGAGATTTTTGTCTTTTTTTTTTCACTGCTGCCTGCCTTGCACATAGTAAGCACTCAATGAATATTAATTGATTGGATAAACCAGGTTTACTACAAAATTTAGTAAAAAGTAAGTCCCTTCAGAAACACTATTTCAAATCTACCCTAACACAGGAGGTTAGGTTCCCACACAAACCCACACAAAGGTTCCCAGTATCTAGAAAGCCCTGGGACACTGGATTATGTCGTAATCAGTGGTGTCATCACTGGGGAAATTCTCAGGTTGCCCTCTGACTTAAGCCTTTCAGGCCTTGAGGCCAGTGGGATTGAGGAACTTTCTGAGAGCAAAACAGCTCTTGAGAGCGTGTGGGCTCCACAGGCGGCAATCATAGGGGATTGGCCTTCCGAGAGAACGGGTGAACAGGACTCCCTGCAGACACGGGTCCTCCAGACTGCCTCGTTAAAGGACGGCCCAGCGAAGCAGGCAGTGTGGGTTCGCCGCAACCGTTCAGAGCCAGAAGAACCTACAAAATCACCTGTGGTCAATGAGAAGCCCAAGCTAGAGTTGACCAAAGCGGTGGTCGTGGACCTTGGCACGGGCTACTGTAAATGTGGCTTTGCCGGGCTGCCAAAGCCCACCCACATGATCTCACCCACAGTGGGCAAACCCTACATGGAGACGGCCAAAACCGGGGACAGTCACAAGGAGACATTTGTGTGGCACGAGCTTATCAACCCAGAAGTTTGTCTCAAGCTAATTAATCTTCTGCGACATGGCATCATCATGGACTGGGATACAGTGCAGGCTATCTGGGAATATCTTTTCCATCAAGAGATGAAGATTGCCCCAGAGGAGCACGCCGCCTTGGTTTCAGACCCACCCCTGAGCCCACACACAAATAGACAGAAGTATGCTGAAATGCTGTTTGAGACCTTCAAAACTCCCGCAATGCATATCGCCTACCAGTCCCGCCTGTCTGTGTACTCTTACAGGAGGACCTCCGGCCTGGTTGTGGAGGTCGGCCACGGTGTGTCCTATGTAGTTCCCATCTACGAGGGCTATCCTTTGCCCAACATCACTGGACGGCTGGACTATGCGGGTTCTGACCTGACAACCTACTTGATGGGCCTGATGAACAATTCAGGGAAACACTTCACTGAGGACCAGCTGGGCATTGTGGAGGACATCAAGAAGAAATGCTGCTTTGTGGCCCTGGTCCCCACTGAAGAGAAGAAAGTTCCAGCTACTGAGCATACAATCCAGTACACCCTGCCGGATGGGCAGGAGATATACCTGTGCCAGGAAAGGTTCCTCTGCTCAGAGATGTTCTTCAAGCCTTCTCTGATCAAGTCCATGCAGCTGGGCCTCCACACCCAGACAGTGTCCTGCCTTAACAAGTGTGACATCACCCTCAAACGAGACCTCATGGGGTATATCCTACTCTGTGTGGGGAGCACCATGCTCAGCGGTTTCCCTAACCATCGGCAGAAGGAGCTGAGGAGCATGTGTCCTAATGACACCCCCCAGGTAAACATGTTGCCCGAAAGAGACACTGCAGTGTGGACGGGTGGCTCCCTCCTAGCGTCGCTTCAGGGCTTCCAACCACTGTGGGTCCACTGCTTTGAGTACGAGGAACATGGGCCTTTCTTCCTCTACAGAAGGTGCTTCTGAACTCCGATGAAGCATGGTTGCTGTGGTGGCCATGCGTCAGCTTTGCTGGGTGAGCACCCATCCCATACATAGGGAGCTGAGCCAGCCAGCTCACTCCTGCAGTATTAAACAATCCTTGCGTTTCCCTCCACAGTGTATTTCTCTATTTCCTCACGCAATGAGAACTTCATACATGCAGCATCTGCCTTAAAATGTCCATTTGCCAAAACAACAGCGGGGGCTGGGTGAAGGAGAGGGGCAGTGCGGGGGGTGGGGTGGGGGGAGAAGGGGGGAGTGATTATGGACCAAAAAGACGTAGCTTATGGTTTAATTGCTTAAGTATTTGGGGGAGAAACTACCTCTAAAATTATTCTGTCCCTTATTTTGTATATTCCCCACTTTAGGTACTACAGTATTGTTAAACTCTGCTTGGAAGGGGGAGTGTGATAAAGATAGATTAGATAGATAGAGCAAATGCTATTGTGGCCTATAAGAAGATCCCTTTCAATAAACACCAACAGGAAGTATGCTGTAATGGTTCAGTCGCCCACAAAGCAGCAGAGTGCATTTCACACTTGACCAGTGACTCTGAAGGCTTGGAAAGAGCTGATGAAGATGTCTGACGCCTGCTTTAACTGTACTTTCTTTTAGTTCCAGTAGTCATTTATGTCTCGATACCAGTTCTTACCAAGCCATCATGGTGACTGGCTGCTGAAGCCTGGTGTATTATGAGCAAGATATGTGTATCTTAAGGGAAAAACTCTTCAGGGAATAGGTGCTATATAGATTTCCCCCTTTAAAAAATTGGGGGCAGATTTGTCTTGGGTTATCAGCACTAAGGTCATGAGGATGCAACCCACAGCCATTCTCCAGACACTTCAAGCAGCAGATGCTCCTCTCCAACCAGACTGGATTCTCCATCAACCTGCAGGGTATACAACTGGAGTCTGGAATGGGTGCGGGATAAAGGCTGCCAGTTCTGCAGTGTGGGTTTGTGGGAGGCTGGTCCATGCTGGTCATTCTAACCCAAATAAGGAACTGAAGGAACGTAAAGATCCTCATGGTCCGGGAAGCCTTTCCAGAGCCCAGCATGTTCTGTGGTATTTCCTGCGGGGCAGTTTATAATTGGACCTTCCGTCTTTTAGAGGAGTCCCCAGTACATTCTCTGTCCTGTCTCCAACACTGGCAGGCAGCATAAAATAGTGGAAAGAACATGGGCTTTAGACTCTGTGATTTGAAACTGTTTTGCTACCAACTAGCTGTGTGACCTGAGTCTGCTCACCTGTAAAATTGAATTCAAATGCCTACCTCACACAGCTGATGTAAATATCAGAGGTAAACATCTGAATACCAGTGTGTGGCCTCCAGGAGGTGATCCCAAGCGTTGTTAGCTAGTATTATCTTGTAGAATTCTACCTCTTATAAGGAGCCCAAATGCCTTACTATGATCCTGAGCCACACGTACACCCAAAGACACACACATTCAATCACTCATAGGAGAGCGATGGCATCTCTACCATTCCCAGGGAGAAGCCCTACAGAACCACCCTCATAGCCTCCAGGTTTGCCTAGACAGCGTTGAAAGACCTAAATGCTCCACCCTGGAGGCCTGGTAAGTAAGCACAGCTGGTTGGCACCAGCAAGCTAGAGTAGGGAAGCAAAAATAGCCACAGAAGAGCTTAGTCAGCAAGGACTAAGCCTTACCCTGGAGGATCAGGGAATCAGCTAGGAGTTGGGTACATTGACTTGAGAGAGGTATGCCTTGTTCACCTCAGTTTCTGCCCAAACCTCTACTGTCAACACTCTATGAACATTCACTGATGGGTAGGTTGAAGTTTAGTTAATTCTTAACCTTTGGACCTCTTTGGCCGGGTGGTAAAGCCTATGGACCCCTCAGAATAATAGAATACTATTTTTAACTATATCAAATAAAATACATAGGATTACAGAAATATTCTATTTTAGATCCCTTAAGGGTCTATGAACCCCCAGTCTATTACCCCGCAAAAGGTGAGGGTCTTGATGAAGGGGAGGCATGAGAGGTGGTTCTGGAGAATGGGAACTCCCAGGCCATCCTAGGACCAAATGCTATACGGCATTTTAAAATGAAAAATACCAATATAAGGGTAAACAACTGTGTAATCTCTTTCAAAGCACATTTATGAATTCTCTCACTTGATCCATATAAATCACCCTTGCAGAAAAAAAGAATCCTCCTCACACATTAAAAAAGATGAATAGTTTTTAGTAAGTATTTGGAAGTCATCTTAGCCCAATGGTTCTCAACTGAGGACAATTTTGAACCCCAAGGAACATTTGACAATGTCTAAAGATATTGGTGGTTATCATAACAGGAGTAGAGGGTACGTAGTACTGGCATCAAATGTGTAGAGGCCAGGGATATTGCTAAACATCCTATAGGCACAGGACAGCAAAGAATGACGTAACCAAAACTATCAACAGTGCCAAGGCTGAGAAACCCAGGTTATCCCAGTGGGCACACAAGGTTGTAGAAAAGCAAGATTCGGTGAGATTAAATGACTTTGTTCAAGGACACTAAGATGAGTGGACCCATGACTTTGTTCTTTCCGTATACCAAGAGGACATCTGTTGGTCTTGAAGTTCCTGGGACTTCAAAGCTAGTAAGAATAATGGTGGAACAGCCCACTGTAGGCATGAAGCATAGGCAAGGGCTTAGGGAGCACAGAGAAAATAGGAATCAAGAGCAGGCCTTCAGGGTTGCCAAACATCACCAATAGAAACTTTGGCTTGTCTACAGATCTCGGACATTTATGGTTACCTAGCTTCTAAGATGTTCATCCTCAACTCAGTTACTACTAAATATGACAGACAAGGAAGGACAGCCAAAGACTCCCAAGGACTTGTCTAGGTGGTGCTTCTAGTGAAGCAAAGAAGGTTATGGGCCAGCACAGGAGGAGGAAAAAAAGCTAATTTTGCTTCCCAAACTTGTAGTCACCTTAAATTACTAAGAATCGTCAGTTTTGTTTATTTTTAAAAACATCCTCTTCAATTATGGCTATGAAAAATCCCTCAGATGTGTGCACATGTATGTATATACACACATAAATATGTGTGTGTATATATGTAGATATGTGTGAAAAATAAATTTATTTTAAAATATGCAGCAGTGCTAAGAAATAACACCAAGCTATACTCATAAAGGCATAATAAAAACATTAGCTTCTGCCTCAGTTTTTCAAAACGTCTAAATATAAAATACACTTTGATTACAGGAGACAATCCTCTGCAAGTTTCCTCTTGACGTCTGGAGCATCTGAACAAAGCTGATTCCATGGAACAAACTAAATAACTGAGGCTTTTAGCTTCCTGCAACATGAATTTGGGAAGAGCCCAAATTTGGGGGAAGAATTATATACTCTTCTCTAGAACTTGATAGAATCTTTCCCCAAAATTAAGCATTCATCACTCCCAGGAGTTTCTCCTTTGCCTATACACAGCATTTCCCCCCCATAAATTCACCCTTGACTTTGCCTTCTGCCTTCAATTTGGATGGTCTGCTCCCACCTGCTCCTTCTCCAAATGAATAAAATTCCATCTCACTCAGAGGAGAGAGTAATTGATAGTAATTTGTATTCACACAAATTCTTTCTTGCTGTTTCCATACAGTATTTCAAGGAAAGTGAACATCCACGCAAAGTCACACCATTATAAACAGGCACATTTACTTCTATTTCCAACCCATCAGCATGGGTCCCTTTACTATTATCCATAGCAAGAGTACTATAATATATTAAAATGTCATATAAGTTACCATGTTCATTAATCCACACCAAAGAGTAGTCAAAAAGCACTTGCAACCTTTCAATGTTGGGCACTTAATTATAGATCTTCTTTTTCTATTATTTTGTGAAAATTTTCAGACACACAGGAAAGTTGAATTATACAGTGAACACACCTAGATTCTATAGTTTACACTTTGCTATATTAGGGAAAGGCTTCTTTAGTTACACAATTCTGGGTATACCTATACTCTGACTTCCTGTTAGTCTACGTAGAGTAATAAAGGTCTGGTTCTGGTATTAAAAGCATGAAAGAGATTGTTAACCTTACCCAAGAGTCAGCCACAAAACTGTTGTCAAAACAAACTGAGCTTTTTCTGGACTCACCAAAAAGAGATAAATTCTCATTTGCTTCAAAGAAAATAACTAAAAGACATAGGTCAGTTAAGCACCATAAAGAAAAATAAATGAAATGGCCTAGATACTGACAAAAACACTATGTTAAAAGAAGCAACATTTGGAGAAAAAGGAGTAACTTACTACTGTTCATGCCTATGATGCACACTGCTCACCATCCCAAATGTACGCAATACTGTTTCAGAAATTCTAGTCTGTTCCAGCTCTAACACTGCTAACTCTAGCAGAACATTCACAGGCAATGAAAATAGTCCGTATGGACCCTGTAGTGATAGGAGGCTCAAACCAGTTATAACTGGAAGCACATGACCTGGCAAGATATTACAAAATAACCGCTGTCAGCATAGGAAGGCTTAGAATATCAAAGGATAGATTTCGCTTTTCATTCTGCTTTAGTTCAAGGTGAAATCATTTAAATGATGAAATTTGACCAAATATTGGGAGCACTAATAGCCATGTTGCTTATATATAATGCTTTCCTCAAGGAACATAAAACAGTTTAAAAACATTACTTCACTTTTCTTCACACTTTTGAGGTAGCAGCCACGAAACATTCCCAATTAACTGAGGCACAAATCAATTCTGTGATTTGTCTACAGTTCCAGTATGATTCTGACCTGTAGCTGGGAATGAAACCCAATGTCCTGATTACCATAAATACCAGAAATATGCTCTCAATCAGCACTAAGTAAAAGAACAGTAATTTTTACAAAATGGTGCTATATGGGTTAAAGCTTAAAGTCTTGCTTAATGATTAAAATTATATGCAAAATAAAATAGAATTGGTGTCTGCTGAGGTCTGCTGTACAGAGCAGCTCTCCGTAATGCTAAGGTAGATGGTCTTACTCTTCCCACTTCCCAACAGCCAGGCCTCGAGGAGTGAGGAGTGGAAGGAAAACAGCCTTCTCTGCCAGAGCCCTCCTAACTGGGATCAGAGTCACTCTAGAAGGCTCAGTTTCCACTGGGTTCTTTTGTTGATCTTTGGTGGTATAAAAAGCTCAGCATCTGAAAGGAAAGAGGAAATGTGACAGACACACTCCTTCATGTTGGTGGGATCTGAGGCAGTAACTCTAAGCTAAAGCTAGGCGACTGGGCTTTGCACCTACAAGACGACCATCAGAACCAGAGTTAATGTTTCTGTCACCCTAACAACCTCCTGGTCAGAGCAAACACAGCCTGGAGGCCCTGCCCCAAGAAGAGGAATCCCACTTCAACTTTAGGCATGTGGGAGGGTTGAAGAAAAAAATGCCCACTGAGTGATTCAAAGTGGAAGAATGTTCTGTATTTCAAATGGGAGGGGTTGGTGGTTGTGGTGCTTACGAGGCCGTATACATGTATTAAATTTCACCAAACTATACACCAAAGAGCTGTACATTTCACTGTATGTAAAATTTACCTCAATTATAAGAGTGGCGTGTATTCAGTAAGTAAAGTTAATGGACAGAAAATACTTATAATAAAAATTTCTACAAACACACTGATCAATAAAAATGTCCTTACTTAAAAAATAAATAAATAACTGGAAGAGGAGGGCGATGGTTGGGGGAAATTTGTCACTGTTAGATAACACTCCCAGGCCCTCTTTCAGTTAGATTTATGGAGTCTCTTACTTAAGTAGAAATCATACACAGGAAGTAGAGACATGAGAAAATATGTATATAGAGAGACATTCTTTCTCAGTATTATTCATGGTACACCTATACATATGACCCATACAGACACGAAAAATTCTTTTACGAGAATATTTTAAAATGTGAGAAAAATGCTCCAGATAAAATGTTTTAAAAACATGATTTTCATTATATATATACACATGCATGTACACACGTATGACTACAAATTATCAAGTCTTAATTTTCTTTGACATACTTTTCTGTACAATCCAGATTTTCTCTACTAATCATAACAGTATTATAATTTCACATACAATTACTACTCCCTACACTCCCAAACAAAAATCTATTGTATATAGACAAAAAGACTACAAGAGGTTTTGCTTATTTAACAATATTGGAAAAGGCTACTTAAATTCATGGTCAACAAGCCCCATAACTTCATGTTAAATAGTAACTAAACTTTCAATGACACCTTATCTGCTTTTTAAAAAAGAAACAAGTTCTGAAAATAGTGTATCTTATTTTTAAAAATTAGGCATAAGTACAATTATATTTGATTCTTAGACTTAACTATGTATAAATACCAAGTATTGACTTATTGGCAGGAAAGAAATTATTCTGACAAACTGTATGACAGCAGGACATGACATCTTTCACATTTCCATATTTGAATTTCACAGCACAGAGGGAGTCATTTCACAAAAATATTTTGAGGGTTTTATCAGTTTTTCCAAAGACTTCTCTTAATCCTTTGATAGTCAAATCATACTCATTTGAAGTAATTTTGTTATCAGTTATAACAAGTCTAATTCGGCCATGATTTAAGTGCTACTCTGGTAAAACGTTAATCCATTTTATGAAATGGATTACATTTTTGCAAGACTTGCAATCAACCTGCATGGTACTACATTGCATCTTAACGTGAAGCAATCAGAAAATGCCCCATCAAGTCACAGATCCCCCTACTACTGTTATCTGGGAAGGGGCAGGTGAGGAATATTTGAGAGGAACTAATTTTGTGAGTAGCTCATCTGCCTCTTTTAGGATTATGAGAACTTCTCCTTTCCTACACAATCTACACTAGAGTTCCTACACAGGGACACTGATAATACATACTCTGATAATGAGAAGCCTCAAAATTTTAAAGTCTTTAAGGCTCAGCTGGGAAATGGAAGTGCTCTTTGATAAAGCCAACTAGACCACCCTAGAGAAAGCTGTGACTGAACTTGACCTGAAGGCCAGCATCAAGCCAGCAGTAAGGAAAACAGGGGACAGAAATCACAACTGGATTAGACACATTATAAACTAAACAATTACCAAACTGCCTCTGGTCTGAGATGAATTGTTAGCATCTCAGAAATAAGCGTACGTTTGGGGGCTGATACCAAAGGCAGCTTGCCAGCCTCCAGGAAGAAGGGGATCTAGGGATACAGCAGTTAACTGTCTGGCTATTTGAGCTTAGCTGGAACGGAAGGTGGTTCATTTATTCCTGGTAGCAACATAAGCCATGAAAGTTAAACTTGACACGGCTCCCACAAAGTCTACTTCAAATGCCGTCAAGATGCTACCAGAGTATAGCATTTAAATGAAAAAATTTCAGAACGTTTGCCTCTCACATGCCAGGAATGCAAATAGCAGCCGTAAAAATTGCCACCTTTTCAAAGCTAAAAAGAAGTTGCTATGCTTGATTGATCCACATGAAGGGTGAATACTGTGGCACCAAACTGATCTGTCAAAAGTTTTTTAGGGAATTCCCTGGCAGTCCAGTGGTTAGGACTCAGCGCTTTCACTGCCAGGGCCCAGGTTCTTGGTCAGGGAACTAAGATCCCCTGCGGCCAAAAAAAAAAAAAAAAAGGAGTTTTTAACCGACTTTCAAAAGAAAGCCACCTTTAGGGCTTTTAACTTTGTTGAGGAATATGTAACCTAATTGATGAGAATCCTCTCCCCCCAACAAATAAACAAAACATCCAAATAAACAAAACATTTTCGGTATAATTCAATAGGAAATGCAGATGAAATGCTAATCTTCTTTGAATTTGTTTTCAAATCATACTGTCAATCCTAAGGATGACTAAAGAGTTCCAGCTCTTAAGCAAGGAATATGAAAATGTCCCCAAGACACAATGCAAAACTGCCAATAGCCAAAAATGATTCAGATGAATCCTTAAAATGTACATGCAAATTTGACTGTTTAGACTCAAACTTCAACTGTTGTGTGGATGAGTGTATGCCACTGCACTGACAAGTGTGTATGTCAGAACAATTTTTAAAAATTATACATTTAATGTCATGTTGGATTTCCCAGCCCTCCACCCAGGATCCCAACACTAAAGGCATTAAACTGATTTTAATAAAGATATAGTCTTAGAACTGAGGGAAAATTGTAGCGACTCCGCATTCTCTCCTAATACTACTAACCTTCTCAACACTTACAAAAAGATATTCCTTCTACTTACTAATGTAATAATTTAGAGTGAAAAAAAATACTAACCAAGAACAGGAACTGAAGTCTTCTCTTGATGATAAGAGACCATGATACCATTTGCAGTAGAACTGGGACCTAGAACCCAATAATTGGGTTGGCCAAAAAGTGCCTTCGGTTTTTAAGTAAAAATAAAAGACTCATTTTCACCAAGAACTTTATTGAGCAACGTATTCACTCTTTTGTTCTACTACCTTCTGTCATTTTTCAGTCAACTTCATAATTCCATCTTCCCAAAAGGTTTTATCTTTTTGAGCAAAGAACTGTTCCAGGTGCCTTCTGCAGTCTTCCAGGGAATTGAAATTTTTTCTATTAAGAGAATTTTGTAAAGGCCTAAATAAATGGAAATCTGAAGGTGCAATGTCTGGTGAATACAGCGGATGAATCAGAACTTCCCAGTCAAGCTTTTTTTGCCTGGTTATCAAAGAAACATGCAGTTTTGCGTTATCCTGATGGAAGATTATGCGCTGACTAATTCTGGACGCTTTTCGTCGAGTGCTGCTTTCAGTTGGTCTAACTGGGAGCAGTACTTGCTGGAATTAATCGTTTGGTTTTCTGGAAGGAGCTCATAATAGAGGACTCCCTTCCAATCCCACCATATACACAACATCACCTTCTTTGGATGAAGACTGGCCTTTGGTGTGGCTGGTGGTGGTTCATTTCGCTTGCTCCACGATCTCTTCCGTTCCACATTATTGTACAGTATCCACTTTTCATCGCCCATCACAATTTGTTTTAAAAATGGAACATTTTCACTACGTTTAAGTAGAGAATCGCATGCAGAAATACGGTCAAGAAGGGTTTTTTTTGCTTAACTTATGTGGAACCCAAACATCAAAGCGATTAACATAACCAAGCTGGTGCAAATGATTTTCAACGCTTGATTTGGATATTTTGAGTGTGTCAGCTATCTCCCGCGTGGTATAATGTTGATTGTTCTCAATTAATGTCTCGATTTGATTGCTGTCAACTTCAACTGGTCTACCTGACTGTGGAGCATCGTCCAGCGCGAAATCTCCAGCACGAGATTTGCGAAGGCAAGCCACTTTTGACATGTTTGATCCATCACAGCACCTTCTCCATACACTGCACAAATCTTTTTTTTTTTTTTTTTGCATTTCAGTTGCGTTTTTACCTTTCTTGAAATAATAAAGCATAATATGCCAAAAATGTTGCTTTTTTAAAAATTCCATCTTCAATGTTAAAATGGCTACACAAAAATTCACCAATTTAATGTCTTTTTTAAATGCACGCTTATACGACAGCTGTCACATACTATCTAACAAAGTTGTTTTGAGTGAAGTTAAAGACAACTAGGTGCTACTAGAGCCATCTTACGAAAAAAAAAAAAAAAAAACGAACGAACCTTTTGACCAACCCAGTAGAAAGTAGACTGAATCAGCAAAGATTATTTTATACTTCTGATGACTGCAAATACCCAAATCTCTGCCAGCAATAAATAGCCTTTCATTTTCATTGTGGTGTCAAACACTTATGTGATTTTAATTTGCCAGTTTCTCCAGTCTCAATTCAGACCACTTACATCTCCTGTCCACCAGAAGAACAAGGTAATGATGGGGGAAAAACAGAAAAAGAAAATCTCAGTGATATATGCCTGGTCCTTTCCAAATGAGCGAGCCATACCCTGGGAGGAGGGGGTATAATAAGAGGTTATAGAATACACAGAGCACCAGATTGTACTCAAAGATTTGTGAGAATTTTTACATTAAAACAATTCTGTGCATATCATGGAGGAGAAAGCAAACTCTGCACACGTGTTTAAGGTAAAACAAGAGACTTTGCAAGGGGCTTCCCTCGTGGCTCAGTGGTTAAGAATCCACCTGCCAATGCAGGGGACACAGGTTCGGGCCCTGGTCCGGGAAGATCCCACATGCCGTGGAGCAACTAAGCCCATGCGCCACAACTACTGAGCCTGTGCTCTAGAGCCCGCAGGCCACAACTACTGAGCCTGTGTGCCACAGCTGCTGAGGCCCGTGTACCTGGAGCCCATGCTCTGCAACGGGAGAAGACACAGCAATGAGAAGCCCACGCACTACAATGAGGAGTGGGCCCCACTCGCCACAACTAAAGAAAAGCCCACACGCACCAACGAAGACCCAATGCAGCCAAAAATAAAAATAAATGAATAAATAAATAAAAAAGAGACTTTGCAGGAATTCCACACCTGCACGAGCCTCAGCAGGCACACTGTAGGCCCTCCGCCTCGCGTTCACTCAGGTCTGCGTGTTCCCTCCTGGCGCACTCTCAGCAGTGATGTCACGTGCTCAAAACACTGCCATGTGACTCATGGTATCCTGCACAGATGACATTACCATGCTTTACCAACCAAAGCAAAAACACAATTTTCCTGGTCATTTCTCCTAGAAGACTCATAAGTTGGTATCTTAGATGTTAACATGATCTGAATAGATGAGGATAAGGGAGGGCATGGGGAAGCACTATAAATTGTTAGCTTCAAAACCACTAGTTCTGAAGGTGATCACATTTCTTCTAAGAAGTACCTATTACAGTAAATTCAAGTATTTATGGGAGGCTAATTCTCAGTTGCTTTTATTTCTATGGCTTGTAAAATGCTTTTATATCTACCCTCTCATCTAACCTTCAAAACATTCCAGTGAAGTATACAGGGGAGTATTATCCCCATTTATAACTGAGGAAATCAAGACCCAGTAAGCTGATGAGCTGATTTCCAGCCTCTCTCTCAGCTCCAAACCCACCCTTCCTATACACTGCTCATGATTCTGGGACTGGGGGCCTGAGAAAACACCCCTCCTTTGACAGCTGTTATGCTCCAACAGTAGCAGACACCAGAGGGACAGGGCAAGGCTGGATAGAGGAAGGGGAAGGAATTTGTTCCCTTGTTCGCTTGCTTTCACTCAACAGTAGCTCTGTACCCCGCAGCAGCTGTTCGTTCAAGTTTCTGTTTATTTCTATACACTTAGAACCAGTCTCATCCTGCCCTCTCGGAAATACCAGCTCCAGCAGGCTGCCACCCCCTTCTCAGAGGTTCAAGAACCCGCTCTGCAGGGGCCTCACCGCCAAGCGTCTAAATTCTAAGAATCCCAAACTCTTCCTTTTGCTCCTTCAGCCTTAGGGGTATAAGCGGCTGCCCACAGTTTCAATCTCAACGTTCCTTCTCTGTGCTCCCTTTCTGCCTTCTCAGTCCTCTAGTACTTGGTTAACCAGTTCCATATGTTAAACTCTCTCTGATAAAATAATAGCTGTGGTTTTTGTTTTCCTTAATGGACTCTGACTGATAAACCAGGCTTTCTGAATCAAAATCAAAACTCTGAAAAATACACCTGAGGTGTAAGAGACTGAGCAGATATACACAAAAATAGATGACAGTATATTAGAATTCTTGATGGGAATGGCTAATGGAATAATGGTAATAGATAACACCTTGTGCCAATTTGGTAAGTCTTGGTAATATGATTGGGGTAAAATCTCAAGCTGGCTTTGCTTTCTACCCACCCTGTCAGTATACCTGTTTTTTCCCAAACAATTTTTCTGTTTTCTCTTAAGACGATGGTTTACCAGCCTCATCTAATTGCTTCTTTCTGAGACTCATCTGTTAGTTTTCACGGGATCCAGTTTTGTAGTTTTCCTGGGCAATTCTATAGCTTTTCTTCAGGCTATTGTTTAAGGTTGTCTTAACAATTTATATAATTTCTTTATCATTTATATGCAGTTACTCATATTTCTTTATAATTTATACATTTTAGATTTTTTAGTGCATTATAGTTTTAAAATATTTCACACTTACCAGTGCCTTATAGTTTTTAAAGTGGTTTCTGCTTCATAATTTCATTTGAAGTTTATCTGAGAATAAGAATATTTTGTTCACATCTCATAGCTATTAAGGGGCAGAACTTAATTCTTCTTAGTAGTTGCCAATGTGATATTCCCTAATCTTCTGATGAAAGTGGTAGCACAAATATTATTACGATTATTTTATAGACTCAGAATTGAAACTTAACTGACATGCCTCCTCAAAAACAACTGAATTCCTGTCAGAGTTGAAATTAGAATAAAAAGTGAGAATTTACTGATTTTGGGTCAGATCTTTTTTCCATTGTGGAACAAAGCTCTTTCAGTTAAGACATATTATCAGATCTTATATCTTTAACTTATGAAGCAAAATAAAAAAGTTTAAAAAGGAAAAATAAAACTTAACTATAACTTGTCACTTTTAAGTTTCTTACATTATAAAATGAACATATATAATGTTTACCTGAAATTTTTTGAAGTGTCTTAAGAAGTAATAGTTAAATATTAAAGTTGTTTCATCATCAAAAAATCTAGAAACAATAAATGCTGGAGAGGGTGTGGAGAAAAGGGAACACTCTTGCACTGCTGGTGGGAATGTGAATTGGTTCAGCCACTATGGAGAACAGTATGGAGGTTCCTTAAAAAACTACAAATAGAACTACCATACGACCCAGCAATCCCACTACTGGGCATATACCCTGAGAAAACCAAAATTCAAAAAGAGTCATGTACCAAAATGTTCATTGCCGCTCTATTTACAATAGCCAGCAGATGGAAGCAACCTAAGTGTCCATCATCAGATGAATGGATAAAGAAGATGTGGCACATATATACAATGGAATATTACTCAGCCATAAAAAGAAACAGAATTGAGTTATTTGTAGTGAGGTGGATGGACCTAGAGTCTGTCATACAGAATGAAGTATGGCAAAAAGAGAAACACAAATACCGTATGCTAACACATATATATGGAATCTAAGAAAATGAAAAAAAAGGTCATGAAGAACCTAGGGGTAAGATGGGAATAAAGACACAGATCTACTAGAGAATGGACTTGAGGATATGGGGAGGGAGAAGGGTAAGCTGTGAAAAAGTGAGAGAGTGGCATGGACATATATACACTACCAAACGTAAAATAGATAGCTAGTGGGAAGCAGCCGCATAGCACAGGGAGATCAGCTCAGTGCTTTGTGACCACCTAGAGGGGTGGGATAGGGAGGGTGGGAGGGAGGGAGATGCAAGAGGGAAGAGATATGGGAACATATGTATATGTATAACTGATTCACTTTGTTATAAAGCAGAAACTAACACACCATTGTAAAGCAATTATACTCCAATAATGATGTTTAAAAAAAAAAGAATACTCAAAATATTTTTAGCCTATTCAATATTATTCTTCAAAACTTGGTATATGTTAATGCATGAAATGCTCTAAAACTTTAATATAAAATCAATTTCCAGGCAATAATTTTTTCTTACCTCGTTAATAATTCATTTTATTTCAGGGGAGAGAGGCCACTAAAAACTTCGCAGGATTAAATTCATCAACTAGAGGTAGATTTAATTTCCATTTCATGCTAATACTGTAGAATAAAAGTTGGGCTAAAAGTTGGTAATAGCTAGTTTTCTAAATGATTTAATGTAATTTTATGTTTACCTGTGCACACAACACATGTATACTATAGATGGTGGTAGAAAACTAGAGGACTTGCAGTAGCATTTTTTGGAGCCTTTTGGGGATCTTATTGGAAAAAAACCTCAAATATTATAGGGATAAAGTAGAATGGGCTTTGATAGTTACCAGATGCAATATTAAGTTTAAGTTTTTCCCAAGTAGGTGAAAATATCCTATCAGCAAATGAGTATCTCTTATACTGCCCTGAATGCGAGGAAAGGTTTTTGGCTTCTTCATTATTGAATTGGATGAATGATATTGATGAAATGAGATAACACATAAGAAAGCATCTCTCATAGGGTTGAGACCATTACAGTTCTCAGTACATGTTAGTTTCCTTTTCTTCTTCCATATTCCTGATGATTTAGGGCATTCAGGGAGAGACCACGTACTGACACTCACCCTTCTGCCCTACGTGTCTCATGAAACTCCACATAGGCCTTGCTCTAATTCTCCTCACTTACCTGGAGGTTTAGATTGATAAGTGGATTACAAGAGTCCTTTCTTACTTCCCCTGACTCTCTTGTTAGTCTGTTTGCCTCTCTAGAACCAAGGGCATTCTTGCATTTGAAATTTGAAATTTCTATCACTTTATCAACTTTATGTATTTTCCTTTGGCATTCCCATGTGCTTTCACCCGAGCCTCTTCAGGAAAGGGATTTCAGCTTGAGAGGATGATTGTCAACAGAGTCAGAAGAATTATAGAAAATACTTCATGTGGAATTTTCTGTAAAGTTGACTATAAGTGAGTTTTTCCCTTTTTAAAAAGTTGGAATAGGGGCTTCCCTGGTGGTGCAGTGGTTAAGAATCCACCTGCCAATGCAGGGGACATGGGTTCGAGCCCTGGTCCGGGAAGGTCCCACCTGCCGTGGAGCAACTAAGCCCGTGCACCGCAACTACTGAGCCTGCGCTCTAGAGCCCACGAGCCACAACTACTGAGCCCGCGTGCCACAACTACTGAAGCCCGCGTGCCACAACTACTGAAGCCCGCGTGCCTAGAGCCCATGCTCCGCAACAAGAGAAGCCACCGCAATGAGGGGCCCGCATTGTTTTCCCTTTTAAAGGATAGGGAAGGATGCGAAGGACTATTTGACCTTGAGATCAGGTTATCCAATTATAGCAAGGCTGTTGGAAAGGGAATTAAAGTTAACCTTGAAATTATTGCCTCCTTCTTCTTCATATGTTTTATCTAATTTATTACCAAGATCTATTATTTTTCTTCACAAATCACTCTCAGATTTGCCCTGTTCTTTTCATTCTTCCTGCTGCCACCTAAAGCTCAGTCTTCACTTCCCTGGTATCTCTCACCCTAAAACATTCTGTGTACCATTTAAAAATAATCATCCCGAATATTCTAAAGTATTTTTCAGTATTCTTTCCCATCATCCTCTTCTCCTCACTAAATTGTATAATGTATGGTGAATAGTGAAAAAATAATCCCCTCAAACGGCTGGTTGAAGAATGTGTATAGGTGACAAATTCTATCTTGCTGAGCTGGAAGCAGCAATGTTCTAATAACACTTTTGACCTCATCTAACCCTTTTGACCCCATGTTCCAAGATTCAGCACCCTCTTATAATTGGGGATATTATGAGATGAGCTTCGGATCCATCCAAAAGCCCAGGCATAATTTTTATGGCTAAGCATCAAATGTCTTGCGATCCTGCATGGTAATTGGAGGTGTCCCGGTGTAGGGGAGCCACTGCAGGGACTGATTCTGCACCAGGTCTGGGAAAACTGCTTCTGAATACAGTTAAACTCTTGTGTTTTCAGGGATACAACAAAAAACCACAGAAGTTCCATGACAGACATTTTATGTTTAGGTTTTATTTTTTACATTCTGTATGAAAATTATCCATGAGTGTATTTCTTACCAACTATCTAGACGACATACACCTAACGTAGTGATGTTTTTCCTTTCCACCCGGTTTTTGCTGAAGAGGGTTTGAAGCTTGCTTCAAGTGTGCAAGTTTTCTCAAAACAGGTAATGCACGTATCCCTGCCTGGTGCTGGTGGTGATGTCGTAAATACCCACTTTGAGGGTATATTATTGAGGTATAAAGGTACTTAAGGTTTAAAAGATGGAACTTCATTGGAGTTGTTATAACTTCCTTATTTACATTTCAGCTGAAAGGTGATGATAAGCTTATGCTTCTCCTGGAAATAAACAAGCTTGTTCTTCTATGCCACCAGCTCCAGACAGTAACTGACACCCTTGCAGAATCAAGTGTTTCTAAAGGTAAAAGGGAGGGTGGGACATTCAGGAAAGCACTTGAGAAACTTTCACACTTCTTTTTTTATTAGGTTAGCTTCCAGTCCCTTTTGCTTCAAATAAAGTGTTAATACCCACAGAAGAACAATTTATTTCCATTTATCATCTGCAGTTACAACTGACCCCAGGAAGCGGTAGGTTCACCAAATAAATTAGCTTTTTGGACGTGATTAATACCATAGCACAGAGCAGCTACCCTTAAATCCCAACATCATCACCTGACTAACTAGGGCACAGACCCCTCAGAGTGAAGGGCTTCTATTGTTTGTTTTAGGGAGTCTGAGTGCAAAAAAGTAGAGTGCAAGGAACTGCAAAGAAGGGGGTTCACTGCCACTATTTGGTGCCCTTTGAGAGGCCCCTAAACCGTCTGAAATAGAACAGGTTGATTTTCCATCCATTCTTCCTGGGGTTCCATGAAATTGTCATGAGACTTGGGCAACAGTCCCTGCTTCTGAGTTCTGGGACCTTAGGTCATCAAGTCAGCTCAGATGCCTTAATCTACATACCCTTTGAGATCCCTTAGAAGAAATGTTTACCATTTTCAAACTAAATAAATGATAAAGTCTTTTGAGGGCCTCCTTATAAGAATTTGATTTGCTTGCTTTCTGTCACTATGGTTGATAAGAGTATTACAAAGACAAGAGGCATAATGGCTATTTTGATCCAACTTCTCTCATTTTGCTATAAACTGTTGAAGAAGGTAAGATAATTTCTCTATCTTAAACTCACATTTAAAAAATTAGTCTAGGGCTTCCCTGTTGGCGCAGTGGTTGAGAGTCCGTCTGCCGATGCAGGGGACACGGGTTCGTGCCCCGGTCCGGGAAGATCCCACATGCCGCGGAGAGGCTGGGCCCATGAGCCATGGCCGCTGAGCCTGTGCGTCCGGAGCCTGTGCTCCGCAACGGGAGAGGCCAACTTAGTCTAAAGGAAAATGCAGAAGAAAATAGATACTATTTAATTTTGCAATTTTTATTTTAAGAGTAAAGCAGAAACCAATTGTCTTAATTCTTTCCAGCTTCAAATGGAAAACAACCGATGGATCTCAGTTACAAATAAAGATTCTGTGGACGGTAAAACTTGAGAAGCTCCTGCGGTCAGATCTCTGGAACACCATGTGGCAAAGCTGACATTTTTAGAAAGCAAACGATCCTGTATATTTCAGAAATACAACAATTTTGTAAAGAAAACAAACTGAAATCTTGCTTTATTTTCTGATCATGAAACCGATTGTGAAGCTTTCTGACAACTATAAATGCCATGGTGGTTGCTATATTTCTAATTGAAGTGTGATTTTAAATGGGACATTGCCATGAATAGTGTTCTTTAAAAGGCAAACCACATATCCTTACTGCCTTAATGACAATTTAATCCAAAGAAGCTATTTTGAAAATATGCTCACCTTTGGCACATTTGACCCTAACTTCCTATTTTTTTAAATTTAAGCTTATCATCTGGGACACTAATTTGCAGCAGAAGAGACACAGTAGTCTGGGTGATGCAGGGTTTTCCTTAAACCTGTGGACCCTTCTCCAATCCCTCTGTCCACTGAGTATGACTGGGCCTCTGCTGTCTCCTCTGTCATAGATCATGCATGCCAGGAGCACACGTCTGTTCTCTAGTAAGTGTTTCACAGAGCACAGGAAATCTGTTTTGATGCATGTCCCTCCCCCACCCAAAAACAGGGTCATGGAGCTCACTCCACGGAATCCTGGAGGAACTCACTAGGAGATGGTTTTTGTTCTTGCTCTAGCATAGCTGGCCTGTCTGCCCTGGATATTAGCTGGAATCCTAAGCCTATCTTACTGGCTTGAAAAGCAGTTTTTGTACTTCTCAGTAGTAACTGATGGAGCAGAAGATAGAAGACAGAGAACACTTGAACTAAGCTGTTCAAAATAATTTCTGAGTAAGTATACATATGTGCCTTTGGAATATTCATTAAATAAATGACTTTAGTCTTTTTAATTTTAGGGTTTAAAGCTTTTGTTTTTGTCGGGTGGGTTTTGATTGAAGGATCTGGTTATAAGTTCTGTCCTTATGATGTAGTATAGTTAACTTTGTTTTTTGGGGCTTGTATCCCAATGCTTTGAAATGTATTTTGAAATCTAACGGGACATGTCAGTTGCCAAACGGCAGTAGTTCTATAAGCTCGTCTGATGATCATTATCTGAGTCAGCCATCACAGTCAATATTCACAAGATCCTGAAGAACCACAGTGCTACGAATTAGCTAGTCAATATTTTATTGAAGGAAACTTGAATTTACTGTAGGCCTCGGAGAGAAAATGGGATGCACTCAGCTTGGTTATGACCTTTATAAAATATTTCTTTATAAAAATCATCAAACATGATTTTTATTCCCTGAAACCAAAATATTCTTTTAAATTACAATGGAAATAATGGGAGAATGATGTGAGGTAATGTTATATGTAAAATAGATATATAATTCTTTTACTATCTTTAGTATTTTTGTTTTATGACACCTTTGGGAACCCTTTGTGCTACCTGAAATGGGGATTTGCTGGTTTGTGCTTACACTTTCAGCTCACAACACTATCAGAGTAGATGTTTCTATAGTTACTACCTGTATCATGTCTAGTGGGTTTACTTAGGGGAGAGTTAGGGTTAAAAGAAGTTTCCTTGTGAGTCAAAAATAATTTAAAATTTTTATTTACAAAATATTTTACATACCTCAAATGAGAATATTCTCTTATTTAAATGCAAGTAGGGGTGGGGAAGGGATAACTTTTGACTTGAACAGCAAAAGATGATGGAGAACTAAAAGAATTTAAATTCAAGGATAATGGTTTTATTTAAAAACAGAAATGTTTATATGTATGTATATGTTGCAGCCCTTAAGGAAAAATAACAATTTTAAAAGAAGTCCTTTTATTTGAAATTCAATGTAAACAAGTATACAATCTTAAACCATGAATTCAGAGTTTTTTGTTTATTGTTTAAATGATGTGAAAGCTTTTGTTCTGTTCGAAAGCACCTGTGTCTTTGAATTCCAGGAACTTCTCGGGAACTTCTTCGCTGGTGACCCTGTAACTAGAGTGTGAGACTGAGTGACCACAAATGCACATGTTACTTCATACCGCATTATAATATTGATACTTCCATGTTAGCAAAGCCCCTTTCAAAGCCTTTTCATGTGTCCCTCATTAAGAAGCCAGTGTTACAGTGCTACATTGTTCAGAGTTGAAGGCCAACCCATAGACTTAGAGAAGGTACACTCTACACCCTGCCTCTTCCCGGCAACCTGAGGGAGGCAGTTGGGGCAAAAGGGGTGGGACCAGACGTTTCGGTCGTGTCACACTGAAGCAGACTTGGTAAGAAAGGCCAGTTGTTGTTTTCCAACTTCAAAGTGATGGAAAATTGAGGCAAAAACAATAACCATGACATAATATTCAAACAGAATTACATCAAAACCTAGTATTTACTAATGGGTTACAGGATGATGGGTAAATTATTTTTACTTTTCTGTCTTTTCAAATTTTCCTCAAAGTGCTTTGTTTGTTGGTTTTTAATCAGAAAAACGCCTCTCACTTGCCAGTTGTTAGAAAGAGAAAAGCAAAAGAAGAGCAGAGTGAGTACATGGGCAGGCAGATCTGGGAGGTTGAAGACAAAATGGAATCAAGGCTTGTTATGCAAGATAAAGAAGGAAAACTAGGTCAGGTTTTAAGATCAGGCCTCCCTGCAGATAGCCCGGTGTGAAGGACGCTTCAGCGCCTCTGGTTCTTCCTTAGTGCACTAACTCGTAGGCCAGGTAAGGATAAGAATGCCCTGTTGTTTTTACTCAATCTTAATCCTCATGAGGTAGCTGTTGTGGCATTGATGCTTTTCACCACGACTTCTTCATACTGTTTTTGTGTCAGTAACCCTTCTGTTATGCTTTTACTTTCCTCAAACTTGGGCAACACAACTGCAGTGTAGCCTTCGGTGGATGGCTAGAAGGGAAATAGAATACTTAATACGGTCAAACGGTAAAAAAAAAAAAAAACAGATAAAAAGTATGTGGATGGGATCTTACTTCCCCAGACCCTTTTACCTTCTCTTGAAGAATAGATGGCTTATGGAGAATGCTTTCATTCACTTCCATCAACCATCCTCTAACACAGCTATTTAAAGAAAAAATTGCTTTGAAGAAAAATATTACCTTCTTTGTTTCCCCAAAATTGTGGTTAAAAAGTAACTCACCTAGACATGGTGTATTCTTCTCCATCAGAGCAGTAAATCTTACACAGAGGTGCAAGTTCTGTTAGAAACTGTGCCCCCTGGTAATAAAGGGAAGAAAAAGTTAATTGATGTACATTTTCACTTTTCTTTGTGAGGCAGCCCTCAGAGTCACAATAGGATATATTCCTGGAATTAGCGTTTTAAATAAAAATGACTTAAGTACAGAAAAACCATTGATTTATTCAAATACTTATATACTAAATGCCTCTATGGGCTAGGCACCACCCTAGGCTCTAGAGGAAAAAGCAGGCTAAGACAAATGTGATAATAGGTAGTTTAGTTACATATTAAGAATATATTTTATCTTAACTTATTATACTTTATATTTAACTGTACATGAGAAAGCTGCACATAGCCAAGTGTAAAGATTTCAAAAGGGTAGGAAAATCTTACCAATAAGCAGTAATATAAAATTCAACATTATAGAGAATGACAGCAATATTGTACAAAGTTAGTTTCATTAAGATTCCTACCTTATTTTTATATTAGAACTTAACAGAGAAAGGAACTTCTTTATTAGGTCAATCACTAAGACTTTCTGAAGAAGGGATATTTTTCTAATTTAAAAAAATGCAATTTGAGGAATATTTGGAAAACAGAAAAGTTTTAAGTAGCAGATAAGAGTAACTTACCCATTATCCTATAACCCGCTAGCAAATACTACATTTTGACATATGTCTGTTTGAATGTTGTGGCACGGTTATACTTTCATGTACTCCACTGTATGGATATATCTGGGGAGGTTCTGACAAATATCTACTGAGTCGGCCAAAAAGTTCATTCAGGTTTTTCCCTAACGTGAAAAACCCGAGCGAACTTTTTGGCCAACCCAATACAAGGAGGCTCATGGGAAATGGATGCAAGCATGTCTGATGTGTTGCCCTTTTTTTCCCAGGAATTTTTACTGCAGTGAACATCTGAGGTCAAGATGCTATTCTTTATGGCCTCTTTCCCACTCACAACATTATTAGACAGCATTCAGGAGTTACTGCATGCACTTCACTCCTCTGCCTGTGGGTACTTCGTTTCAAAATACTAGTCAGTGTGACTCCCCACTTTTAGGAGGAGGGGCTGGGGACTTGTCCCAGATGGTTTGTCTACCACTGGCTCTGTGTCAGAAAGAAGTGTTTTAATCCCTTTTTGTCACCTCCCATGGGAGAATAAATGATGAGCAGTGCTGAGATGTGATCAAAGCTTATCTACAGTGGGTTCCATATGCAGGTCCCTCTCTGTTCCTCAGAAGTAACAACAGTGTTACCATTTTGGACAAAGATTTATCACAGGAACATCACAAGCACTAACTGTTTTACTTGCAATTTGTAGACTTTTAAGAATGGTCTATGCTTTTTAAAGTCCACTTGCTTCTTGAGTGAGGAAAAATCAATAATTATAAGGCAGGTTATTAGGGGCCTTCAGGACTACAAAGGGGAGTATAAACAAGGGTCTTCCAGAACACTGAGGGTAATTAGCAGAAACTCTTAGTATGTACTCAGTAAATGAAGGATCTAAATCACCAACTGAAACTTTCCTATCCAGGGGGGTTTGTCAGGATAGTTTAGTATGGTAATGAGTTGTCCTTGGTGTGATACCCTCCTTTAACAATAAAATGTCCATCCTGCCTAAAGGTGTAGAGGGCAGAGGTAACATTTTCTATAACTAAACACTACGTGGAGGAGGAGGGTGTAGCTAGATGTGTATTAAATTGGCAGTGATTTAGGAATGGGAAATGATACGAAGCAAATACTGTATATTTTCTCAGATTGATTTTTTTTTCACTACCTCAGGACTTTTTTTACTTTTAAGTTCACATGTGAAAATATACGATAAAGAAGTATTGATCACCTAAATTTTATAGAATTCGAAATACTGGCTTAACAAAACTAGAAAGGACAAAATATCTTGTTATATTGGTATTAGAGTTGTTCTTTCAAAGGCCCAGCTTCTCCATCCTTCATCCTGGAGATGATAGGGATGGTGGCCCAGAAGCTAATATGACAGATAATATACCTTCTGAAATACTTCATTTTGGGGGCCTGAGAATTTCTTTAGAGTTTACGTAGTCTTAAAGTCATCTCTAACTGCCAGGGAAGTATGCTGAGCATACATTACTGGGTTCTAAGACTGGCTGGCTCTATCATTATTATGATAATAGATGATTTAAGTAGAGAAATACAGGAACATACCCGCTTAAATTTCCCAGAGACTTTGTTCTGAAGTCTGCTACAGTTGGTACTGATTTGATAGGAAATGCTTTTAATTGCTTTTCCACTTTGAAGAACTAGATGGGATCCTGCCAGTGTGATGACACATATTCTACGAGGAGCAAAAATTGATCCTGTATTATTGCTTGGTATGATTCTTCCTCCTATAACACCGTATTCCTACTGGCACAAGAATAGCTGAGCTGACATTTGTTTAGTCAGCCTATCATTTTCCCCCATTTTCCTCTGGCTACTATTGTAGCTTAACTGAAGAAAAGAATGCAGTAATAAAAATGGAGAAAATGGGACTGAATTTCCTTCCCCCAAAGGGAAGAGTACCAGAGGTGTTTAGACAGCACTGAGGAGGAAGAGAGAAAAGTAAGGCATGCTGGTATGTACAGGATACCATCTGTGCTTCTACCCTAGCCCTCTCCATGGGCTTAGGCAATTCAGTGGTTAGGCACAGGCTGCTTACTTGAGGTAGTAGCCGACTGAGGGTGTGGTCCTCCATTTGGATGTTTGGGTAATCAAGTTTATTTGTTTAGCGTAGGCACTGCAAGACTCATTCTTGTCAACCAAACTCCTAGTATAAATAATACCATCTCAGTACAGTGGAAGATAATCATTTAATGAATATTTATTCAATACAAGACCGTACCAGGCTACAATGCCAGAAAAAAAATTTTTTGATAATTTAAAATTCCCAATTTTCTTACCAGTTAGAGTGTTGTAGTATACAGTGGTCCTCACAGGGTTTTCCTTTGACATCTAGAAGAAATGAATGAGTCTGATGGCTGTTGAATCAATATTTACTACCACTGTCTAGTACTTTCTTTGGTTCATAGAGGTAGTTAATTATGAAGGTTGGACACATACATCACTGGTAGCCCTTCATTACTCAAAACGATATACCTAAAGGCTTACCATAAAGTATTTAAAGATATCTGGTCCAGATGGAATCCTTCATTCAATGTTAAAATGATGATTAACTCTTTGCTCCACCTTTTTTTATCCTCACTTTAAAATGAGTACAATCATTATTTCTATTAGAAAAAAAGTGATTAGTAATGTATTCTTTATTTAATTTAGTAGCATGTTTTGTTGGTCGATTTTAGAGAGAAGAACTTATCCTGGTTCGCCCAGGACTGTCCTGATCTTAGCGCTGAAAGTAATGGATTCCGGAAAACACCTCAATCCAGGGTAAACCAGACGGTCGGTTACACTAAGTCTGGCTAATAAAACGTATGCTATTGTAAAATATTTCAATATTGTAAAAGATGAGTACACCTCATATTGTTCCTAAATGAATGGGAGGAAGTTGGGTTAGAGGAGGGTCCCCAACGATGCTCTCATCACTGATATTTGCTGGGTACACAAAGCTATACAACAGGATACCTACTTCTAAGTGGCAAATGTGTAATACCAGCGACTTCCTTTAAGTAAAACTGTTAGATTCTGCTTTCTAAATGACTCTACTCTAACCCACCCTCTTCTCTCCATCCCTATGCCTCTACCTTAGTTTAGACCGCTACCATTTAAATCAGTTTATGTATCGCCTCTTCTTGGAGGACTGAGCCCCTCAAATCCCTTTAGGCACTCATGGAGATTGCAACCCAGCTCCTGCCTCCCTCGGGGATCTCACCTTAGTCTACCATCTTCCCGCAAGCAACCCAACCTCGTGAACTCGCACTGCGCTCGCCCTACCCAGCATGCACCCTGCTGTTTTCCACGTCTTTGCAAATGCCATTCCCTTGGCCTACAGGGGAACAGAGAGATCCAGTTCCTTCTGACGTAGGGAGGAAGCGCTGGGGAGGGCGCCTGTGGCTTATGATCTGTCATCATAATCCCTATACTGTCAGACAAATTGGGCCCAGAGGAGACTATTATTCTCCACTTACCCGCTTTGTACCAGCGAGTGAAGTAACGATCCACAAGCGACGGCACCGCGGGCTCCGCAGCCAAGGCGGCCTCAGGGGTCTCGGGCTCGGTAGCCATGGCGACCTCAGGTGCTGCAAACCCCGCCCCCTGGGGACC
The DNA here is from genome assembly GCF_059928025.1 of Delphinapterus leucas. Classification (NCBI taxonomy): domain Eukaryota; kingdom Metazoa; phylum Chordata; class Mammalia; order Artiodactyla; family Monodontidae; genus Delphinapterus; species Delphinapterus leucas. The sequence continues at coordinate 81,516,175 of NC_143150.1, read as the reverse complement.
TGTACTCTTCCTCCCGCTTGCCACGGAGGAAGGTGTCTTTCCGGCGTGTAGCCCGGGACACGCGCTGTGCGCACGCGTGCTGCTCCCCTGGCTCTGCAGGCTCCACCTACCGGTGCCACTTACTGAGCTTTGGGGTCTGACGTCAAAGCGGGGTTCAAACACAATAGGCTAGTCAGTAGGATGTAGGGATAGGGGGCAGCGGCCAGCGCCGGCCGCTCCTCACAAATATTTGCGGGGCGACGAAGAAGGCAGGCTACAGCCCCCCTGCCTCGCGGCGTCACTCCCGCGCCGCTCGGCGCGTGTCGGGGTGTCTTCGCTTGCGAGTAAGTGTTTCGCCGGTCGCCCCTCCGCCCGGCTTCAGCCACTACCGGAGGGGGTCGAGCGGCCCGGCGGCTCGGAGACCCAGTGCGCGTCGCGAGAGCTCAGAAGCAGCGGACAGGGAGAGGCCCGTGCGCAGCCCTGGGCGGACGCACCGCTGTTTGGGGGTCCTCAGAGCGCGGCGTAGGTGAGCGTTCGAGCGACCTAGCTGGGGTGGGGGCACGGCAACGGGCCCTGTCCGCCAGAGGGTGTCCTGATGAAGGGGACCCTTTAGCGCCCAACCGCTGCCTGCTGCTGGTCTGGGAGTGAAGTGCGGCTTGACCACCTCTGCCCTCCTTGAGTGCTCTTTCTGCAGACTTGCCGCCTGCTGCATCCGCGGCCATCAGTGGGCTCTGCGCGGCGGGAGGGGGAATGACATGCTGCTCCCCCAGCTGCACACTTACCCAGTCTCCGGATTCCTTGCAGTTGCAGACCATACCGCCGAACCAAGATATGCACCAATTAAAGCGCAACAATGCATGATAGAAGGTGACGGTAGTAGAGAGAAGTTTAGGTACTGTGCTGCGAGTCCCTTCTCGCATCTGCAAGTTTTCCTTGGAGATGTTGTCCCCGTGCATTTCCATGTAACGTGGTATCTTATGTGGCCCTCTCCCCCGTTAAGCTGTGACCTCTGAGGAGGCAGTGACTGTCAGTCATCTCTTGTCCAGACTAGCACTTAGCAAGTGCTCAGTCGGTATTTGATGTAGGCCACAAACCGGATCGTAGGATTACGTACTATGTAAAGGATTCAAACCGTACACTGACAGGCAGGGCAGTAACCAGTGAATAGATTACTGTGAAAGTGTGGGCAAAAGGGAAGCAGACACACAGTTTCAGCTTGGAGGACAGAGAAAGTAGGAATGCCATGTCCCCAGAGGGGAAATTAGTTTGGTGGAGAATAGCAGGTACTTCATTTAACAGGTTGCATTTGATGTGCTTTTGAGAAATCCCTGTGGTAACAGCAGGAGGTTGAGAATGTGAGCTTAGTGTTCAGTTTAGGGAGGGTCAGGGCTAGACATTTAGATCTACTAAGCATATTAGTGATCTGTTTGGTACTTGTGGTCATGGGCATGATAATTAGCCAAGAGGTGGATGGATGAAGGAGCAAGGGAAGAAAATAGAGGCGTTGTCAGAAATTTCAGAGAGGATCCAGAATTGATCTATGGAGTGGAGAGATCTTTAGCGCATTTAAGGGCTGAGAAAGGGTGATTCATTTGAGGGCAGGGGAGTTTGGAGATTGCAGATGTAAAAGAAAGGGTACTGATAAGCCAAGGTCCTGGGGGAGTTTGGAGGGTTCTCCTTTGCTGGTCTTGAAAAAGAGTAGGACACTTCTGAGAAGGTAAGGGAATAAGGATGATAGGTGTGAAATTTTAGAGAAGTTCATTTTGAGGCTGGAAGGGTTGGGGAGGAAGGAGATGAATGATGAGCTGCCCTTGTGTCACCAAGTCTAAGCTTGTACTGCTCACCACACGACAGGCCAATAATCGAGAGACGAGTTGCTGGGGCAAGGAATAAGGACTTTATTCGGAAAACCAGCAAACCAAGATGGTGGGCTCGTGCCCCCAAAGAACCATCTTGCCTGAGTTAGAATTCAGGCTTCTTTTATACTAAAAGTGGAGGGAGTAAAGTCAAACATTTCCTGGTTCCCATCAGCCTCCAGAGGGTTATGTGTTAATTTCTTCCTCCCTGCAGTCATTCACAGGTGGGCCTGGTCAGGATGTTTCTTGTGAGCTAAACAAAAGTATTTTAGCTTAATGCTCATTACCTGGGAGTCAGGGTTCTGAGAGTTGGGTGATTATGTATAATTTAAGCTTATAGGCTGCATCCCTTTAGTGATTAACTTGTAATGGAATACAAAAGGTTCCTCCCTATTACACTTGGCGGGGGATTTTGAAAGCTCAGTGATTTGAGAACTCAGGTTGTTTGATATGTTTGTCAGTCAGGGTCCAGTCAGGAAAGCAGAAACCACACAATATTTCAACAGAATTTAAAACGAAGAATTGGTTAAATAGCTGCTGGAGGAACAAAGAGCAAAAGGGAGCAGTGAAGTAACTAGAAAAGTAAACTGATGGAAGAAGTTACAACACTTAGCTGGGTCTGAGGATCAAAACAAGGGAAGCCATTGGGGTTATCATGACCTAACCTTGGAGGAGAGGCATTATAAAGCTGGTGTTGATAACTCTGGAATTCAGAGGAGGAGCTCCATGTTGCTAGATTTCAGGCACCTGGAGGGGAGCACCTGCCTGGTTAGTGCTGGTACCTCTGGGGTGCTTGTTATCATGCTGGTCATGGGAGTGCTAGAGGCTGGGACCAAGGGCCCCTGGAAGGATGAAGGCCCATTGCTGGGGCGATATTGACTGAAACAGCAAGGTAACAGGAAAAAGGGAGTCCTCCTCAGCTCCTTCTGCCTTTGCCTTCCAAATTCTTATGCTGGGGTCCACGGACCCCAGGGCTCCACAGATTGTTGGTGAATAGAATCCAAGTTCACAGGGAGACATTTTGATGCTCTGATCGTGGCAACAATAACAGCATAATTATTATCAGTTAAACCAGGATGAAATACACCTGGTCTTCTGTCGCCTGTTTTCATCTCTTGCTACTCTGTCCCGTGTTTACTCCCCTCTAGTCAGACATCCTCTCATCTCAAATCTACCCATCCTCTCAGATCTATGTCAGTGGTCATCTTTATGCTGTTTCAAGATGAAAGATAATGTAATTTTTATATGCTTTCAAAAACCCAAGCTTTCTATATAGAATTAGATCTAAATAAAAAGTCTTCATGGTGTAATACAGGTTCGAATAATTTCTAGAAGTTCTTGAATATAAATGTCATGAAAGCTTACAAGACCATTGTTTGCCTTGATTCTCTTCCTCGCTTCCACCATGTGTGGGCTTGCCTTCCTCTTAACCCACATTTTATGTTGTCTCACTCATACTACACTTAACATTTTATCTGCTATGTAGTATAAGGGTTAACTCATGTTTATACTTTCATTGTCATAAGTATGAAATGCAAGATGAGAGAATTCACCTTGGATTAAGGTGACAAGAAGGCCAGTGTGGACTGTGTAATTGTCACCCCTACCATAAGTTAGGGACTTCCAATTATAGTATAAACCTTAAAGGGGTCTGGATATAAATATACAGCACGTTAACTTTTTTCTTTCCCTCTTAGATAATTTATACGTTAAAACAAGTCTGATTTTGCCAGACCAAAGTAGATTTCCTATTGATCGTTCTTTTCTCAGCTTTTCTATTGCCCTGGTGAAAATCAGGCCGGGAAAGTGGAGTAATGTGAAGTAGTTATATCTGGTTATCAAGCTCCTCGACTTGTTGGTCATCATTTTGAAGTATACTGTTGTAATTTCATAGTGTCTTCTTTTCTCCCTGAGAGCAATAAAAGCTTTTCTTTTCTTTTTTTAAAAACAAATATTTATTTATTTATTTATTTGGTTGTGCTGGGTCTTAGTTGTGGCACTCGGGCTACTTAGTTGCAGCAGGCGGGCTCCTTAGTTGCAGCATGCAAACCCTTCCTTGCAGCATGCATGTGGGATCTAGTTCCCTGACCAGGGATCGAACCCGGGCTCCCTGCATTGGGAGTGCAGAGTCTTAACCACTGCGCCACCGGGGAGGTCCCATAAATGCTTTTCTTTATTTCTATGTTTGATTTCAATTTTAATTTTTTAATGAAGATATAGAGCCAGAATATAAATAAATGTAGTTGGTGGTATTAAAGTAATTTTATTTTCTTCAACTGCCAGGATATATATGTGGATTTTTATATTATTTTGTAAATCTGTCAAGTTATGCAAACATCCTCGTGCAAAAATAAAATGTTTTCTCATTCATTGCATTCTTCTCAACTTTCCTGCAGAATAACTGATCTTAAATCTTTTTTGAAGAGAAAACTCTGAAGTTGAGAATCTTGCCTCTTTCAAAGAGTGAGACCGTAAAATAGATTTCACGGCCTCAATTTGTAGACCATAGATTTACACAATTGACTATGTTGCTACCACTCATCTCTGTGTGGGTTCAGATCAGATCATTTTTTTTCCTTTTTTTTCTTGGTTATTCTAACTTCTCTGCTCCCTGAATCATTTTGCTTATATTGGAGTGTCATTTATCGCTACTAAGCTGTTTCTATTTCTCAGAGAAATAAAAGCTTCATCCAGAGATATTTGTATATATTTGCCACATATATACAATGGAATATTACTCAGCCATAAAAAGAAACAAAATTGAGATATCTGTAGTGAGGTGGATGGACCTAGAGTCTGTCATACAAAGTGAAGTAAGTCAGAAAGAGAAAAACAAATACCGTATGTTAACACATATATATGGAATCTAAGAAAAAAAAAAGGTCATGAAGAACCTAGGGGTAAGACGGGAATAAAGACACAGACCTACTAGAGAATGGACTTGAGGATATGGGGAGGGAGAAGGGTAAGCTGTGACAAAGTGAGAGAGTGGCATGGACGTATATACACTACCAAACGTAAAATAGCTAGTGGGAAGCAGCCGCATAGCACAGGAAGATCAACTCGGTGTTTTGTGACCACCTAGAGGGGTGGGATAGGGAGGGTGGGAGGGAGGGAGATGCAAGAGGGAAGAGATATGGGAACATATGTATATTTATAACTGATTTACTTTGTTATAAAGCAGAAAATGACACACCATTGTAAAGCAATTATACTCCAATAAAGATGTTTAAAAAGAGAGATATTTGTACTTTTCTTTCAGGAGTCGCTTCATCATGAGAAATCTAAAGTTATTTCGGAGCTTGGAGTTCAGGGATATTCAGGCTCCAAGGAAACCTCAGTGCTTCTCTCTCCGAACTGAACAAGACACAGTGCTCCTTGGCTCAGAACATGGACTGATAGAAGTAGACCCTGTCACAAGAGAGGTAAGTTACTGTTGGAGGATGCTAGCACTTGGCATGACTCTTGACTTGTCTTTTTCCAAACTTGCTTCCCCAAATACTATGTCCTTTAAATCTTTCTGAATTTATGTCCGCCAAATGAATACTCCCTTCGCTTTATACTGATGTCATATTAGGCATAACTTAACTAGTACCCTATCTTTTAGTCTGCTTCTGTTTTAATCTACGTTGGCAAAACTCTGACATTGTATTTTGTGGGGGCGCCCTACTTTTTACCCTTTCTACCATGTAAATACTATCTATTAACAGTTCTTAAGTGGGAATGCAGATGAAAATTTCCTGTAGGGCTTTTTAAACTGTTTCAAGTCACCATCTCATGCCAACTAAATCAGAATCTTCACTTCTGGAGCTTGAGCGTATGTATATTTAAAAGCTCTTTAGGTTGATTCTGATATCTTTCCTTAATTATATTTTGCTACTAATGTATTTTAGGTGATTACATTATTAGTCCCCTTTCCCCATACCGTGTCCATTTTAGGAAATCATAGTTATCAGCTTCATGTTTTATTGGATATTTTCAAAGATACCAGGCTTTTATGTTTGTGTGCCACAAAGGTCATATTAACTGTGTTTTGTGTTAAAGGTGGTAGTGTTGTGATATTTCTCAAATGAAAGTTTGGGTTTTAATCTAGGAGAAAACATTTTAGAAAGCTTTTATATTATAAAAGAAACATTAAAAAGTATTTCTGGAAGTGTTGTGAATTGTTTTTGAAAGTAGATTGACTTAATTTGCATATTTGTTTGTTTTGGTGAAAGGTGAAAAATGAAAAATGACACTCCTTTGGTGGCAGAAGGCTTTCTCCCAGAGGATGGAAGTGGCTGCACTGTTGGTATTCAGGAGTTGCTGGATCACGAGTCTGTGTGTGTGGCCACAGCCTCTGGAGATGTCCTACTTTGCAATCTCAACACACACCAGGTAAGTGGAAGAGACCAGTGAGGAGGAAATCTTAGGCATCCTCAAATGCCTTTTTTTGTTTCATGTCACTAGTTTTTCGTAGAAGTTTAAAATGTCAGGAGCCATAATATTTAAGCATTTTGCAAGTTAAAGTCTTTGCATTATATAATTCTTTACAGAAAATTGTTGGCATGGCTTTAGCTATATTTCAGGATTCTTCTAAAAGTCAGTTTTGTCTAGTGCATTTATTAATTAGAACAATCAGAACATTCCAAATAAGAACTTAACAAAAACTCAAACCTGGCCATTCTTGTATGGTATAGCTCATCTCTTACTAGAATCTGATCCTGAGTTGTAACCTTTATTTCTCGATTTATGAAGTCTTTGAAGTGTTTATATGGCTTATGTTTTCTTTTATGAATGCTGAGTAAGCCTCTCCTTGATGGCTAACTTTAAGAGTCCCTGAACTACAGGTGCTAAGGTGATAATGCTATCATTATGTGCACATCTTGTGACTACCAGAGAAGATAGATTTCAACCATTTGCCTCCTTCTCTACTTAGCATAAGGCTGAGTTTCTGGATTTCTATCCTCACCTTCTTGACAGCTTTTTAAACTTTGTTGATTACTCCCTTAGTTGTGATCTCTTTAACATGGATGTATCACAAGTCATATTACTAATCATAGGACAATAATAGCAGCTGACATTTATTAAATGTTTACAATGCGCCAGGCACTTTTTCAAGTGTTTTTCACGCAAAATTGTACTTAATCTTCACTACAACCTTATGAGGTAGATTGTTGTTTTTCCATTCTTCAGAAGAGGAAATTGAGGCACAGAGGGCTTAAATGACTAGGCCAAGGTCAAACAGTTATCAGGTGGGATTTAAACCCTGGCAGTCTAACTCTGGCACCTTTGCTTTTAACGGTTCCATTTAGTCAAACAATAAATCTTGTTCTCAGTTCATGGTGATAAATATCAAAGCCATCAAGTATAACTTAATTAGTATTTCTCACATTTAAAAGGTATGCTTTTACTTTCAAAACATTTTGTAGAACTTTTTCCTAATTACTGAGCTCCTCCAATCCATTGGTCTCCACCAGATGGTGCTGATCCTCCATGTTTGTGGCATCACAGTGTCTGCAAGACAGAATCCATGTTCCTTATTGTGCCTTATAAGACCTTTCACTATCTGTTCCCCAAATTCCTTTTTAGCCTCACCTCCCACCCTCATCATTCCTGTGTGTATATATACCTTATGCTCTAGTTGCAGCTGATTTTTAACTGCTCTTTTTAACTGCACATTTCCCCCCCAGTCTCTTCCTTCTAGCCCTATTCCTACCCTTTCAAAGCACCTCCTCAGAGAAGCTTTCCTGGACTCTCTGGGGCCGTTTGTCAGTCTCTGCTCTGGGCCCCCACTTAATTCCCAGAGACCTCGGTTACATCCCTAACCCTGCTGTAGAGGCATCTTTTATCTCTCTTTTAGCTCCTTAACGGGAGGAATGGAGTGGCCGTAGTCACCTCCAGTCCCTATGGTCTGTATCATGCCTGGTCTTTTAATACCTGTTACTGAATAAGTGTTCACTGAATAATTTCACCTTTGTGTGTTTTGTTAATTGTTTTGATTAAGGTCATAGTAAATATTTACTGAGACGCTTATATTTTCATATCTCCCTTAACATTTTGAAATGTCTCTCTCAGCTGGAATGTGTCGGGAGTGTAGCCAGTGGTATCTCTGTCATGAGTTGGAGTCCTGACCAAGAACTGGTGCTTCTTGCCACAGGTAAGCATGTCACTGGTCCCTAATTCTTGACTTTTATAAAACATGACTCCTAATATCTCACAGGCTTAAGTTTTAGGGTGCTTAGGTTTCAAAAAAAAACATTTCTTGGAACAAGGATACCAGCATGATAATCTATAGGGAATGTGGTGGTTTTGAGTTAAGTTTTACTTCTTAATATATTGTTTTTAAAAGTTGCTGCTAAGGTCCATAGTTATGGTTTAAAATGTCAGCAATATTTAATCTACTCTAAGAGGAAGAGTTGCTACATAAAATAAACTGATTCTAAGAACTGCTCTCCCAGTCCAATTTTTTTCCCTTAAGTCTTTTCATTCCAGATGAGTTTCTGCAAACTAGCACCCTGATGAGGTATACATTTGAAGAGATATCTTGCTGACTAAATCGTTGAAGTTAGTGGAGGAGGGCTATGTGGACTTTAATGTTAGCTTGACATACATAAATAGCTGAGAATAAGCACTAGGTGACGTACCCAGTCAAAACTTCTTTATAAAAATGAGAGTCAGAACATTTTGAATAAATTCTGTCTTCCCTGTTTTGACTATAAGCTCCTCCACTCCAGCTCAGTAGCTTCCAGTGCTGTAGATACTTACGGAATGGCAGATTTGCTAAATGAGAACAAAATCATTCTTGTTTGTGCTCCTCCAAGGTCAACAGACCCTAATTATGGTGACAAAAGAGTTTGAACCAATCATGGAACAGCAAATCCACCAGGATGATTTTGGTGAAAGTAAGTATAGCTTTGTTTGAAACATTTTGTGACTTGTCTTGCACACTAATAGGCACGTCATAAACCCAAAGAACTTAAACCCCTACTTAATTCACTGTCTGATAGCCCAGTTCCTTTAGTTCATTCCAGATTTTAAAAGGCATACCTCTGGTGCCTCTCCAAGTCTCAGAGTTGGCTTGGTCAATAACTTGGGGAATAGGGATCTGTGCTTAGAATCACCTGGGTAGTTGTTGCCCAAACCCCAGGACAGGCTTAGCCGGGGTGTTTAATGGAAAGGACTGTACTAGCTAGAATAAGGAGAGCATTTCTGAGGTACAGTTTTGGGGAGAAGACAAGAGAGGCAGGATAGAGAGCTGATTTTTGTTCCTGCTGATTAGACCTGAATTTTCATGGGAACCATCATATTGTTTTCTTGCTAAGATCTAGCTGAGGTGATATGGGCATTAGGCTGTGGAACTATTGAAGGGGAGATGCTTATTGAGTATAAGAAGCTCTGGCCAACTTGAGGGCACCAGGTAGCTGGCCTGATTGAGGAGAAGGATAGGGGAGATGGTATTTTAACTTTTGCTGAGGTCTAACCTCATGACTTCTCGTTCTACTAAGTAAGAAATCATTTAGAAAGGTGCTACTCATTTATTAATTCAAAAATAATTTGTTTGTTCAGAAATAATGTTTGAGTAGGTAGTATGAACCCAGCAGTGTGTTTGGTGCTGTGGCTAATTCATCTTTTCCCTTAAGGAGTCAATAGTAACAGGATGTGCAGGTGTTAGGGTAGCATAAGGAGAGAAAGGGAGTAATGGGGACGGAAGACTTCCCAGAAGAGGCCGACTTGAGCTGAGTTTTGGCCGATTTGGTGTTGGGTAAATGAGGGTTGAGGGTGGGGGGGTGGTCCAAGCAAGTGAATTAGTTCATTCCAAGGCAGGGATGTTTCATAGAAGCCTTTGACACAGCATGGCCTATTCAGGCAACTATGAGTACTTCAGCATTACCTAGTGACAGGACATGGATGTGGAATGAAATAAAGGGGAGGGATTTTGATTAAGTTTGATAGGGAATTTGGACATTAAGTTATAGGAGATCAGTCATTAAAGGTTCTGATGATGCAAGATTGATTGATTGGTGGAGAGGGAAGAGACGAGACAGGGTTGTCTGGTAGGAGGTTGCTACAGGAATCCAGGTGAGAGATAAAGAAGGTGGGTGTGGGACTAGAAAAGGGAAAAATGCAGGAAAATTTTGATTCTCAATGAGGATAGGAGTACATTTTTTGGAATTATGGGAAACTTTTTTTGAATATATGTGCATGGTTCCCCTCCTGCCCTAGCTAGTTTGAGAAGTACCAGTTTAGAAAGTGAAATAAATAGGCTTTGGGTATGTAAGGTGAAGAAGAAAGTTTAGTAGAACTCTAGCCAGAAGCTCAGGTGGTGGTAATAAAGATGTCAATATCTGAGAGGGAAGGTGGGGGAAGTGCTGGTCTGTAAAGGGTGGGTGATGAGTTCCTTTTTGGATTTGTTTAAGGGCCGTATGGGATCACCAAGTAAAGCAGGTGAGTAGAAGGGGCTGAAGCTCAGGAGAGGCCAGAGCTGTGGACTGGGTGTCATTGGCATGTGGGGAATCTTTATAGTCTTGGGATTAGATGTGCTTGCTCAGGGAGCAGGTATGGTGCTGGATCTAGGGCCCAGAGTGGGACTCTGGGGCATCCAGCTTTGAGGGTAGTCATAGAGGTAGTAACCAACACATCTTTGCATGGGAAAGTGCCCTGGACCTGGCTCATTCCACTGACTTTTCCATAAGAAGTCTAATAGAGTAAATCAAAGGAGGGGGAGTCCAAGTCAGGGTCTTAGGTCTCAGAAATGTATTTGTCAGTACAAAAAGTCACTCTGTGGAGTGGTGAATAGATATTTTCCTTCTAACCGGGGTGTCGACAAACTTGTTCTGTAAAGAACTGGATAGTAACTGTTTTCCGCTTTCAGGCCATATGGTCTGTGTTGCAGCTACTCAACATTTTTTTTTTTTTTTTTTTTGCGCCGTACGCGGGCCTCTCACTCTCGTGGTCTCTCCCGTTGCGGAGCACAGGCTCCGGACGCGCAGGCTCAGCGGCCATGGCTCACGGGCCTAGCCGCTCCGCGGCATGTGGGATCTTCCCGGACCGGGGCACGAACCCGTGTCCCCTGCGTCGGCAGGCGGACTCTCAACCACTGCGCCACCAGGGAAGCCGCAGCCACTCAACTTTGCTGATGTAGTATGAAAACACTCAAAAGACAGTACATAAAGAAGTGTGTTCCAATACAAGTTTATTTGTAAAAGCAGATGCAGGCTGTAGTTTACTGATTCCTGCTGTGACTCCACCACTTATTATCTGATCCCACTGGAAAAGTTGTCTTGCTTTGCTCCTTGACCCTTTATCTCTCTGTGGAAACTTTCGGGTAGAAGCCCAGGGGTCTGCACCAGGATAGGCGCTACTGTTTGTATACAGCAGCAAGGTATGCTTTGGGGTACTACAATACTTGGATGTGCCCAAGCAGAGCAGACAGGAAATGGTCATGCTGACCCATAATTTATAGGAATTATAAACAGCCCTGCATCGTCAGAATCAGCATCAGTTATAGGAGGGAAATATTGGGTCCTGGATCTGGCCAATGCTTTCAGGGGCATCTCTGTAGTACCTCTTATAGGTGGATGTTAAGTCCTACCTTCAGCAACAGAAGGCTGCATTATTTCAAGCAACTCTGACTTTATATTTCAGGTAAGATCAGCATTATAATTTAGAAAGAAGCCCAGCCTGGAAGGCAGAAGCCCTGTGTTCTAATTTTGGCCTCTGTCACTAGGGGGTCTAGGTCTCTGTCTCTGTGAGTGGTTGAATTCCATAATCGTGGTCTCCTCCAACACTAGCAGGGAGGTTGGATACATTTAGTGGATTGAACACTTACAATCGGAATTTTGTTCCCAGCTCTTGTCTTCTTGAGTTTTATGTTTTGTTATCTGTGGACGTATTGCATAGATTCTTCATGTTTCGTTCTCCTTGTAAAGTGGGGATGGATTGCTGACTGTCATCAAGGGAATTTATATACGATGGCAGTAGAGCTCTTTCCAAACTAAGGGCATTTCAACGTCTTCAAAATCACTTCAGCATATAATATGGAACATAGGTTTCTAAAATATTGACTGCTGGTCAATTTATTGAGAGGTCTCAGAGGACCCAACTTCATGAAGAATAGCTATGAAACTGCTTTTATTTTATTTAGCTTATTGGTTGTCTTGCATATTCTCACTCAATTGTTCTCTAGGCAAGTTCATCACTGTTGGCTGGGGCAGGAAGGAGACGCAGTTTCATGGATCAGGAGGCAGGCAAGCCGCCTTTCAGCTGCAAATGGTAAGCTTGGTATGATGGATAAAGAACCTTCTTTGGAACAAATAGAAGTTCTGCTTACACACCAGGAGCTCTTAGGTGTCCAGGTGTTACCAAAAGTGGGGTCCGGCTGCTCGCCGCTCTAAAGCCAATAAAGAGGCAAGGTTGGTGGAAAGGAAAGTTTGCTTTATTCCGCTGGATGCCAGCAACCGGGGGGTGGGAGTGTTGGGGGCGGATTTTTGTGCAAAGGCCGACTCCGCTCCCTGACAACCAGTGGGCAAGAGCTTTTATAGGCCGAGGGAGGGGGCTATATGCAGAAACAGTACAGGCAGCTCTGAGAGTCATCTTGAAATTGGTGATGTGGTGGTCTGACCAGCATCATCTTGATTATTAAGTACAGTTAGTCTTTACTTCCAGGGTCGGCTTGTTCCCATTTCTTTGAGGCCAATTCTTGGATTTGTGGCAGCTTATGTCATGGCCACAGTCTGGTCATCATGTAGTTAACTTCTTCCACCCAGTGGGGGTTTCAGTATCTATAAGACAGTTCAAAGGATATGGCTCAGAATATTATCTATACCCCTTGAGGAGGAACTAAAAAAGTCCTTGACTGTGCTTAATGACTAAACTATTATTATGTAGTCATGTTGGACTGTTTTCCTTTGTTTCTGCATTTTCTCACTTCTCTGATTAAACTTATTGTTTGGCTAAAGGTTTTCTGCAGACAAAAGGCAGGCTGAGGGCTTCCCTGGTGGCGCAGTGGTTGGGAGTCCGCCTGCCGATGCAGGGGACATGGGTTCGTGCCCCGGTCCGGGAGGATCCCACATGCCGTGGAGCTGCTAGGTCCGTGGGCCATGGCCGCTGGTCCTGCGCATCTGGAGCCTGTGCTCCGCAACGGGAGAGGCCACAACGGTGAGAGGGCCGCGTACAGCAAAAAAAAAAAAAAAAAAAAAAAAAAAAGGCAGGCTGAGGACATGGGGTGAGGAGGGACCATAGGGTCCTGCTCTGTTTCACAGGTAAAGGGTGTTAATGGACAGATCTCTTCTGCTCTAGTAAAACTGAAGCTGTTTAGAGACCTTAGGGAATGAGTCATCCTAGAAAGATCCTTTTTTCCTTTCTATTGCCAAGTTGTTTTGTTATTCTTTTTTTCACATAGAGAATAATTATCACCAATATTCATTTTAAAAAATAAGTCATCACAGACAGAAATGAAACACTCTGTATCCCTTCCTGATACCCTTCCCCTTCCTCCCCAGAAGGAGCTGCTGCCCTGCATTCACTGTTGATCATTCACATGCATGTTTTTATACTTTTCCTACATATGTATATATTAGTCTTTCTTTTTCTGATTTCCCTTCCTGGATGAAACTATGTTTTCCTTCTTTCTGGATACATTTTGAAGATAGAGCTACAGGATTTATTGATAATAGATCAGATGTAGGGTAAGAGAGAGAGAGAGGAATTGAGGATAATCCCCAGATGCGGGCCAGAGCAAATGGAAGCATTTTGTCTATATTATATGTGGAAATTTCCCTGAGCTGACCTTCTAGGATAGATGAAATCATATACTGACTGCCGTTACATTTCCCATCCTTACTTTATTTCTGGCTACATTCCGTGTAACTCATATTGTCTCCTAACCCTTCACTAGAGGAAGTTTGTGTATACCACAGGGCGATTTCATTGAGAATAAATCTTGTTAGGCTGCTGTGTATTCCCTACTGTGCAGCTTGTGGCACTAGCACCATTCCGACTTAGCCTATCACTGTAATGTGATGATGGATGTTCAGGTGGTCATTTGTCCCCAACCCCACAGAATTGGCTTCTGTCTTCAAGGCTTTCGGGACGGAGGTGCAAGTGGCACTGGAAACCTTTCTTCTTTCTGTGCTGCAGAATGCGGAGCTTGTCCGTGTTTTCATCACTGCTGCTGGCTTTATCTCCTCTGGCTCTTCCCTGCCCACCTTCCTCTCATCTTCTTAACTCTTCTGTGCAGCGTTGTGAAGTTTACTCAGTGAATGAAACTCTACCCGCTTAAATTTAGACAAACATAAATTTCCTTGTATAGTTACCTGATAGATTCCTCAGCTCGTTATTTTATTTATTTATTTTTTGCGGTACGTGGACCTCTCACTGTTGTGGCTTCTCCCGTTTGCGGAGCACAGGCTCCGGACGTGCAGGCTCAGCGGCCATGGCTCACGGGCCTAGCTGCTCCGCGGCACATGGGATCTTCCCTGACCGGGGCACGAACCCGTGTCCCCTGCATCGGCAGGCGGACTCGCAACCGCTGCGCCACCAGGGAAGCCCTCAGCTCGTTATTTTTAATATCTAGATCTGTAGCTCTTTTTCCCCATTGCTATGCTTGGAGGCCACTTTTTAATGCCCAGAGAAAGATTTTGTTTTGCTTTGTTAAGTTCTTTTCTCTCGATTTCTGGGTCTAAGGGCCCTTCTGGAAGGGTACCTGAGGATTCTGTGAAACTCGATTTCTAGATAGCTTAAACCTTATATAAAAGGTTTAACTTTAATAGCCTGAGGCTTGTTTGGTTCTGGGCCATTTAAGGCCCCCAGTAACATTTGTGTTTTTTCCTCTCTTTAGCACGAGTCTGCTTTGCCCTGGGATGACCATAGACCACAAGTTACCTGGCGTGGTGATGGAGCGTTTTTTGCTATGAGTGTCGTTTGCCCAGAGACAGGTATGGAAATAAATTTTTCTTCCTTTTGCTTTGAGGGTTTTCTTTCATTACACCCATGAGGTAACGATGTGCTGGTTTAGGTGTTAAATGAATATAGAGCTAAGAATCAGAAGAGTTCTTTGAGGCTATTTGGCCCAGCCTCCTACCTGTTGGATACGAATTTTTAACAAGATTCATCTAATTGGCTTTGTGAAACCATGACAGTTTTTATTAATAAGGAAGGTGTTTGGAAGTTCGGACTTGACAACATTTATCACAATGCTTTAAGTTTTGCCATTGTTGTTTTTCTCCCTCTATCTACTACACAGGGGCTCGAAAGTTCAGAGTGTGGGGTCGGGAGTTTGCTTTACAGTCAGCCAGTGAGCCTGTGGCAGGAGTGGGACCTGCTCTGGCTCGGAAGTGAGTGGGAGAAGAAACCTTGTAACTTCTTCCCAGAGAATTTCTTGGTACTAGGGTGGGAGTGGTGGTACCTATTGAATGTAGGTGTTTATAAAACACAAAGAGATAATTACTTTTTCTCATTTGGCTGTATGCCTGTATCTTTCTTTTTTAGTTCCGTGAAGTCTGAATGTGGTTTGAATAGTAGATTCTGAGCTTCACAGACCTCATCATTCCAAGGCCCACACGTTTTGTAGGTTATAGGCAGGGCCTACATGAAGCCACTGTGTAAAACAGAAAGTGGTGCTTAGAAGGAAAGTTGCAGTCTGTGAATTTCTGTGGGGCAGCAGAGCTTTGGTGAAAATTAGGAAAGGGCTTCCTTTCTCTGCACAAACTCCCACACTAAGGGGACCTGTTTGCTGAGGAACACGCGGGCTGGATTTGGGCCCGATTCACCTGTTGGCCTAGTACCATTGTGCAGGTCACAACCTGCTTGTGATATATGGCTGTCCTGGTTATAGATAGAAGAAATATTTCCTGCCTCAGTAGCATCTGTTACAGGCAAAACCTAGGTCTCTAGGTTTTAGACATCTGTTTCCCACCAATATTTGAGTGGCAATTGGATGACAGAGCAAAGAGAGAAATGTATTTGAATTAAAACTAGAGACAAATATAAACAATATGGGGCGATCAAGGTGTTTTCAGTAGATTGAGAAGTCTTTAAAAATACCTACCTGAGTTGCTGAAGTCATATAATTGAAGAAATAGTTCATGGTTTTATAGGACATTATACTGGGAATGGTTTAAATAATTTATTGGTTCTTTTAAAAAGTCACCCAAGTGCAGTCTAAATCTGTGAGTCTTTGTGGGCAGATAGAGCCCTTGTGCAAATCAGGAAAAGGCACTATGTCCTCTGGGCAGATACAGTCCCACACTAGGGTGACTGCTTGCCAGGAAACATGGGATTTAAAACTTCCTTGGATGGAGGCTTTTTGTTTTTGCTGAAAGAATTGTTTCTCTGAATTTCATCTTGTTCTTAGCCAGCTGGATGAGCTTTTGGGTGCTCTAACACTCTGGGTTTGCTTTAAGGCCCTCAGGCAGTTTGATTGCATCTATGCAAGACAAACCCAATCAGCAGGATGTTGTGTTTTTTGAGAAAAATGGACTTCTCCATGGACATTTTACACTTCCTTTCCTCAAAGTTGAGGTTAAGGTAGGTGCCTGAGTTGTTTTACCATCACATTTAGAGGACTTTCCACAGCTATAGAGAAGATTTGTATTTGATATGGCTATGTAAATAGAAGCCCCAGAGTAGACAGTAATAAAAATAGTGGCTTCCTATGACTGAATTTTTTTTTACACACCAAATTGTTTTTATTAAGGAGATTTTGCAGGGAAGAAATAGCATTCCTTCCTCACCCTAGATAAAACACAGAAAGGAAATAAAAATGTCAGTTTTTATTGTTCATTTTGAGAAAAGCATAATTCTTCCAGTGATAAAGATACTTGTCATTTTTAACATTTAAACCTTAAGGAGGTTGTGTACCATTTGGATCTTTGCTGGAGCAGAAACAAATCATGGTAATTTTTAATTGTGTAAAAATTTAAATGTATTAAAAGTTGAGAGAAGAGCTTAATGAACTCCCATGTACCTATTACTTACTTTCAACAGATATATACCAGCATTTTGCAAAATTATTTTCATCTATTCTTCACTCTCTGGCGCATACACACACACACACACACACACACACACACACACACACACACACACACACTCTTTGTAAAAATTTCCTAGGGTTTCAATTTTAAAAATCATATTTTCAATATTCATTTCTCTAACAGTTGAGAACATTTTTCTTTATATAAGCACAATTCCATTATCACACCTTATAAAATTAGTAATAATTCCTTAATATTACCTAATACCTCGTCCATATTCAAATTTCCCTGATTGTCTAAAAATGTCACCTTCATTTGGTTAAGTATTTAAACATAATGCATTTTTTTGAAGTCCTCTACATATGATGACAGAGATTTGTTTAATAACTCCATAGGTTAGTAATTTACAGCTAGGGATCAACTCAAGTGTGGGATTATTTGACTTGTGAGAGCAGGGAATTTAGCTATCATAAAGATTTTGAAGTAAATACGTAAAGGCCAGTGACAGGTCTTTTTTCCCTACTAGGTTAATGACCTTCTCTGGAATGCAGATTCCACCGTGCTTGCAGTATGGCTGGAAGACCTTCAGAGGGAAGAAAATTCCACTCTAAAAACCTATGGTAAGACAGCTCTAGTATCTCAGCCTTCTGCCCCATAAAATGTAATTGAAAGTAGTAGGCCGTGGAGTTTCCTTTATCCCTTTCACTTAGTCCTATAATGGAATCAAAGATAACTGAGGGGGGTAGGTAGAGATGAGGGAGTGGTTAGTTTTGATGGGAGGGATTTCAGTCATGTATCAGGCAGGGTATCTAGAGAAATAGAATCAGGGTAAGCTGGCTGGTTGGAAATTCAGTGAAGAGTTGATGTTGCAATCTTGAGTCCAAAATCTGTGGGACAGGCCCACAGTCTGGAAACTCGGACAATATTCTGTGTTACAGTCTTGAGACAAAATTCCTTTTTCTCTGGGAAGCCTTAGTTTTTGCTCTTAAGGCTCTATAAACTCTTTGGATGAGATCTATCCACATTATGGAGGATAGTCTGCTGTACTTAAAGTCACCCGATTATAAAGGTTAATCACATCTGCAGAATTCCTTCCCAGCAACATCTAGACTGGTGTTTGACCAAACAACTAGACACCATAGCCTAGCCAAGTTGACATGTAAATTAACCATCACAAGTCATCAGTGCTTTCTCTTCATGGATGGTACCAGTGTAGCAAATCAAAATGCTAGCCAAAGGAATACTGTGGAAGTGAAAGAGAAATGAGATTAGATATAAGTAAGAATCTTCTGTAAGTAAGCTTTTAAATGGTAAATCAAATTGTAAATAAGTATTTTTCAGTGTATATGTAACATGTGAAAGCATTAGAAAATAAAGATGGGAAGAAAAAAAGTTCTTCCGTAATTCTGTCACTCAGTAATAATCACTATTTAAATTTTCTTGTCTTCCCAATTTTATGTATACATCTCAGTATAGCTGTGATCTCATTTTTGTTAAATATGTAGGTATGATACCTGCAGTTTTGTAACTTGCTTTTACAGTGTGTCACAAACTATTTCCATTTCAGATATCTATCTGTATCATTTTAACTTGCTGTATATTCATTTATGCTACAGTTTATTAAATCTTATGTTGTTAGACGTTTAAAGTTTTGTAATTTTTCACTGTCATCAATAGTGCACTGAACATTTTTTTCATAAATCTTTTCATTTGCTTGATTATTTTCTGAGTGGCTTTCAAACGTTTTAATCAATAGAACTAACTGAAATGTTATTAAGAAGCTCATTCATTCATTTATTCATTCAACACAATAGTTCTCAACCCTGGCTGCAACTTTAGAAAAAAAAAATGCTATCCATGTCTTATCTCAGAGTTGCTCTCAGTGCATTATAATGGGGACTATACATCAGTATTAATTAAAAAAAAAAAAGCTTCCAAGTGATTTTCTTTTTTTGTAAACACTGACATTTATTTATTTATTTATAATTTTATTTATTTATTTATTTTTGGCTGCGTTGGGTCTTCGTTGCTGTGTGCGGACTGTCTCTAGTTGCGGCGAGCGAGGGCTACTCTTCGTTGTGGTGCGCAGGCTTCTCATTGAGGTGGCTTCTCTTGTGGAGCACGGGCTTTAGGCGCACGGGCTTCAGTAGTTGTGGCTCGCAGGCTCTAGAGCACAGGCTCAGTAGTTGTGGCGCACAGGCTTAGTTGCTCCGCGACATGTGGGATCTTCCCAGACCAGGGCTCGAACCCATGTCCCCTGAATTGGCAGGCAGATTCTTAACCACTGCGCCACCAGGAAAGTCCCCAGGTGATTTTTTTAATGTGTAGCCAGAGTTGAGAACCACTGACTAACCAGGTGTTAATGGCTGGCCCTGTGATGTGCTCAGGATAAAAGTGTTGCTGCAAGAACAGCCACAACATCTGTCCTCACAGAGCATGAGCATGTAGTCTAACTTAACCCAAAGCTAGGTCAAAGTATTGTAGTAGCCTTGTTCTAGAACTAGGTTGGATTTGCTGTGATTGCTGAGTTAAGAATTAGTGATCAGGGAGATGTTTAAAGAAAAGAAATTCCTTAATATAATTAAAATCTTCATTTATGTGTGTCACCTGTTTAACAAAGGTTGGCTTTGACATGATTAGGTCTTTTTTTTCCAGGTTTATTGAGATATAATTGACATGCAACGTGTACATTCAGGAGGTACAATGTGATGATTTGATACATGCATATACTGTGAAATGTTTGCCACAGTAAGGTTGATTAACTCATCCTTCACTTCACATAATTACCATTTTTGTTGTTATGGTGAGAACTTTATTTTGGCTGCGTTGGGTCTTCGTTGTTGCGTGTGGGCTTTCTCTAGTTGCGGCGAGCGGGGGCTATTCTTCCTTGCCGTGCGTGGGCTTCTCATTGCAGTGGCTTCTCTTGTTGTGGAGCACGGGCTCTAGGCACGCGGGCTTTGGTAGTTGTGGCACGCGGGCTCAGTAGTTGTGGCTTTTGGGCTCTAGAGCACAGGCTCGGTAGTTGTGGCACACGGGCTTAGTTGCTCCGTGGCATGTGGGATCTTCCCGGACCAGGGCTCGAACCCATGTCCCCTGCATTGGCAGGCGGATTCTTAACCATTGCACCACCAGGGAAGCCCGGTGAGAACATTTTAAATCTACTCTTGTAGCAACTTTCAAGTATACAATACAGTATTGTTAACTGTAGTCACCACGCTATACATTAGATCTCTGGAACTTGTAACTGAAGGTTTGTACTCTTTGACCAACTTCTTTCTGTTTCCTGCACTCTACAGGTTTTGGTCTTGTTCTTTTAAGGGTAACTGCATGCTGATCTCCCTTGGACATAACTGCATGCAAAACACCTGGAAGAAAATAATAAGCATCTTAAGCGTAATACAACATAGTGATGCTAGTCTAGTGCTCTTGGATTGGGTGTTTTAATACTTTTAATCTAATTGCCAAGTTTTCTTCTTTCTAAGTCTTTATGGAAAAAAAAACAACTCACTAAAGCACTGTCCTATGGTAGGAGCCTTCCATCATCATGATCATGAAGTTTGAAGGTAGAGGCAGAAATGAACACGTGTGCTTCTGACCTTGTTGATGCTTAATATTTTGTCCTCATGAAAAACTATACTTTAACAATTATTGTTAATATTATTATCTTAATGAAGAGGCTGAGCAGAAAGGGTCATTTGAAAAAGAAAAGGGTGTCCTCATCCCCCTCTAGCAAGTGGTACGAAGTCTGGTCCTCTGGCCCCTGCCTCTGATGGCCTCCTTTTCATTTTCCCCTGCAGTTCAGCTCTGGACTGTTGGAAACTATCACTGGTATCTCAAGCAAAGCCTGCCCTTCGGCACCTGTGGGAAGAGCGAGATTGTGTCCCTGATGTGGGGCCCAGTGACCCCATACCGGCTGTATGTTCTCTGTCAAGGCTGACATTACCTCTGCTATGACTGGCACCGGACGACTGACCGGAGCTCAGGAGATAATTTAAGTGACATGGCAAATGTGGCTGTTGTTGATGGAAGTAAGGAGCTGAAAAGTGTGTCCATGGGCCTGCAAGGGGCCTGAGCCAGGAGCCTGCAGATGTGGTAGTTTGACTTAAACAGTGCAGGATTTTTATTTGATTGATTATTCTGGTTGTTTGGTTTGTTTTTACTTGTTTTGGTTTCGATTGGATGGGAACACCCTTAGGTGAGGCGTGTACTCCCCTGAGGACCATAGTCTCTCCTCTTCCCCCCCACATCCCTCAACTCCCTTTTCTATTACAACCATGGCCTTTACATATTTACTTGTCTGGGCTTTGAAGACATTGACATTTCTGACCCTGGGTGGAGAGGAAGACAACAGTAGGCTTGTGGCATTGGTGTGTCAGCCTTGTCTTTGTGCCCTGACATAGCGTTCCATTGACTCTCACACCACTCCATTGTGTTGCTTTTTTTGATATAATGCTTGCTAATTATGTACCTTTCCAGTATCTTCAGTTCAAGTCACAGACATCTGCCTAGTACTCGGATTGGATTGGTGTTTTTTAATTAGGTTGAGGGTTTTTGTTTAGTGAGGGGAAAGAAACTAGGGAAAGTCAGTCTTTCCTGAATAGACAGTTTATTTATTGCTGATGACATAAAGGAAAACTTGCTTCTAAGATTGTAATGTGAGTTGGTGTGCTAATTTATGTTCTATGTAGTGATCATAATACTGATTTTACAATCATATGTTCTGTATAGAGGACTTAAGCACATATGCCTTATTACCAGATCCATGTACAGGGAAGTGCTTTAAGGATTTTGGTTTATTCTGGCTTGGTTGCAGACCCAGGTTTAAAGCTAGAACTCTGACCTTTTGGCCTGCTTGCCGTAGTCCCTGGCACCTGAAACTCCAAGCCCCGTGATGGACTGCTATAGGCCTGGAGGTGACAGTAGCCAGATATAGACAGAGCTCTGACACTAACTTTCCTCCTCTACACTGTATTTAAGCTTATTCATGATAAAAACAATTACTTTTAAGAATCGCTGTATATTTTCTCCCACCATTATTAGTTAGTGGTACTGTGCTGTTCAGTTGCCTTGTTTTACAAATTGAACATCCATGTGTCTAATCCTCTTTCTCTCTCTCAT
Source organism: Delphinapterus leucas (assembly GCF_059928025.1). Taxonomy (NCBI): domain Eukaryota; kingdom Metazoa; phylum Chordata; class Mammalia; order Artiodactyla; family Monodontidae; genus Delphinapterus; species Delphinapterus leucas. Next base: position 81,494,265 of record NC_143150.1, on the reverse strand, counting down.
GCAGACAGGGTATTGGTGACAGTCTTCCGGCAGTGTGGTTCCACCTCCCATGTGCACCTACCGACTGCTGCTCCCACACCCTGTAGCTCAAATCATGTTCTCCACACACCCTAAAAAGAGTAACGACCTCGCTGTCCTAAATGCCAGTAACCAGATTTTTGTTTATAAATGTGGTATGTTCAAAAACTGTTATCAGGATGTTCTGAATCAAATCTCTCCTACACAAAAGCAAACTATAGTTTGGTGTTGCGTTGGCTCTAGGGCTTCGAAAAATTTTGAAGTTTATAATCAATATCATTATTACTGTGATGTTTAATTGACTTGTAGGGTTTTTTGTGTGTTTGTGTGGGGGGCTTCAATCCTACTCTGGCTAATAAGAACAATTCTTTTTGCTTTGTTGAACTTGAAGGGTTAGTTATTTAAGAATAATTCTCAATCCTAGAAAGAACGTAGTATCTCATTACATCCTTAACATGTTTTACAGTTTTCATTGCCATTGCACATATTTTCAGTTGATCTCACAGCTTTCCTAGGAGCTATGTCAGAGGTGGAGTTTTTCTGTTTTATAGATGAGGAAACAGAATGCCAGAGGGTTTGCAGTCTGCTTGAGCAAGAAAGGACAAGGACCTCTACTTAGGTGTTTTAGCGTCTAATCTAGTTGTCCTTCCACAGTCCCGTTGCTCGCAGTTTCTAGTTGCTTTCCTGATGTACTTGGAGAACCTGTAATTTGTGAATTCTATGGTTGTGTCGTAAGTTATACTGGCGCATGGCAGTGGTAGGCTTGTTTTCAAATAAGGTTTGAATTCTCAGCCTGAAAGGTAGGCAGAAATTTAAGAAAGAGGTTGAGATGTGGTTATTTTCTAGATTGCTTTATTTGTAAAGTGGATTACCTTCTAGAACCCATTAAATGCAGGACCCCATATCCGTGGTATCAGGAAAAATGTTTGTAGCTTACTATGATAGTATTTGCATTTTTTTCCCCCTAGGTGATAGTCCAAGTGTAGACTCTACAGTGAAACTGGGAGCTGTGGGTGGAAATGGATTTAACATTTCTCTGAGAACACCTCATCAGGACAAGAGATACACGTAGGTTGTTCTTAGTTGCCTTGGAACTCTGGGCACAGAAGCAGCCAGCATTTAGTCCTAAATTCAGCCAACTGTTATTATCTTATCCTGTGCCTGTTGCTCAGTGGAACAAGAAGTAGATACAACACCTGGGCCCTGGTTTTTCAGCCTGGTTGGGGAAGTCAGTTACCTATATATCTGAATGTCATATATGCTGATGGGTGGCAATGGAGCATAAGTCTTAAACTGACTTAGAACCCATTCCCCCACCATCCCTGGGGGGGATTTTCAACAGGGAATATCCCGTGGGAAAGATGGAGATGCAGATGATAGATCACAGTGCATTTGCCTACACAGATGAGGATACGTACATTGTTAATGTGCGGCTGACCTAATGCAGTCTCTAGTTTGTCTCATCCTACAGTGCAGAACTTTTGGCTGCTGTGTTTCGAGGCTCTCAGGTTGGAAATCAGAATGCATTTTCCTATGGAAACGATAGTATGAACAGTTGTATATAATTGAATACCTCAGGTACATTATAGGCATTGTAAAATGACCCAGAAGCCAAATTATTAATTATAAGTCCATTTCTGTGAGAATCCAGAATTTGATTCTGTTCTGTTTAATGAGCCCATGGTCTTTTTTTTTTTTTTAACTTTCCACTTTATAACAAAGTGAACCAGCTATACATATACATATATCCCCATATCTCTTCCCTCTTGCGTCTCCGTCCCTCCCACCCTCCCTATCCCACCCATCTAGGTGGTCACAAAGCACCGAGCTGATCTCCCTGTTCTGTGCGACTGCTTCCCACTAGCTACTGATTTTACATTTGGTACTGTATATATGTACACGCAACTCTCTCACTTTGTCTCAGCTTACCATTCCGCCTCCCCGTGTCCTCAAGTCCATTTGCTAGTAGGTCTGCATCTTTATTCCCGTCCTGCCCCTAGGTTCTTCATGATCATTTTTTTTAGATTACATATATATGTGTTAGCATTCGGTACTTGCTTTTCTCTTTATGACTTACTTCACTCTGTATGACAGACTCTAGGTCCATCCACCTCACTACGTATAACACAATTTCGTTCCTTTTTATGGCTGAGTAATAGTCCATTGTATATATGTGCCACATCTTCTCTATCCATTCATCTGTCGATGGACACTTAGGTTGCTTCCATTTCTGTCCTGGCTATTGTAAATACAGCTGCAATGAACATTGTGGTACATGACTCTTCTTGAATTATGGTTTTCTCAGGGTATATGCCCAGCAGTGGGATTGCTGGGTCGTATGGCAGTTCTATTTTTAGTTTTTGAAAGGACCTCCGTACTGTTGTCCATAGTGGTTGAAGCGATTCACATTCCCACCAGCAGTGCAGGAGTGTTCCCTTTTCTCCACACCCTCTCCAGCATTTATTGTTTCTAGATTTTTTGATGATGGCCATCCTGACTGGTGTGAGATGATTTCTCATTGTAGTTTTGATTTGCATTTCTCTAATGATTAATGATGTTGAGCATTCTTTCACGTGTTTGTTGGCAGTCTGTGTATCTTCTTTGGAGAAATGTCTATTTAGGTCTTCTGCCCATTTTTGGATTGGGTGGTTTGTTTTTTTGTTATTGAGCTGCATGAGCTGCTTGTAAATTTTGGAGATTAATCCTTTGTCAGTTGCTTCATTTGCAAATATTTTCTCCCATTCTGAGGGTTGTCTTTTGGTCTTGTTTATGGTTTCCTTTGCTGTGCAAAAGCTTTGAAGTTTCATTAGGTCCCATTTGTTTATTTTTGTTTTTATTTCCATTACTCTAGGAGGTGGGTCAGAAAGGATCTTTCTGTGATTTATGTCATAGAGTGTTCTGCCTATGTTTTCCTCTAAGAGTTTGATAGTTTCTGGCCTTACATTTAGGTCTTTAATCCATTTTGAGCTTATTTTTGTGTATGGTGTTAGGGAGTGATCTACTCTCATACTTTTCCATGTACCTGTCCAGTTTTCCCAGCACCACTTATTGAAGAGGCTGTCCTTTCTCCACGGTACATTCCTGCCCCCTTTATCAAAGATAAGGTGTCCATATGTGCGTGGGTTTATATCTGGGCTTTCTATCCTGTTCCATTGATCTATCTTTCTGTTTCTGTGCCAGTACCATACTGTCTTGGTTACTGTAGCTTTGTAGTATAGTCTGAAGTCAGGGTGCCTGATTCCTCCAGCTCCTTTTTTCGTTCTCAAGATTGCTTTGGCTATTCGGGGTCTTTTGTGTTTCCATACAAATTGCGAAATTTTTTGTTCTAGTTCTGTGAAAAATGCCAGTGGTATTTTGATAGGGATTGCATTGAATGTATAGATTGCTTTGGGTAGTAGAGTCATTTTCACAATGTTGATTCTTCCAATCCAAGAAATGGTATATCTCTATCTATTTGTATCATCTTTAATTTCTTTCATCAGTGTCTTATAATTTTCTGCATACAGGTCTTTTGTCTCCTTAGGTAGGTTTATTCCTAGATATTTTATTCTTTTTGTTGCAATGGTAAATGGGAGTGTTTTCTTGGTTTCACTTTCAGATTTTTCTTCGTTAGTATATAGGAATGCCAGAGATTTCTGCACATTAATTTTGTATCCTGCTACTTTACCAAATTCATTGATTAGCTCTAGTAGTTTTCTGGTAGCATCTTTAGGATTCTCTATGTAGAGTATCACGTCATCTGCAAACAGTGACAGGTTTACTTCTTCTTTTCCGATTTGGATTCCTTTTATTTCCTTTTCTTCTCTGATTGCTGTGGCTAAAACTTCCAAAACTATGTTGAATAAGAGTGGTGAGAGTGGGCAACCTTGTCTTGTTCCTGGTCTTAGTGGAAATGCTTTCAGTTTTTCACCATTGAGGATGATGTTTGCTGTGGGCTTGTCATATATGGTGTTTATCATGTTGAGGAAAGTTCCCTCTATGCCTACTTTCTGGAGGGTTTTTGTCATAAATGGGTGTTGAGTTTTGTCAAAAGCTTTCTCTGCATCTATTGAGATGATCATATGGTTTTTCTCCTTCAATTTGTTAATATGGTTTATCACATTGATAGATTTGCATATATTGAAGAATCCTTGCATTCCTGGAATAAACCCCACTTGATCATGGTGTATGATCCTTTTAATGTGTTGTTGGATTCTGTTTGCTAGTATTTTGTTGAGGATTTTTGCATCTATGTTCATCAGTGATATTGGCCTGTAGTTTTCTTTCTTTGTGACATCCTTGTCTGGTTTTGGTATCAAGGTGATGGTGGCCTCGTAGAAGGAATTTGGGAGTGTTCCTCCCTCTGCTGTATTTTGGAAGAGTTTGAGAAGGATAGGTGTTAGCTCTTCTCTAAATGTTTGATAGAATTTGCCTGTGAAGCCATCTGGTCCTAGGCTTTTGTTTGTTGGAAGATTCTAAATCACAGTTTCAATTTCAGTGCTTGTGATTGGTCTGTTCATATTTTCTATTTCTTCGTGATTCAGTCTTGGCAGGTTGTGCATTTCTAAGAATTTGTCCATTTCTTCCAGGTTGTCCATTTTATTGGCATAGAGTTGCTTGTAGTAATCTCATGCTCTTTTGTATTTCTGCAGTGTCAGTTGTTACTTCTCCTTTTTCATTTCCAATTCTATTGATTTGAGTCTTCTCCCTTTTTTTCTTGATGAGTCTGGCTAACGTTTTATCAATTTTGTTTATCTTTTCAAAGAATCAGCTTTTAGTTTCATTGATCTTTGCTATCGTTTTCTTCATTTTTTTTCATTTATTTCTGATCTGATCTTTATGATTTCTTTCCTTCTGCAAACTTTGGGTTTTTTTTATTCTTCTCTCTCTAATTGCTTTAGGTGTAAAGTTACGTTGTTTGTTTGAGATGTTTCTTGTTTCTTAAGGTAGGATTGTAGTGCTATAATCTTCCCTCTTAGAAGTGCTTTTGCTGCATCCCATAGGTTTGGGGTCGTTTTGCTTTCATTGTCATTTGTTTCTAGGTATTTTTTGATTTCCACTTTGATTTCTTCAGTGATCTCTTGGTTATTAAGTAGTGTGTTGTTTCGCCTCCCTGTGTTTGCATTTCTTACAGGTCTTTTCCTGTAATCGATATCTAGTCTCATGGCGTTGTGGTCGGAAAAGATACTTGATACAATTTCAGTTTTCTTAAATTTACCAAGGCTTGTTTTGTGACACAACATATGATCTCTCCTGGAGAATGTTCCATGAGGAGTTGACAAGAAAGTGTAATCTGTTGTTTTTAGATGGAATGTCCAATAAATATCAATTAAGTCCCGCTTGTTTAATGCGTCATTTAAAGCTTGTGTTTCCTTATTGATTTTCATTTTGGATGTTCTTTCCACTGGTGAAAGTGGGGTGTTAAAGTCCCCTACTATGATCGTGTTACTGTCGATTTCCCCTTTTATGGCTGTTAGTATCTGCCTTATGTATTGAGGTTCTCCTATGTTGGGTGCATGAATATTTACAATTGTTATATCTTCTTCTTGGATCGATCCCTTGATCATTAGGTAGTGTCCTTCTTTGCCCCTTGTAATAGTCTTTGTTTTAAAGTCTATTTTGTCTGATATGAGAATTGCTACTCCAGCTTTCTTTTGATTTCCATTTGCATGGAATATCTTTTTCCATCCCCTCGCTTTCAGTCTGTATGTGTCCCTAGGTCTGAAGTGGTCTCTTGTAGACAGCATATATACTGGTCTTGTTTTTGTATCCATTCAGCCAGTCTGTGTCTTTTGGTGAGAGCATTTAGTCCATTTACATTTAAGGTAATTATCGATATGTATGTTCCTATTCCCATTTTCTTGATTGTTTTGGGTTTGTCATTGTAGGTCTTTTCCTTCTCTTGTGTTTCCTGCCCAGAGAAGTTCCTTTAGCATTTGTTGTAAAGCTGGTTTGGTGGTGCTGAATTCTCTTAGCTTTTGCTTGTCTGTAAAGGTTTTAATTTCTCCGTCAAATATGAAAGAAATCCTTGCTGGGTAGAGTAATCTTGGTTGTAGGGTTTTCCCTTTCATCACTTTAAATATGTCCTGCCACTCCCTTCTGGCTTGCCGAGTTTCTGCTGAAAGATCAGCTGTTAACCTTATAGGGATTCCTTTGTGTGCTATTTGTTGTTTTTCCCTTGCTGCCTTCAATATTTTTTCTTTCTATTTAATTGTTGATTGTTTGATTAATATGTGTTGTGGCGTGCTTCTCCTTGGAATTATACTTTATGGGAATCTCTGTGCTTCCTGGACTTGATTTACTATTTCCTTTCCCATATTAGGGAAGTTTTCAACTGTAATCTCTTCAAGTATTTTCTCAGTCCCTTTCTTTCTCTCTTCTTCCTCTGGGACCCCTATAATTCGAATGTTGGTGTGTTTAATGTTGTCCCAGAGGTCTCTGAGACTGTCCTCAATTCTTTTCATTCTTTTTTCTCTATTCTGTTCTGCAGTCTTATTTCCACCATTTTGTCTTCCATGTCACTTATCTGTTCTTCTGCCTCATTTATTCTGCTATTGATCCCTTATAGAAAATTTTTAATTTCATTTATTGTGTTTTTCATCATTGCTTGTTTGCTCTTTAGTTCTTCTAGGTCCTTGTCAAACGTTTCTTCTATTTTCTCCTTTCTATTTCCAAGATTTTTGATCATCTTTACTATCATTACTCTGAATTCTTTTTCAGGTAGACTGCCTATTTCCTCTTCATTTGTTTGGTCTGATGAGTTTTTATCTTGCTCCTTCATCTGCTGTGTGGTTCTTTGTCTTCTCATTTTGCTTAAGTTACTGTGTTTGGGGTCTCCTTTTCACAGGCTACCGGTTCGTAGTTCCCGTTGTCCATGGTGTCTGCCCCCAGTGGTTAAGGTTGGTTCAGTGGGTTGTGTAGGCATCCTGGTGGAGGGGACTAGTGCCTGTGTTCTGGTGGATGAGGCTGGATCTTGTCTTTCTGGTGGGCAGTTCCGCCTCTGGTGGTGTTTTTTGGGGGGTCTGTGATCTGATTATGACTTTAGGCAGCCTCTCTGCTTATGGGTGGTATTTTGTTCCTGTCTTGCTAGTTGTTTGTCATAGGGTGTCCAGCACTGTAGCTTGCTGGTCATTGAGTGGAGCTGGGTCTTGGCCTTGAGATGGAGATCTCTGGGAGATTTTCACCATTTGATATTACGTGGATCTGGGAGGTCTCTGGTGGACCAGTGTCCTGAACTCAGATTTCCCACGTCAGAGGCACAGGCCTGCCGCCTGGCTGGAGCACCTAGACCCTGTCATCCACACGGCTAAGAAGAAAAGGGAGAAGAAAAGAAAGAAAGAAGGGGGGGGCGGAGTGGGGGAGGGAGGGAGGGAGGGAGGGAGGGGGAGAGAGAGAGAGAAACAAAGAAAGAAACAAAGAAAGAAACAAAGAAAAAATATAATAAAGTTGTTAAGATAAAAACAAAAAATAATTATTAAAAATTAATTTAAAAAAGGGAAAGAAAGAAAGAAGAGAGCAACCAAACCAAAAAACAAATCCACCAATGGTAACAAGTGCTAAAAACTATACTAAGAAAAATGGACAGACAGAACCCTAGGACAGATGGTAAAAGCAAAGCTGTACAGACAAAATCACACACAGAAGCATACACATGCACACTCACAAAATGAGAATAAGGCAAACAAATATATACATCCTTGCTCCAAAAATCCACCACCGCAATTTGGGATGATTCGTTGTCTATTCAGGTATTCCACAGATGCAGGATACATCGAGTTGAGTGTGAAGATTTAATCTGCTGCTCCTGAGGCTGCTGGGAGAGGTTTCCCTTTCTCTTCTTTATTCGCACAGCCCCTGGGGTTCAGCTTTGGATTTGGCCCCGCCTCTGCATGTAGGTCGCCTGAGGTCATCTGTTCCCGCTCAGACCAGATGGGGTTAAAGGAGTAGCTTATTAGGGGGCTATGGCTCACTCAAGCCGGGGGGTGGGGGCTGGTGGGCAGGGAGGGAGGGCGGGGTGCGGAATGCAGTCCGAGCCTGTGGCGGCAGAGGCCATCATGACGTTGCACCAACCTGAGACATGCTGTGTGTTCCCCCGGGAAGTTGTCCGTGGATCACGGAACCCTGACAGTGGCGGGTTACACAGGCTCCTGGGAGGGGAGGTGTGGATAGTGACCTGTGCTTGCACACAGGCTTCTTGGTGGCTGCAGCAGCAGCCTTAGCATTTCATGCCCATCTCTGGGTTCCTCGCTGATAGCTGTGGCTTGTGCCCATCTCTGGAGCTCCTTCAGGTGGTGCTCTTAATCCCCTCTCCTCGTGCACCGTGAAATAAAGAGGCAAGAAAAAGTCTCTTGCCTCTTCGGCAGCTCCAGACCTTGTCCCCGGGCACACTCCCGCCTAGCTGTGGTGCACTAGCCCCCTTCAGGCTGTGTTCATGCAGCCAACCCCAGTCCTCTCCCTGAGATCCGACCTCCGAAGCTGGAGCCTCAGCTCCCAGCCCCCACCCGCCCTGGTGGGTGAGCAGACAAGCCTCGCAGGCTGGTGAGTGCTGGCCGGCACCCATCCTCCGTGAGGGAATCTCTCCACTTTGCCCTCCGCACCCCTGTTGCTGCGCTGTCCTCCGTGGCTCTGAAGCTTCCCCCCTCCAAGCCCATGTTCTTAATTACTGCACTACTTTGTCTCCTGGGAACATTTATTTCTAAATTAATGGGAATAATGAGCCAATAACTGAATATAACAAATAATATGTTTCTTAAATGTCATTATATGCAATATATTTAATAAATGAATATATTTCCTACCTGTGTATGATTTGGGAGCTGTCTGTATAATGCTTAGTAATTTTTCAAAGAGCATGTACATGGATTATTTCATTTCACAGACTTGAAAGTTTAGAGGACAGATTTAAGGCAAACTAGAAAGTGTGAGGCAATTGAGAATATAGTTTCATGTTTTAAAAGATTGTGAGAAGCATAGCTCTAAGTCATTTAGAGAAGATTTCATGAAGGGCATAAATAAATTACCTTGAACTTTGAAAAAGAGAGAGGTTTAGGATTGCCAGAGAAGGATTGAGAATGTTGGGTGTGGTGGGCAGAAGAGTGTCAGTGAGAACCCGAGGCAGGAATGCTCCTGTGTGGGGCTGAATGTAGTGGAGAGACTGAGTCCAGGGAGAGCTGGTTGAATAGGAAGATCAGACTAGTGTCTCAGCTTCTTCAGTGCCCGCTGAGGATCTGCTGCTTGAGCTGAAAGGCAGGAAGTAGCCATTGTGAGTTGCCGCGTGAAGTAGTAAAAACAGGCCCTCCTCCAGTGTCTGAATGCTACAGGAGGAAGGCATTAGCGGCAAAGAAGTCATCTCCCAAACTAATTACTCATTTTGATATGAGATGCTTAGGAAAGGATCCATTCAACTGAGGCCTAAATGTCTTCTGGAGCCTGGTTTGAATGCTGGTAAGTGGTAACAATGGAACACTCCTGGGGTTTATTAGTGTAGGACCTGGGGCAGTCAGTTTTTCTTCTGTAGTCAGTTTCTTGAAATGTTCTCTTCAAATCGAAAGATCTCAGAGTATAAGGTACTTAATTTTAAATACTAGAAAAACATATTCTTAAGCAAGGCAAACATTATTTTTGGATTTTCTAGTATTGGGCATTACCTCAGGTTTTGTCCCTCCAAATAAGGAGTTGACTGTATATAAAGTGGTTCATTCTTCATTCAGGAAAATCTCGGTGATGTTGAAGTCTTACTCATGTTTTGAAAATTCTTCAATATTTAAAACAGAATTCAGTTTGAGAAGAGTGAAGATGAAGAAGTAAACCCACTGAAGCTCAGCCTTCTCACCTGGGTTCAGGAAGACGTTTTCCTGGCTGTGAGCCACAGTCAGTCCACCCCAAGCTCTGTCATTCACCATCTGACTGTGGCCCCTTCTGAGATGGATAACAAGCAGGGACAGCTCAATATTAGGCATTCCAACAATTCCCTGTATTCCATGTGTTAATATGTGGATAGAGTTAGGCTTCTGTCTTTTATGAGCCTAGGACTTTATTTTTGTTTTTTACTTCCACTGAGCAGAGTTGAGGGGCAGTGGCTTCCTTTTTAGACATACTTAGCAAGAGGGTTAAGTCTAGTTTTTAGTCATGTCAAAATATAGATTAAAATGCATCAAGAATTGGTGAAAAATAGCACAAATACCAATAGATGAGGCAAAACATTTTTAAGGTGTGTTAAGAATTTTAATTCAGCTTATACTTACATTCCAGCAGAGTAATTATTAGCCTATGAGAATTAGCCACTCTAATTACCCTTGTTAGTTATTAAAATCAATTATGAGATCTATATATATGCACTTCATTTTGATTTAGTGACTTCAAAATACTTCTTCCGGCCTCCTATACATTTTGTTTGGCACTTGATTGCATTTATTACTAGAAAGCCTCTTCTATTTTTCTTTGCTAAAATTTCATAGCTCCCTGGCCCTGAGTTTCATTTTGATTCCTGACTGCATCTTTGTCACGTAACAGGTTTCATCAATGAATGCTGTTTTCTGTATTACAAGCCCTATTGTGCAGCAGATAGCGTTGTCTGGACAGCTCCGAGAAATCCTCAGGTTTCCAGTGTCAAAACTCGGCACCTTAGGCATACATTGATAGTAATCCCCAGATTCACATGTAATTAAAGGTCTACTGGTTAGCTTGAAATTCTGAAAACCGTTGTTGCAAAATTAGGAACCTCTCTTTATTGTATACATAAAGCATATTCCAAATGCAGTCATTAACTTCTAATCTTTGAATGATAATGCTTCATGTTTTTAAAAAGTATTTATTTTTGATTTATTTTGGCTGCGCCAGGTCTTAGTTGCGGCACACAGGATCTTTTCTAGTTGTGGCATGCGGTATCTAGTTCCCCAACCAGGGATTGAACCTGGGCTCCCTGCATTGGGAGTGTGGAGTCTTAACCACTGGACCACCAGGGAAATCCCAATAATGCTTCATATTTTTAAGAAGGTTTTGTCAATATGTCTGGATGCAGAATATGTGCTAGCTGCATGCAGACTTAACAGGGCTTCCTTTGGAAAACAGAGCAATTTACATTAGAAATGCCTAAATTATGCATGTTTCTACTACTCCAAATTTGAAGTTTTTTTTTATCATTATCTTGTAAAAGGTAGATGCCGTCATCTCATTTGCTGTAAAGGAAGTGAGAAGTCATTTAAAATATATTTCTGCTGCTTTGACTTTTGTTTCTCAAAAAAGACTGTTTTGTCCATGCAAAATGTTAATGTCTTTGATGGATATGTAGTCCCCCAATCAGCTTATAGCTTACATTTACTATAGCTTGTGCTTTGTAAAAGGTACTCTTTTAAGTGCATTTCCTATATTAACTCACTTATTTCTCACAATACCTCTCTGAAGTATGTACTGTTTGGCGCCCTCATTGTACAGCTGAGGCAGCTGAGGCACAGAGCAGTTTAAGTAACTTGCCTGAGATAACGCAGGTGGAGCCAGGATCCAATTCTAGCCATTGCACCTCCAGAGTCTATTCCCTTAACTTGTCAGATAATTTATCCTCCCCAAATTTGTGGCATTTTGGAGTTTTTTGTAGATTTGTTAAGAACTCTTTGAATAAATGTTAGCATTGGCACCATTTGCTTTTATCGTACCTCTTCCACTTCCTTTAAGACATGTCTACTCTTGGTTCGTTGACTCAGGAAAAACTAAAATGGCAATAACAGATTCCCCTCTTCCCATTAAGGGAGACCCACAGATTTCTATGAATGAATATAATAGCAGTAGAGGTATTAAGTGTGCTCACTTTCCTACAGATTCACTGCTTTATTTAATGCAGTAAGTTGAAATAAGTTGCAATAAGTTACATAAAGTTTCTGCCAGAATAGGAGTGATGACCTCACAATGTAGACACCTAGTTTATTGACATTGTGGAAAATAATGTCATGTGACAGGTAATTGCTTTACTTGGGCTTGCGCTTGCAATAGTTTATCTATTAGTGTGTATATACATATGGGTGTGCATTTATTATATTTATGTTATATTGAAATAGGCAGTGCAGCACCAAAGGAAAATTATATCATTTTCTGTTTTGCAAAATCAATGAAATGTCAGTACTTTTGAGAAAAATGGTCTGTTCAAGCCTTCCTCATTTCCTTTTTTTTTTTACTCTTGTCAGTTCATCTGTGGCAGTGGATGGGGTCATAATCCATCTGTGCTGCAACTCCAAGACCAAGCCAGTAGCACTGCAGGTGGCTGGTGGTCAGATAATTAAGTACCTTTGGGGTGAGTATCAAAATGTTAGGAAAGCATGTCTATGGCTTACGTAGATATTTAATTCTTGAGCACATATACTTGTATCTTATCAGTGCTGCGGTGGTTATTAGGTCTTTTAACTACCCTGAAAAACTATCCCTAATCTATAGAGTGGAATTAGCAGGTGTGTTCTCCCTGTATTTTCTCTTGTAATGAACTGGAGTACTTTAATGAGTTTCTGAAACACATTTGGAAAGCGATTTAAATTGCATGTTAAGCATTTTAGCAAGTATTAGTGTAACTTTTTTTTTTTTTTTTTAAAAAGAGCAGATCAGCTCTTGGTAAACCTCATCTGCCAATCCTGCAGAATCACCCTCTCTGGCTGTTGAACCGTGGAAGAACCCTGCTGAATTTCCTGTTCGATTTCCTTATCTGTGCGCACAGACCGAATTGGCCATGATTGGAGGAGAGGTAAGTAAACACAAGGCAGAAAAACTTACCACTTAGAGCAGTGACCCAGAAAGTGATAGCATTAAGTAGAAAGAGTGTGTGCTTTGGAGGTGGACCTGAGTGTCCACTAAATCTCAAGGCAACAATGAGAAGTTACTCACTGTCAACAATGAGAAGTTTCCTGAGTCTCAGCCTCTCAATCTCTGAAATGGGATTAAGAGATTGCCTGGCATGTAGTAGTTAGTTGATTCCTTTCCTTGGAAGTATAAATTCAAAAATAGAAAAATGCAACTGGCAGACATTTATCTCCAGTTGTACAAAACATTCAAAGTTAGTTTTATAAGTAACTTTTGGGGACAACAGAAATGTAATCTTGAAACTAGTAATCAGTAGGTTATCATTCATCAAATATTAGAATGCCTATAATTGTGGCAGGTGGTAGGACACAGTGGTTACAAAACCAAACAGCTGACTAATTCCTGCCCTTCTGGAATTTTTAATCTATCAATACGGGTATGGCTGTCCCTTCTGATAGGAGAATGAAGTAAATGAGCAGGGCGTAATGGTAGAGAATAGAGAAGTGTTTGAGGCTAGTTAGAGGATGGTAGCTGTGAGGATGGGGAGACCAACTTTTGGTGGTCTGGGAAAGCCTCTAGGAGGTGGTGGTGTATGTGCTGAGTGTGAAGAAAAAGAAAGCTCTATCTCTGAGAAAGGGAGAGTGTTCCAGGGAGGAGGAACTGTACCTACTGTGAGCTTAGAAAGAGCTCAGCTTATTCAAGGAACCTAATGGAAGCAGTGGCTAGACCTTAGTGATAGGCCATGGGAAGGAGTGTGGCTTTGCTCATTTAACATAGATTGGGAAACTGATGATTTTAATCAGGGAGTAGTGTGATGTGCTTCATGGTTTGAAAGGTTATTCTGGCTGCCCAGTAGAGAGTAGGTCGAAAGGGATGAGAGTTGAAGTGGCTGTGACTGGAGGCAGTGAGGGCCGAAAGGTGATATGTTTGAGACATGCGTAGGAGATAGAAATGGCAGGGCTTGCTGATGCACTGGATGCGCCATAGTCCACTTTGCACTAGACCAACCACATCTTAGGCATCTTAAGTCCCCATTGCAAGGACCTAGATGTGAAATCATAGGGCAATGGAACCATGTAATAGAAGAGTTTGGTTTAACTAGTTTGGTTAGAATTGTTTGTAATTTCATATTTTATTTCTTTGTCCTTGGCCTGACTGACAGATGTCGCTTTTTCATCAGTGACACTGAGGTATCAAGGCTTGTTCTGACACTGGATCTTTCTCAGTCTTGGCTCCAGGTAATATAGCTAACTCTCCCCTTTGCCTCCCCGACCTTTTGTAGGTTGCTTCAAATATCACATCATTTGCAGTATATGGTGAGTTTTTATTGTTAACAACTCATTCCCATACTTGCCACTGTTTTTGCCTGAGAGATGCTTCATTGAAAAGTAACTTTTCAGCGTATGAAATAGAAAATAGTCCCTGCTGTAATATCATTTGTCCTTTGAAGTCTTGATGACTTAAGATTGTTGCATACAATTTGTTGCTGTTTATCATGGAGTCCTAGACTGGAGAAAACTTTTCAAGTTCATTTACTTAGCCCCTAATCTCAACATAATATCTCAGTTGAATCACTCCACACCAGTTAGCAAAGAGAAGGAGGTCCTTCCTTAAGCAGCACATCCTAAGGTAAACAAAAATTTTCAGGAAATTTTTTAATATAACTAATATTTTACTTTGAATTACCATGTAGGCACCAAACTGGCAATATGCTCAATCTTCTTTGTAATCTTTCTTTTCTCACTGTGGCAACCCTCTATTGTATATCTGAAGGACTCCATCTCATGGTTCGTAGGAAATCGGCCACACTTTTTTCTGTGTTCCATGCCCCCCTAGTGTGTATGTGTGTGCATGCACACAATTTTCTTATGAAAATAAAAATAGCCCACTTATTTTCTTTGCTTCTATTGATAACTTGGAAACAGGGAATCTTTCACTGATACGATCATAGCTTTATCAGTACAAGAAGACAGAGAGAAGCTGCCCAACCCTCCCTGTGTTTTCCATATCAGTTGAGAAGTTGTGTATGGGCATGTGCATGAGGGCTCTGTGAGAGAGCACAAGATTCTGGGATAAGGTTGTTTATCAGAGGGGCTAATGGTCTTGAGGCTGAGTGAGAGAGCAGTGTGGCTTAGTTGTTAATTGCTTCCTTCTACTTTGGATAATGTGCAGTTTCAGCTGCAGTTAATGGAGAGTGGCTTGTCCTGTGTCTAATGGGGAATCTCTGCGGAAAGTGGAGAGGGGTTCATGCATTGTCACTGTTGTGCCCCAGGACACAAAGCTTATATTACAGGTAAGCTGATTTTTCAGGCTATATTTCTGATAGTCATTTGGCAGTAAATACCAAACAGAATTCTTGTGGATTATATTTTAGGCTCTCTTACCATTTGTATTAATTTATTATAAGCCTTTCCTTGCTAAGTTCTCTGTTAGCTTTATACAAAGGAATGTTAATACAGGCTCTGCCCAGTAAGGCTAAGAGGGAAACTTCTCTTAAAAGTCAAAATAAATTTTGAACACAACTAAATTTTGCCAGAAGTATGCTCATTTGACAGTGTTGTGTTAGTTCTCTAAGAAGAGTTAGGTAAAGTTGTATATCCTGGGTATTTAAATTTTTTTCTATTTAATTAAAAATGTTATTGATTTGATTTATTTATTTTAAGATGCCAAGGGGAAACTTAGAAGTTATTCATCATCGAGCCCTGATTTTAGCTCAAATTCGGAAGTGGTTGGACAAGTAAGTACCATGTGTATGATTAGTTAGCTTATTGTTATGACTTATGTGTGAAGACGGCAAGTATTCCATTAAGATTTTTAAAACTTAAAAGTCTTTAAATCTTTCATTACATATGTCTTCAATCAGATTCTCAGAGGTTCACTTTTTGTCACACTTTGCTTCTTATATCGTATGGTGTAATAGACATCCCTAGCAGAAGGAATCATGAGGCTCATTGTATGAAACAGGGCTTCCTAGCCTAAGGGGAACCATATGGGCTTTAGATGGCCTGTGAACCCAGGGAAATTTTACACCATCCTGTGTCTCTGTGTATTTGTCCGGGCAGAAGACACAAGGCTTTCAGCAGACTTATAAAAAGGCCTGTGACCCAAAAATGCCTGAGCCACTGTTGTGAAGGAAATGATCCATTGTTTGAATCTCTGAATTTGGGGGAAACTTTTTACTGGAAAGATGTTTACTAATATTTTGTTAAAAAAGAAACTAGACATCTACACATGGAACAACTCCTACAGAACACCTACTGAACGCTGGCAGAAGACCTCAGACCTCCCAAAAGGCAAGAAACCCCCCACGTACCTGGGTAGGGCAAAAGAAAAAAGAATAAACAGAGACAAAAGGATAGGGATGGGACCTGCACCAGCGGGAGGGAGCTGTGAAGGAGGAAAGGTTTCCACACACTAGAAGCCCCTTCGCGGGCAGAGACTGTGGGTGGCGGAGGGGGGAAGCTTCAGAGCCGCGGAGGAGAGCACAGCAAGAGGCGTGGGGGGGGGGGGAGCAAAGCGGAGAGATTCCCGCACAGAGGATCGGTGCCCACAGGCACTCACCAGCCCGAGAGGCTTGTCTGCTCCCCCGCCGGGGAAGGCAGGGCTGGGAGCTGAGGCTCGGGCTTCGGTCTCGGAGCGCAGGGAGAGGACTGGGGTTGGTGGCGTGAACACAGCCTGCAGGGGGTTAGTGCACCACGGCTGTTTAGGAGGGAGTCCGGGGAAAAGTCTGGACCTGCCAAAGAGGCAAGGGACTGTTTCTTCCCTCTTTGTTTCCTGGTGCGCGAGGAGAGGGGATTAACAACGCTGCTTAAAGGAGCTCCAGAGACGGGCACGAGCTGAGGCCAAAAGCGTGGACCCCAGAGACAGGCATGAGACGCTAAGGCTGCTGCTGCCGCCACCAAGAAGCCTGTGTGCGAACACAGGTCACTATCCACACCCCACTTCCAGGGAGCCTGTGCAGGCCGCCACTGCCAGGGTCCCGGGATCCAGGGACAACTCCCCCGGGAGAACTCACAGAGTGCCTCAGGCTGGTGCAACGTCACGTCGGCCTCTGCCACCGCAGGCTCACCCCGCATCCGTACCCCTCCCTCCCCCAGGCCTGAGTGAGCCAGAGCCCCCGAATCAGCAGCTCCTTTAACCCCGTCCTGTCTGAGCGAAGAACAGATGCCCTCCGGTGACCTACAAGCAGAGGCGGGGCCAAATCCAAAGCTGAGCCCCTGGGAGCTGTGAGAACAAAGAAGAGAAAGGGAAATCTCTCCCAGCAGCCTCAGAAGTAGCGGATTAAAGCTCCACAATCAACTTGATGTACCCTGCATCTGTGGAATACATGAATAGAAAACGAATCATGCCAAATTGAGGAGGTGGACGTTGAGAGCAAGATTTATGATTTTTTCCCTTTTCCTCTTTTTGTGAGTGTGTATGTGTATGCTTCTGTGTGAGATTTTGTCTGTATAGCTTTGCTTCCACCATTTGTCCGAGGGTTCTATCCATCCGGTGTTTTTTTTTGTTTTGAATTTTTTTCTTAATAATTACTTTTTATTTTATTAACTTTATTTTACTTTACTTTATCTTCGTTCTTTCTTTCCTTCCTTCCCTCCTTTAGACAAAGAATCATCCCAAATTGACGAGGTGGACTTTGAGAGCAAGATTTATGATTTTTTCCCCTTTTCCTCTTTATGTGAGTGTGTATTTTTATGCTTCTCTGTGAGATTTTGTCTGTACAGCTTTGCTTCCACCATTTGTCCTAGGGTTCTATCCGTCCATTTTGTTTCTCTTAGTAATTATTTTTTTATTTTAATAACTTTATTATCTTTTATCTTACTTTATTTTATTTTACTTTATCTTCTTTCTTTCTTTTTTTCCTTCCTTCCTCCCTCCCTCCCTGTCTCCTTTCTTTCTTTCTTTCTTTCTTTCTTCTTCTACTAATGCTTTCTTTCTACTTTTTCTGCCTTTTATTCTGAGCTGTGTGGATGAAGGGATCTTGGTGCTGAAATCAGGAGTCAGTGCTGTGCCTCTGAGGTGGGAGAGCCAACTTCAGGACACTGGTCCACAAGAGACCTCCCAGCTCCGCATAATATCAAACGGCAAAATCTCCCAGAGATCTCCATCTAAACACCAGCACCCAGCTTCACTCAACGACCAGCAAGCTACAGTGCTGGACATCCTATGCCAAACAACTAGCAAGACAGGAACACAACCCCACCCATTACCAGAGAGGCTGCCTAAAATCATCATAATTCCACAGACACCCTAAAACACACCACCAGACGTGGAACTGCCCAGCAGAAAGACAAGATCCAGCCTCATCCGCCAGCACACAGTCACTAATCCCCTCCATCAGGAAGCCTACGCAGCCCACTGAACCAACCTTACCCACTGGAGACAGACACCAAAAGCAATGGGAACTAGGAACCTGCAGCCTGCAAAAAGGAGACACAGTAAGATAAGAGAACACAGTAAGACACAAACACAGTAAGATAAGAGAAATGAGAAGACAGAAAAACACACAGCAGATGAAGGAGCAAGACCTAACAAATGAAGAGGAAATAGGCAGTCTACCTGAAAAAGAATTCAGAATAATCATAGTAAAGATGACACAAAACCTTGGAATAGAATAGACAAAATGCCAGAAACATTTAACAAAGACGTAGAAGAACTAAAGATGAAGCAAACAACGATGAACAACACAATAAATGAAATGAAAAATAATCTAGATGGGATCAACAGCAGAATAACTGAGGCAGAAGAACGGATAAGTGACCTGGAAGATAAAATAGTGGAAATAACTACTGCACAGCAGAAAAAAGAAAAAAGAATGAAAAGAATGGAGGACAGTCTCAGAGACCTCTGGGACAACATTAAACGCACCAACATTCGAATTATAGGGGTTCAAGAAGAAGAAGAGGGAAAGAAAGGGACTGAGAAAATATTTGAAGAGATTATAGTTGAAAACTTCCCTAACATGGGGAAGGAAATAGTTAATCAAGTCCAGGAAGCACAGAGAGTCCCATACAGGATAAATGCAAGGAGAAATACACCAAGACACATATTAATCAAACTGTCAAATATTAAATACAAATAAATATATTAAAAGCAGCAAGGGAAAAACAACGAATAACACACAAGGAAATCCCCGTAAGGTTAACAGCTGATCTTTCAGCAGAAACTCTGCAAGCCAGAAGGGACTGGCAGGACATATTTAAAGTGATGAAGGAGAAAAACCTGCAACCAAGATTACTCTAGCCAGCAAGGATCTCATTCAGATTTGATGGAGAAATTAAAACCTTTGCAGACAAGCAAATGCCGAGAGAGTTCAGCACCACCAAATCAAC